>NC_084790.1:602500-902500 GCF_028858725.1 Colius striatus
ACAAATGTCTAGGCTCTCTGTATTCTCCTTTCCAGGGGCTTGTCACACCTCCCACTAAAACACCAAAAAGTACACAAACATTGTCAAACAAAGGAGAACAACCCAAAAGTTTTCCTTTACAATGAGCTTCTGAACTGTATCCTGCTGTGAAATGCTCAGCTTCCCAAGACAAAACCAGATCACCTTTACAACAAGGATTTGTATCACAGACCCTTTCAGCAAGATTAAGGTGAAACACATTATGAGTTGTCTTAGAGGCAAGACTGGACCACAAGCATGAGTTCCAGTTCAGGATGCAACCAACCTCTGCTTTCAGTTTTGCTGCCTACCAGGCTCCAGCTCACTAGATGCAGTTGATAACTCAGCTGAGGACGAGCCTACCCACAGCACACACCTTCATAAACCCACACAAAGCTCCATAAAAGCACAACATCATCTGCTTCAGGCAGAAGAAGAAGAAAGGGCTTGTGACAGCACACAGGAAACCTGTCATTTCTTTGGGTGAGAAACACCCAGCTGTGGGCAGAGGCTATCAACCCCAAAACACACACCACTGCTGAAGCCTGTGCAGATGATATACTGACCAGGAAAGCATCCTGGTATTTCCCCACAGGATCCCTCTGACATAACTAGCAACTGGCAGCTTCAGCCATGCAGATAAGCAGCTTCAGATACAGGACATTTCTACCTTCTTCAAGGGCAACACTGGTCTTAGTTTTCAGTTCAGACGCAGATGCTCTTTGAACTGGCTCCTTCTCCAGCCCCATTTTAATGATCTCAGCAGTGAGAGGGTTGCAGGAAGGTGGAATTTCCCTCAGAGGAGGTGGCTCTTTAGCTATCTGTGTAACAAACAGGAAGTGAAAGAGGTTAGACCAGAGAGGCTTCATTTGATTTCAGAAAGGTTCTTCCCACCCCGAGAGCTCTTCCAACTGAAATTACAGCTTCAAATGACAGACCTGAGCAGTGTGGGTTTTTTTTTTACTGCTGCATGGCTTAGATGTCACACCCAAGTCATGAGCAGGACACAAAAGAAATAGCCCCAGCATGTGTAATACACAGCAGTAAGAGGAATAAGAAACCATCAGCCCAAGCAAGGTTGGCAACACCTCGGCTGCCCAGCTGGCTCTGTCAGCCTTCCCAAAATGACTGCTCTCTAGGGAGGTGTAATGAGACCTTGCAGGCCTATGTACCTTTCACTGGAGGTACCTTGGGTCACTTACCTTCAGGCAGAGTGGGTGATTGTAGTACTGAGTCCAAGGGTGGCACCCATTAAGCATATGAAGCATCATACAGCAACTGCTCCAGACGTCCACTTTGGAGTCGCAGCGCTTGCCCATCACCACCTCTGGGGCCATGTGAGTCTCTGTGCCAGGCACATAGTTCCCTACAACCATTCAAACAAAGCTCACTGCACAGAAACCAGAGAACTGCTCCCATGCAGCTGCTGGGAAGCCTAAGGCAGCCTCATCTTCTCAAAGTGAGAAACAAGTCACCTGATCCCCAAAAGCAGCATCATGTGGTCTTTAGGCTGCTCAAGGGCTACATCCCCTCATCAGTCTCATCCCTTACACACACACACACATAGGTATTGAGCCTCCCCTTTCCAGCACATCTGGAAGGCACAACATGACCCTCCACTGCTGAGCTTGGCAGTGTAATACAGCTTTCTCTCTCAACAGCTGCATTCAAAAGCTCTGCAGAGTTTAACTGCCCAAAAGCCAGTGAGGCACTTTGGTGCAGATCAGGGTCCTTCCCCAGCTCTTCACAAGGTGACATCACAAGTCAGAGCCAGATTGTTGAGTTCTGACGTGCTTTCTTGCAGGGACAAAACACTGAATGCACTATGCTGACATCATCTTGCATAGAAACACAACAGCCTTCTAGAGGGAGATCAGCTTCCAACCCCCAGCTCCTTTTAGCTGTCGGTGGGATACATCACAGCAACGTCAACGAGCGAGACACTACAAGCAAGCCTCAGCCTGGAAAATAACAGCTGCTTGCAAACTACCCACATATAAAACTTGGAAAAGAAACAATGAGTCAGTAGGGCAGTCCCACAGAATGGCAGCAGAAAATCCTTACCTGTGACCAAGCACTTTCCCAGGCCATCTGGATGAAGGTGAGCAGAGTGCCCGAAGTCACACAGGAGAGCTCTGCTTCCGTCGTCAGACAAGAGCACGTTTTCCGCTGGCAGTGAGAAGGTTTTAATTAGTCACTCTCCTTTGCATTATGGTCACTGAGATGGAACAAAATAAAGCCAAAAGTACACAGTACTACAGTTTCTGGAGCCCAAATCAAGGTCTCTCCCTCCTATGGAGTGTCACTGGCTTAAGCAAGTACACAACTAGAACTGTTTCTACTTTTAAGCTACCACCCTGGAGATTCCCCTACCCCAGAGGTGGGGCAGCCTGTGGAAACAGCCTGTGACACCCTCTGAGTGACAGAAAGAAAAGAGGTGACCAATATGGGATGCCCAGCTGGTTAGAAGCAAGCTAAGCTCCTGTCTGGAATGCAGAAAGCCCAGTAAATAACCTTTTGCCACTCAGTTACTGAACCTCCAAACAGTTTGCCTCTTGTGAGAAAAAGAGAAGAACAAGGTAGCTAAAGCATCACCTTACCTTTTACATCTCCATGGAGAATGTTCTGAGCGTGAAGGTACTCCAAGCCCTCTAATGCCTGACCCAAATAACTGAGGGCTCTGTCCTCTGGCAGGCAGCCACTCTGTTTAATGAGCTGACCTAGTGAGCCACCTAGAAAGGAATCCAGAGAGTCCCTTTTAGCTTATCTTTAAATTCTTCCCAGCATCAGCAGAGTTCCTCATTGTTTCTGAGGAAGAAATGAGAACTGCCAGGTCTGACAGCCCTTATCTTCCATACACAGGTCTGTTCCTTTTGTTTGCTCTCAGAGTTCCTACTGCCCACAGAAACCGGCCTCTTTCCTGAAGCCTTTTGCTTTGTGTCACTTCTATGGTGTCTCTGTATCAAAAAGCAAGTACTGTGTGATCCTGTCAGACACTTCTAGGGGCTGCTGGTCCTGGCTGGAAACAGGAGCCTGCAGTATCTAAGTGTGCTGACACAGTATCCCCTGCGCCAGGACAAGGGGCTCCACCTGCTGCCACCCAAATAAACAGGAAAGCAAAAACCAGCACCAGCTGTGTGTTTTAGTGAGAATCTGCAGCTTCTGTTAGATCCAAGAGATGCACCTTGAACTGGAGAGAGGCAGGACTGGAAATGATCCCCCCGTGCTACACATTCCTGCCCCAGCCCCCTCAGGAGTTAATGCTACAGCACTCTGGACACCCCAAAGAATGACCAGGTTAAAAACTGGGGCAGGGGGAAGAAGAGGTCAATGTCTATTGCATTCAGCAGTTACAATGGTGCTTCCCCTGTGGTTGTTCCTTTCTTACCCTCCATCAGCTTCATGAAGATGGTCACCCAAGGCCCTTCCTTCACAGCTCCATACAAGGGGACAACCTTAGGGCTCGTTACCGCAGCACACGTCGTTAGCTCCTCAGCACGGAAGTGTTCCACTTGTACCTACACACACAAAGCAGCAGCACTCAGCAAATGCTGGGATGAACCCTGATGGCATCGTCCCTCCCTCACGTTTGGGCCAGTGTCCCAGGCTGGTTCAGAGCAGAGGCACAAGGACAACCTTTGTTAACAGGAGTCAGGGGGTACAGCAATAATGTGAATGCTCAGAACGATTCTGAACCAGGACAGTGACAGTCCCCAAATCCTCAGCATGGGAGGAAGGGCAAGCTCTGTCAAATACAGATGCCAGCTTTCAAGACTTCCAGTTTATGGCTGAGCACTGGTAACCTTCAGGAAGAAGGTAACTTCTGTCTGGGTTAAAGAGCTATACTGACACCTTCAGCTTTCATGGCAGAAGGAAATCCCAGCTAAGGATGGTGCAGTACTTGGCAAAAACAAAACTCCTCCAAACCAGGAGGGAATGTGAAGTGTGGGCTCAAGCAGTGATGGACACTGCTCCTTAGGGGGCACTCAGCCTGCACAGAGAACACAGAAACTCTGCTCACAGAGTTCAGCCAAACAAAATACAACAACAATCTGCAAAAGACCAGAAGGAAAACATGAGTCATGAAGATTCTGGTGGGAAAAGGTTGTATCATGTTTCTTCCCTGTCAGCAACCCAGCTTACAGCTACTTTTCCTTAATCTCAAGGATCTGGGAGCAGGTGCCCACAACAGCAAGCACAGTGAGAGGTCAGGTAGTCCCCTTCTACCACGGGCAGACAGCAGCAGCTCCAGACACTCCCTGCTGTCAGTTTCTCCTGAGACTGTGTATTTGCAAGGTGGATAATAAATAGTTATGTGCTGTCAGCAAACGAGCTGCTCACGTTGCCATCAGATCCCACAGCTACAGCGTGGGGATGCAGAACGGGAAATCTTTCTCTGTGTGCTTTCAGTACCTTTGCCTCTATACAGCTGACAAAAGAAATGGATAAAGCCTGGCCAGGCTGGCTTAGCCTTGCCACTGAGATCTTCCCAGAAGCAGTGCATGGAGCTGGGACTGGTGTAAACAAGGAAAAGCAAACGTTTCAACTGGAAAAGTGCAAGCTTCAAGTCTTGTTGTATACAACAGGTTTGTACTCCAGACAAAGCTCCCCACACACTTCAGGTTTTCTACTGGAGCAACGTGAGAAACACCAGTTCACAGAAGTGCTGAAACTATTCAAGAGTGAAGCTCAAACAAAGCAGTTCACATCCTCATCACCTCCTTGCATTATCACCCTGCCTTTACCTCTGAGGCCTCCCCATGGCTGCCTACAAATCACTACCCCGATTCGAGTTATATTGCCCCCTCTTCATGCATCATGTGGTGTATCTTGGTGTGCAGAGTATGATGTGAGCAGTCTGTAAAGCACACAGCCTTTGCTGCATCTGCACCAACCACCTCAGTGAGAGTGCCAGTGCTGCACGTGACACTCGCTCAACAGATGACAGCTCCCTGCTTTAAGTGCCCTCTGCCTGCCTCGTTTGCTTTCCCACTTTATTCCCTTTTGAGCAGTGAAACACCTGCCATGTCACCATTATAGCAGCCCTGCTTTCAGAGAACAGTTAGATAAGCAGACAACTCACACAGGCCTTTCTGCCCCACAGCCACCAGCAACATGCAGAACAGTTCTGAAATCTCTCCTCTCTTGCTCTGTCTCAGCACAAACCAACCCAGATCCTTTGCAGCACACCTTGGAGGCCAACTGAACCTACTGGGTGCTAAACTTGACTCCCTCTGCACATACAGGTTCTCCATTGGCTTATTCTCTCCATGCTATCACTTTGAAGATCTTTCCTGGGGCACAACCACAGCAGCACTCCACTGTGACTGTACCACAAGGTGCCTACAGCCCACAGCAGCTGGAAGGAGGAGAGTTACTCTGCACACCTTCTCCTGTCAGGCCCAGCCCCCTTCTCACACAGAATTACCTTTTTGGCAGCACACTGAAATCCTGTCTGTTTGTCCTGGATCTTGTACACTTCTCCAAAGGAGCCGATGCCCAAGGACCCGTGACACTTGGTCCAGTGAACCTCCTCTCGGTACTCATAATCCACTGGCTTTAGCTTCTGCAAGTTCAGAGAGAAAACAAGCTGAAGCAAGGGAAGAAATGGTTAACTGTTGAACCCCACAGAGAGCAGAAAAAGCACCTCTCGGAAAATCCCTGTACAAAATTCCTTCTGTCACAGGCTTGAGATACAGGAAAGATTCACTTGATTACTGTGGGCTCTAAATGAGAGCATCCCAGTGCTGTGAAGAAAGGCCACCAGCATATGGATAGCTCTGGAGCCCCAAACCATTCACATGCAGGACAAAACTACAAAGCTAAATCCTACAAACAGAACAAGATTCACGTGACTAAGTGTAGACATCTATGTGTGAGCTAAAGGCTTTCTTACAGACACTAGCCTCAGACTGTGTCTTAGATCTCAGGGTAAATACACTCAGGCAGGTAAGTGACACCCTGACTCCACTGATTCACACCAATTCCAGAGAAGAGGCCTTTGAGAGGAGCTTCAGGTGGTGAGAGAGAACTGAATTCAGAAGAAATGAATCATGCCATACATACATGATTTACATACATTTGCTATGCCGAAGCCCTGAGTTTGGCAAGGGACAATGGGTGAGCTGCTGGCTTCCTACCAGAGGCAGCAGACACATTTTCTGCACCTCCACAATCCACATGTCCCTGGTTTCTGCCTGTGTCACAGCCCAGGCCATCCAGAGCCAATAAAACACTGCAGCCTGAACGGGCTGGGTTCTTTCACAAACAGAGCAGACATGTTTGAAGACTGCCTAAGCACAGAAACATCTCTTACAGGAACATGCATATTTTGTGAAGGAGGGAACAAATCAGAGCCACCAATCTGAGACAGGGCTTTGTATCCTTCAAACACCCAAACCACATCTCCAAGGGGCAGCCCCCAACCATGACAAGAACCATCCCAAAAACACGGCCTCATTACAAAAGTCAGCACATGGATGCAGGTTCTCTCCCTCCTGAAGCCCAGGAGAAACTCTGCCACCCATGACACCGGTGTGGAGGGTCAGATCACCTCGTTAAGTAGCACGCCTTCATTCTCATCTGCTTGCTGGAGCTGCTCCTTGGGCTCCAGCCCACCTCCTCTCCACGTCTTGGCTAGGCTGGCCAGGTTCTGTGGTTCACCCACACTCACGCTGCCCTTCAAGGCATCCACCAAGTATTCCTCCACAGAAATCTTGTCTGAATTGCTCTTCACGGACTGGCTGATGCATTTGGGGAAACTATACTCTAAGTTGAGGCCTGATAAGCGTTGCTCACTGTCCGGGTAGTCGAGTTTCCCGTGGAGGTAGGTGTGCAGAGCGCCGCGCTTCAGAGCGTGGAGAGGAGTGTCCAGGCGTGGGAAATGAGGGGGGAGGATGTTGTAGGGAAAAGGATGGGGGGTTTCAGGCTGGGGAACGCTGTCCCTCTGACAGGGCCGTTTCCAAACGTGATTAAGGCACTGAATGGGGCTTATCAGCTTGTGCAGTTCTGCTTTGTACTGGCTCCTGGGGGAAGGCGCTCTGCCCGTGGACACAACCTCCTGAGGCTTCTCCAAGCGCAGCGGATCATAGGCAAAGCCCTGGCGAAACTCTGGAACCCAAAACTCGTTTCTGTAAAGGGTATTCTGGTGGGACTCATCCTCCTGCAAAGCAAAACAAAAGCAGCTGAGCAGGAACCTCGAGGCAGCCGGGCAAAGTTGCGGCAGGCGCCGCGGCAGCACGGGAGGCTCTGACCTGCACGGGAATCGGGGTGCAGCTCTCCTGCTCCGGCGTTCGGGGCCCTCGCCTCCCGCCAGCCGCTGCTTGTGCTTTCAGCTTGGATCGCTTCTTGTGCCGCTTCTTCCTGGCCTTGCCGCGGTGCCGCCCTCTCCAGCAGCCCTGAGCCATCCTCCCCTCCCTCGCGTGGGCCACATTGTTGGGGATCTGATCGAGACTGTCGGAGCGGCTGCTGCAAAGCAAGAGGAGCCAAGGTGTGAGGGTGAGAGCACGGCCCCTGTCAGCAACCACCACCCCCAGAACAAGGGGGAGAACCAGCCATTCAGCCTCTGAGGCTTAAAGAATACACAACATAGCTTCTTGCCTCCTAACGTGGCATTTGTGACCTCAGTGCCACGGTACAGGAGAGTGCCTGGCACCATAATAAACAAATATGGGGGGAAGGTGGGGGAGACAAAGCATTAAGTCTCCCAATCTTTGCAACTCCTGCAAGGAACAGCAAGGCTAGACAGCAAAACAGGAGGGGAAAGTACTGAGTGTCTCCAGGGTGCTTTGAGACAGTTTGTGTCTGTGATTGACACTGGACACGGGGATGATGTGCAAACATAACCTATTTTAAACAAGCGTTCAATGTAACACAAGTGCTGACAGTCTGCTCTGCTTGAACGAAAACTAGGCCTTGCACTGAAGCAAAGGGATGACTAAGGGCACTCAAAATAGCTTCAAAAAGCCAAAATGCTCTGGCCATGTAAAGCTCAGTGCTGCAACAGGGGTTCTCTTGCCCTTGGATCCTTCTGCTTCAAGCCCATGCACCTCAGGAAAATGACTCAATCATTTCAAAACAACTTTGACAATCCAGAAGACAACCAGCAGGCACTGACAACAAGGCAATGGGACGTGTTCCCAGTGGCTCATATTTAAACTTGTATTCTCTCCCAACACAAAAATGTTTTAGGGAAGTTGTTTGGGGAAAGACACTCTCCTCCTGAGCCTCAGCCAGAACAGCCATTCCAAACGGGAGTGCTTAAGCACACAGGGCCAAGGGGGTGGGGAAGAAGTTCATGTGAAGAAGTCTCTCACCTGTAACGCTTACTGTGAGCAATAAAGGATCTCTCTGATAAAGTGGGGCTGAACTCCTGGCTGTTTTCACCTGTGTGAAAGAAAACAGGATCACCACATGTCTTCAGGATCAGGCAAAGTCTCTCCTGCTAACAACTGGACTACGAAACAACTTCACCAACTTGCTAAACCAAACAGTGATCTAGACAAATCACCACAGAGTTGTGCCACACTACTCTCTCCTCCCAGCATCAGATAACTTCCCAGCACTGCCATCTCCTCATCTCCCAGCTCGCTCCCACCTGACAGCTTCTTTTTCCCTTCCCTTTCCCCCCTCCTTTAAAACATCCTTCAGAAGCCAGCCAAGATCAGCTGTGACCCAGCAGCACACACATTTGTAGTCACAGCAGCTAGGTGCAATGGCCACACGCTGCTCTGTTATTTATGCTTTATTCAGTGGATGCTGACACATTATTAGGAGATTTCATGAGCTTCCTAAATAGAGACTGGGATGTGTCACCAACTCCACCCCACTTGAGATAGATTTGCTCTCAGCCCTCCTGGAGTGTGAAGCGAGTGAAATCTCATCCTGCATGACACATTCCTCCTTCTCAATGAAGAGCAGTCCACCCAGCTACTTACATTCTGCTTGGGCAATAATAGAAATTGATGCACAGCCTCCTTCTGTTTCTTCTTTTGCTGTTCCTTTGGTGATTACATCATTCAGGATTTTCCACTGGCTGTGAAAAATGACCTTCTTGGAATCTTCTACTTTACAAACACTGCTCTGCTTCTCACTCACTGACTCCTTCAGCCCTTTGGTAGCTTGGAGCTCCTTGTGCTTGACAGCTGGATCAGGAGCTCCTTGGCATGTAATTCCCATCACTGCCATTTCCCAGCTTCAGAGAGTCACTGAGGAAGAACAAAAACACCAAAAGCAAAACACTTGTCAAAATACTTCAGAGGCAGGAGCGGCTTCAAGCTCAGGAGAAACAGGAGGCTGCTCAAGGTCCTACCCAGCCTCTGAGCAGGGAGCTGAAGAGGAACCCAAGACTGCCAGCTCTCCATCCCCAACTCATATCACTCAAGAGCTGAATAATCAATATTGCTCTCAGGGCTAAAGACGTGAGACCACACAGGTATCAAAGGGAGATTTATTCCATAGTGTATTCCATTAGCTGAAATGCAAACAGTGGCACCATGAGGAAGTGGGAACTCCTGGATCACTGAACAGGAACAACAGTCACTCAAACAAAAGGAAAAAGAGAGGACAAAAGCTTTTCTTCTGGAGTGCACCAAGGAGAAATGGCACTGCTCTCACACCACACCAATGGCTATGAAACCCTGCTCATTGCCTCCTTCCCTCTACTCAGCCACCCTCAAACCATTTCTCAATTTGCCTTCCAAAGAAAGAAGGCCAGGCAACGAGCCTGCCCTGCAGAACTCCTCCCTCCCTTCCCTTCATCCCAAACAACTTTTGAAAGCCTTGGTCAGGCCTGACAAAAGCAGAGCTCAGGCAGTGTGTGGGGTTAGTGCAAGTTGGTGAAGAGAGAGGCCAGTGCTGGGGCTGGAAAAGACCATCCCTTGGCTTGGCAGCAGCTGGTGAGTCACTGAGGGCGAGCTGCTGGCTGACCAGGGAGCCTCAAAGGGTTCCACACAAGCCTCAGCACATGCCAAATCTTGGCAGCACAGAGGAAGGTGGGAGGGAGGCTGAGGTGGAAAGGGAGAAGCTTCAAAGCATCACGGAAGCAAGGCACTGCAGGGCAGCACAGGGGTGTATTGTGAGGGGAAAGCCAGGCACGTGCAGGAGGAGTTCCCTGGACTGAGGAGCAGCCTGCAGGAACTGAGGCTTTGCTTTAGCCCTTGATCCCCTCACCTTGGGTTCTGCAAAGGTTATAATCAGAGTATGTCCTATTGCCCCTTAACTGTAGAGGTCACTTCCTCGTGCCAGTCCTCTCACAGCTGGAGCTCCAAGTCTTAAAAAGAACATTTCCACCATTAAACCCCCTGTGAAAAACCCAGCAACAGGTGTCCAGCGCTACCAACCCAGCACAAGACGAGGAGCAGGGGCGCTGGAACAGAGGCCAGCAAAACAACACCTCAGGACTCCCTCAGAAGCACACCTTTGAGGCCTCCAAGTTTTGGGTTTCCCTTTCCCTTTTTCATTTTACCTCCTGCCTGGGGCAAGAGGGCATTTACTCTAACAGGCTCCTGGCAACACAGAGCTCAATCAGGAAAATGACAAAGCCAGTGGGTGCCTAAAGGACCACCAAGGGAAGGGGAAGGGAGCCCTTCTGGAGCCAAGTGAACCTTGGTGTGATGTGCAAATGAGTCACCTAACAACCTGGCAGGTATACAAGGAAAGTCAACAATGACCACATTCAGTGCTAAACAGAGAACAGCTGCTGTGCAAAAGAAGTGCTGATGACAGTATCCCACTCATTACCCCGTTCTGCTCCCTCTCCTCTACACAAATTATGTCAAATCTCAGTGCTGTAAAATAATCCCTTGGAGCAGCAGAAAGAGGCCCTGCCAGATGACTAACCCAAGCCACCAGTGACCAAACTGACAAGTTCCCAGCTATTTTTATACTCACTCTCTCCTGATTTGCATTAACTCCTCACCCTCCTCTCACCTTCAAGGACCTTCAAGGTCCGTGGAGCAAACCTATCCCCATCACTTCATTCTACCTGTCACTCCTCAGCTTAGGTAAAGGACAGCAGAGGGAGGGCAGAAGCAAAACCACAAGCCCTTGTAGCCCTCTGAAATGGAAGAGAGTCACAAGGAAATGCTACTGAGTTTAAAGTCAACAAAGCACATACCTCACTGAGAAGAGAGAGGTAGGTGTCGGGCGCAGCAGTTGCGCTCCAGCGGCACTCAGACAGCTTAAGTGTGACTCAGGTCTAGGAGGCTGTGTGGGCACAGAGGCTGCAAGCCCTGCCCAGGTTAACTGCTGCCACACAGTTTTCAGGTTCTTCTAAGAATCACAAACCCAACCATTACAAACAAAAGGCATAAGTTGTGATGAAAACAACAAGAACCAGGACTTGGAGCTGAGTTGTGAAGCGAAACTTGTCTCGAAGTTGCGTGCTCAGAACTGAACAGGCTGATCTCGGCTCTGTGCCCTTGGAGGGGCAAAGCATTTGCAGGCCCTGTCAGCTGGATGTAGGCACTGGGTCTCTCAGGCACAGGCCCTGTGGGCAGCCCTTCTTAGGGCCACTTTAGACCAAAGGGAGCCTCGGGAGCACCAAACGGGTACCTGAGGTTCCACGGCGAGACCACTAAGAACAGGATTTACCCACATGAGCTGCAGTTGCATCTGCCTGTTTACTTGCCACCACTCCAGGATGAGCACAGCTTCCTGTACAGACATAAGCTACGTCCCTGCAACATGAGGAGCTTCAAGTTCCTGAGCAGGAGGGTGGTTGCTCATACCCCAAACTGTTTCTCTGCTTTTCAAGTTCTCCTCTCCCTCATCCAGATCACTCAGACACAACTGTAACTCTTGATTTCTGTGCCTCTGACCTTCCTCCTCCTGGAGACGTGTGTATGGGCTCATTATTTGCAAGGGAACAAAGGGAAGTTGGGTAATGATGCAGTAAATAGAAGTGCACACTGCAGTCCCAACCCACAGCGGGCTTTGCCAGCAGTGCTAAAGACAACTCGCTCCTTACGTTCACTGAGCCCTTCCTCTCAGCTCTGGGTAACCAGTGCTAGTTCTCACTGCTGTGAAAAGGAAAGTGTGTTTTTACAGCAGGAAAGGCAAACCCAGTGCCAGTTGTGCTGGGGGAGGCATTGGTCTTCCCTGTGCTCTTGGGAGAAAGGAGCACCCTGGTGCTGTCAGCTGAGATTTGCATGGAGGCAGCACTAAGGAGACACTCAACCGTCACTACTGTAAGACAGAACCGTGCACTTTCTGCTCCTTTAAAACCTCCTCCCTCCACCCTTCTCTAAACAAGTCCCTCTTCAGCTCTTCCATCTCAACTGGAAGTTATTTGTAGCAAGGACCTTAAAAGAACATGTCTGTGTTTCATGGAGTTACCGTGTATACAGAGACTGAGAGCTGGGAAAAGCACTGAAACGCTGCAGCACAGCCTAACATGGGATCCTGCTCCCTCTGCCTGCCTGGGATCTCCCTTAACAACGGCTTTGGGGAGAATTCCAGTTAACATTTTGTGGAGTAGCTCATAGATTTGGTTCAAAAAGATGTGGGAAAGAGCTTTAAAACACACATGAGGCCTCATGAGTCTGCTTCCAAGGGTGTAGATTTCTTCTCCCTGTCTGAATGTGACTGTTCAGCTGCAGTTTCACATTGACATTTAGTTTGACAAGAAAAAAAAATGATGTTGTCTGAGTGAGGTTTCCCACTTCCTTATTGAGAAGAGTTTTATGAGCAATGCATTCACTTGGGTCAGCCACCTCTGCTGCTGCTATACTCAAACACAACCAGCATTTCAGCACTGTTGCTTTGCTGACCACTACAACAAAGCAACAGCTGGGAAGAGCAGGGAACTTATGCATCCCTAGAGTGGGACTGAGAAGAGCACACACACACTTTTTGGGAACCTTCTAGTCCTACCAACTGCCAGTAAGTACTCAAGCAAAGTGCCAATGCAGCCAAAGGAGCCTTTCCTCAGTACTAACCACAAAATCATCATACAAAGACACTGAACCTTGTCAAAAAGCATATGTTTCACCCCCAAAAGCACACATTTCACCCCTAAACCCCTAAAAGCACACATTTCACCCCAAAAGCATGTGTTTCACCCCTAAACCCCCAAAAGCACACATTTCACCCCCAAAAGCATGTGTCTCACCCTTAAACCCCCAAAAGCACACATTTCACCCCCAAAAGCATGTGTTTCACCCTCAGACCCCCAAAAGCACACATTTCACCCCCAAAAGCATGTGTTTCACCCTCAAACCCCCAAAAGCACGTTTCACCCCCAAAAGCATGTTTCACCCCTAAACGCCCAAAAGCACACATTTCACCCCCAAACCCCCAAAAGCACACATTTCACCCCCAAAAGCATGTTTCACCCCTAAACCCTCAAAAGCACACGTTTCACCAGAGGAAAAACCCAAAAAGATGACGCTTGTTGAAACACCAAATCCCACTACAGACCTGGTCTGGGGCCCAAGGAGCAGACAAATACATACAGCCCCTTCAATCCCCCACCCCACTCCCCTCCGTCCCTGCCTCCTTGCCACTGCCTTTCTCTGCCTGGATGCCATGGAGAGCTCCCTTGCCTGCCCCTGTTTCAGATGGAACTGAAATTAAGAGGGTTCCGGTTTCAGCTGTGTCAGTTTGAGGCTTGTTATTGTAGCATGAGCTGGGGGTGATTATTTAAACAAGCTGAGTGCTGTCAGCAAAGAGGAGTTTCAATTTGTGTCAGAAAGGACTTAATAATAATTAGAAAAAAGTTGTAGCACTCACCACACCCCCTGCCTTCAAACACCCCTGATGCTGTTTTAGGAGAAACTTCCCTTGTGTATCTAAGAGTTCCAAGGTAAAAATAAATTGAATGCCTGACTGATTAAAATCCTGATGAGTCAGATCACCAGTTGCTATTCCAGGATGCTCACAGCCTTCACCTCCTCATCTCTAACCACTGTTATCCATCTGTCTGTCCAAGGGGCTCCTGGACACCCTTGTCTGCTTCCCCCCAGTCCCTTGCAGGTTGTCTGGTACCTGCTGCACACAGGTTTAGCTGAACATCACCAGGTAAGGCTGCAAGTTCTGCCTAAACAGCTGAAAGGTGGCTGAAAGCTCTGCCTAAACCACCACAGAAGTGCCTGTTGCAAGGATTTTGCTATCAGCCATGTGTTCATGAGCAAGTTATGGTACAAGTGATAGTGAGTATGTAAACACATCCTTTAAAGTGGTTTGATAGTAAATACTTCAAAATCCTGCTTCAGCCACCTGGGCTGCTTACTCTAAACATCAGGATAATGAGCTGCATCTGTCTTTTTAGTTGCCAGACATGAGGATATTGCACTAGTTTTGTTACAAAGTCTGTAGGAAAATATTTGACTGGGTTTAAACCATCAGCAGAATTTCCAACAGGATCTAAACACACCTCTCTCCATTTCCTCAAGTGCAAGCCTGGCTGCAACTCACTCCTCAACAATTCTCTTCATGTTGTTGAACAAATATATGAATAACACCATTTGCCCAGAGTTTATAAACACAACCACATCCCCATTCATTCAAAGAAGAGGCTAATTTTTCCAAACTGCTTTGCAAACAAGTAGAACAGAACAAACTTCAACCTGGCGAGGTTTTGTTTCCCAGCCTGGCTCAGCTGTTCCCACACAGACCAAACTACATCCTGCTTTTTAAGATCCACTTGTGGAGTGAAGCAGTTTCCTGAATTATAACAAGATGATATCACAAAGCACCTAAGTGGGCAACTTCCATCAATACCCACAAATACAGATGAAAACCAATTCTGCCCAGGCAGGCAGGACCCAGTTTTCCCCAGTTGATCCTACACAGTGCTTTGCAGCCTTACATTTGAAATCCCATTCATGAAATGTCATGTAGGTCTACAAGGAAGCAGTAAGGCTGAAAAGCAAGTTCCATTCAGTATAGACAGAAGCATTTCTGTGTAAGCTTAATTTATGATTGGTCCTGCAAATTCAGTTATGATGATTTCATGCTGTAAAGTACAAGTGTGAACTGACCAGAAGAGTTTCTAACTGTCCAGCCTGAGCAAACTCCCATGAGACAAACTCCCATACCAACTGCAAAAGAGAACCTGCCTTTTCAACAAGACAAGGTCCATGTTCTTTGAGTCCAGGGCACTAAACTGTGGCACTAAACTATGATCAGCAAAGCCCAGTTTCCTACAGACTGAAGTCTGACCTGTCTAACCCTCACAGGCCTCCCTCTGCTCCTTCCAAGCATCCTCTTGGTCTCCCCTCTCCAGCATCTCCAGACTTTCCCAACTCAGTTCTCTTTTACTCTGAGCCAGCTGCTCCTCTTGGAGCTTGGAAATCTTTCTCTGTGCCTTTGTCTCCATCACACAATTGGACAGCAAACTTCAAAAGTCACAGAGGCAGCATGATCACCTTTGCCTCCATCCTCTTAACAATAGTTAGGCACCACAGCACTGTTACAACCAAAGCTCAGCTCTACCATCTCACATTTAACAATGAAATAAGATGAAGCACAGACAGTGGCAAAGTTTATTAACTCCAGCAACGTCAGATCAGGTCCCACCTAAACCCTTTGGGTGTTTTAGTTGTTGTGTGTTTGTTTGGTTTACTCCTTCTCCACAGCATGCTATACAAAGATCCACTCTCTTAAAGCAGTTAAAATTTAATAGTTAATAGCAAATGACTCATTCTGAAGGAATCTGGTGGCTGTGCCAATAGCAGATTTTAACTCAGTTAAAAGGCAGTAAAGCAGCACTCTGCAGACAGGGATTTCAGAGCCTGATTCAATTTGCTTTTATCACCAATGTCACAGCAAAGAGGCTGCGAGTTATTACTCATAAAAGAGCTGAGAAAGCCAGTTGAAAAAGAAATGTAGACGTTGTTTATGGATGCCAGTTTCAGATTGCTGCTTCTTACACGTGCAAAGCACTCAACACACGTTTCTAATGTAACCGATTAAAGCAGACAGGAAGCATCTGAGATCAACCACAGCAGCAACTTATTAATCAGCAACGAAGCCCGAAGAAAAAAAAAGAGTCATGTCAAAGAGAAGCAGGAGGGAGCGGTGAATATGCGAGGCGAGCAGACGGGCAGCTTCACCCAACTCCAGATCCTATTCAGCTGTGTATTTTGATTAGCTGATCTCAGGCCTGCCTCCTGCTTCCCTCTCCGGGGCCAGCGATCGCTTTGGCAAGCGGCACCCCGCAACACCCGATGGACGCGGCAACGCCTGCGGCTTCACCTCTCTCTCCGACGGGTGCTCCTGGACGGGCGCGGCGGGCGGCGGGGTCGGCCAGCTCCAGAGGCCGAGGACAGGAGCTCCTGAGCTTCCCAGGCTGCAAGACAAGCACCCGGGATCAGCGCTGCGCAGAGCGCAGGAGGGCGCGCTGCAGCGGGTGCCGGGAGCAGCCCGTTAGCCGGCAGGTCCCGCCCGGGGCTCCCCGCGGGCGGCCAGGGCCCAGGGTCCCACTCTGCGGCCGGGGCCGGGCACGGGGCTCCCTCACACTCTCCTCCCGCCGGCGGCCGCGGAAGCGGCGGCACCGGGCCCTGCGGGACACACGTGCCGCGGGGCTCCCGCGCCCAACGCCACGGCCGCGGCCCAACGCCGCCGAGGCGGGTACCGGCCCCAGCCCCGCTCCGCGCCCCCCGCACGTACCGGCTCGGCTCGGCTCGGCACAGCCCGGCGCGGCCCCTCAGGCCTCCCCCGCGGCGCGCCGCTCACTGACAGGCGGCGGCCGCCGCTGGCCCCGCCCCCTCCCGCCCCGCAGCCAATCGCCGCCGCTCCCCGCCGCGTGACGTCACCCCGCTCCCGCCGCGCCTCCCGCCGCGCGCCACCAACCAGCGCGCCGGGCCCGGCGGGCCCCGGTGTGGCGGGGGAAGGCCGGAGGCGGGCGGCGAGCCGGCGGGGCGGGGCGGGTTTCCCAGAAGCGGGCGGGGCTTCCTGCTAAGCATTCCCCGCCTCACCCCCGCTTCCGCCCTCCGGGCGCCGCCGCCGCGCCGCGGACGCGCCTGCAGACAGAGGGGCTCCGCGAGGCCGGCGGCGCGGGGCAGCGCAGGCGCAGAGTGCGCAGGCGCGCGCGGAGGGAGACGGGGCGCGCGCTGTGCCCGTTAAGAGGCCGCCGGTGCCCTCACGCGCCTCACTCACGTCGCTTCGCGCCCCGAGCCCTCGCCTCCGTACCTCGCCCCAGGCCCCGGCCCCTCGCCCCGCCGGCCCCGGCCCCTCGCCTCAGGCCTCGGCCCCTCGCCCCGCACGCTCCCCTGGCCGGCAGCGCTCCCGGCTGCCCCGCCGCCCGCCGCCGCCTGAGGAAGGAGAGAAGACGGGCGCGGGCCGCAGCGGCGCTGGCCAGGCCGCGGTCCCGGGGCCGTAGCGGCTCGGTGTCCGTCCCGTCGCGTACGAGTCAGGGAGCTGCTGTAAAGCGATGGCGCCCGGGCAGCTTTCCCCAGAAGATTTAGTAAGTGCGGTTTGTGTGTAGGGGCAGCAGGGCTGTGGCGAGGGGAGCAGAGCTGCCGCAGCAGCGCTCGGGTTGTGGGCTGCCCCTGAGGTTTCTCTCTCAAGGAGCTCAGGCCTTCGAGTGACTTTTTGGTTGGTTTTTTCTCCCTCTGGGCTAAGACCTTGTTCCCTTTTACCATTTCAATACTCAGAGGAAAGCTGCGAGGGGGGGGTGACTGCCTCAGATGGCAGAGCTGCATCAAGGCTACGGTAGAGAGGAGAGGAGCCTTCATCCCTGGCCATTGCAAGTGACTAGAAGAGTTTCAGTCCTGCCACGGACATAATAGTTTTGAGTAGTGCCAATCTCTGGTAACCTTGAAAGGTTTTCTTTTCCCCTCAGTCTCTGAAACTCTCCAGTAAGGAAATTACTCTTCTCATTCTTATTTGCCCAAGTAGCATTACCCTTTACTTTGATCCTAAATAAAGGGCTCAGTTGGGGTGATTCCTGCCCTTCCTTCAGAGACCTGGGGGCCATGGCAATGAAAAACTCTCAGAGCTTTCAAGAAAAAACCTGATAGACTCGCATACTCCTTGTGTGACACACAACATGCATTGCCCTGTGCTGCAGAATGGCTCGGTCTGGGTATGATCATTACTGCAGCAGTGCCCTGAGCTGGCTTGGAGTTTGCAGTAGCAAGATCCCATCTCCCTGCTCAGTACAGGCTCCATACAGGTGCTGTTCTTCCTCAGATTCTTCATGTAGTTTGGAGAGAACTCCTCAGTCCTGAGGGATCTCTCTGTAGCCCTGTATTGTGCAGAATACGCCACCGTTACCTGGTCACCGTTACAAAAGCAGAGTTAAGTGAACCTGTCAGGAGGTCACTATCCCACATGGTGTGTTGTAGCCCACAGGCTGTTCTGCAGGGTTACTGCAGTACTTCTGGAAATTATTAAAGTGGAAATCTAGGAGTGAGGTTGCTGTCATCAAGTCAGCTCTTGCAGGGTCTCTGGTCTTATGGTCAGCTCTGAGTAGGGTGGATGGAGAGAACTGAGCTTCAGGGATGGGCTCATGCTCTGTGTTCTCCTTTGCTGAGGCAGCATGTGCTACTGTCACTGAACCTGAGATCCCTCCCACCTCTAATGTCCCCTGAGTAAAGAATCACCCTTGTGTTCAAGCAGTAGGAAAACCTCAGTGGGGAAGGAGTTGCAAAGAGTGCTAATGACTGGTTACATCTTTTTCCACCTTTCTTGCTATCTTAATGCTTGCTTAAAGAGTGTGGGAAGTCTGCTGGTTGAGTTAAAGAACAATTAGAAATGATTACAATGCAGTACTCTTCAGAACTTTGATAACAGTTCTGCCTTTAGAAATGTGAGGGAGTCTTTACTGGGTTGTTTTTGCAGTTGAGGTGATCATCATGTTGCATGTGGAGGTATTTTATGACGTTGATATTTTTATCACAGTGAAGGCAAAAAAAAGCAAAGCTTTAGACAAAATATATCAGACTTTAATCCTCATGGTGTGGGTTTGGAACCAGCCACACTTTCTATTCAGCTTGCATTCTGTAATCTGAAGAGGGCAGACAGGTGTATGGGATGGAGAGTTTGGGAAGCATATTGCCAGGTTCATTACTGAAATGCAGAATACTCTGCTTCTCTTTTGTTAAGTTAGTTGAAATGAATCAATGGTCTCAATCATCTTACTGGGAGAGGAGCTTGTCACTCTTGAAGCTGTAAAGAGTGTCTTGAAAGCAGGAACAAAGTGTAAATAATGCAATAATGAGTGCTGCAGTAAGGGAGCAGTACTCACAGCAAACTAATAGCTCCAGGTGCAAGGAGTCCATTAGTTGGAAGTATCAGGAACACGTACTGATGTGTCAGAGTGCTTCTGACACCTCTGCAGCAGCAGAAGCCCGTTTGCAGGAGGATGAGGACATGCTGTGCCTGACCCAGCGACGCAGAAGCAGCCTGGCTGGTGAAGGCAATGCTGGGAGAGGGACACTGGCTGCCCAACCTCTGCTATACCCCTCCCCTGTAGTTAACAGGAGCCTGTTAAGCCAAGCTCTGGTTTCTGTTGCAGCAATAAAACCCACAAGCAGCTCAACGTGAGTACAGATGTAGCAAAGGCAAATGGAACTGTGGTCCGGTTTATGTGAATTGCACATGGTGTCTCAGTTACTCCATTTGGAGAGTTAACACAAACAGCTGCATCAATAATTGGTGCAAAATATGCATAACCCGTCCTTTGGGTGACCCAATAATGTCAAGACCTACTTCTCAGAATGTGTCCTGTGACTGGAGTTCCAGCTCAGAGAGCACAGCTTCACAAAAGGCCTTTTGTTCCTGCCTGGCTTGATTACTGGGATCTACTCTGAGACCAAAAAAAAAGCTTTTAACTTGGGGTTTTCGATGTGTTATTCCATCTTGTGCTCGCTGTGTGTGTGTGTGAGCCAAGAGCAGCGTGTTACAGATCGGGAGTTGTAAAGAACTTGAACCACGTGAGCCCTGGGTAGTGTGGACTTCACTCTGGATCTGGAGGTGGGGACAGCTCACACCACCTTGGCTGATCTTCAGCTCCTGTGGCACGTCACTGTCTTAACAAAGGAGAATTCTGACTGCTTCCCCCTCCCTGCTGCCACCCTCAATGTTATGTGGCTACAAGTCTGTGCTCTCTAGTCCTAATCCCTCTTTTAGAAACCGAGGTCCAGCCCTTGTGTGCCGTGCTGAGCTGATGGCGCGGGAGGTGTGAGCCTCAGCTGCTGGCTTTCCCAGAGCTGCTTGCTTTGATTCAAGGTCACCTCTTGAAAAGAGTCACCTACTTCCACCTGAGTTGAAGTTTAATGCCCAGCCACGGCTCAGCCCTGCAGAGTATCACGGTGGGGTTTGGGGGTGCTGAGGCAGCTGGGTTGCCGGGTGAGCAGTGTCCCCCGGAGACGCACGCCTGCCATGGGCTGACCCCCCACCTCATGTGTGGGACGAGCTCCCCCAGCGTGGGTGAGGGTGACAGAGAGAGCCCTGACCTGGTGGGGACATGGATTGCTGTCAGCTGCAGAGGCTCTTTGGTGTGGACAGAGACCTGAGGTGACGGGGCTCAGCCTCCACTTCTTTCTCTGTCACATTCTGAGCCAATGAGAGCCAGAAAGTGTAAACTGAGGTTCTTGGGTGGTTCATTCTTCAGAACTTAAACCTGAAGCAACTGGTTGAAAACTTCACCATTAAAAAGTTTCACTTCCCAAATAGTACCATTCTATAAATACCCTGTGCAGTGGGATATGACATTTACTCCCACACATGAGACTCAGCCTGCTTTGTAACTTGCATTCTCTGCCTTAACCCTTGAGCTGGACTCCGAGTAAGCCCAAGGCAAGGGACTCGCCTCTTGTGGCCCCGGGTGATGTTGCAGCCTGTGAGCTGCTGCAGCTTGGTGCAGAGTAAACAGGAGTAGACTTGCACCCAGAATTAGTGTACTCGGTATGGCAAAACTCCTTCAGGCTCTTTGGCTTTCATGTAGCTAAAGATGTTGCCTTAGGAATAACAATGCTTTAAACAAACTCTTATCAACAGATTTCAGCATTTTCCTGCCCAAACCAAGAGAAGGACTTAAGGGTACTTTGCTTTCATTTCCCATTCTGCCTCTGATTTACAACCCTTGACAAATTCCTTACCTCCTTGGTTTCAGTCCCATCTAAACCAGAGCATACTGCTTGTCCCTCGTTCTTCACGTGTGTCTAGAGAGTGGAGACTCCACTCTGTAAAGCGCCCCAAAGTGCTCGGGTGCTGGTGGTTTATAAATATCCTCTTTCTATCTATATCTCAGCAGGTCTGTAATATCCCTTATTGAGAAAGAGATGAAGATACCCAGATTGCTAGCTTTAAAATTAAATGGGTCATCTAATCTCATCCTCTTGCCCAGATAACGTGAGGCAAGCTGATGGCACAGCCAGACTGGAACATGAGGAAGGTTAGCAGAGCAGTCTGGCACTGCAGCCACCCCTCTATGGGAGAGGGAGCCCACGATTGTAAAAGCCCTCTCGTGTAGAGCTTTGGCATGTGCCTCTGTCTGGTGTTCCAAGGCTACACAGGAGAGGTTGACCCTACTGTTGGAAAGAAGTTGGATTTGTTACCTTGCTGGGATGGGAGATGGGGAAACAAACAAATGTAGGCCCTGTAGAATGGGGCTGCTGCTGCTCTGGGTTCCACAGGGCTGATGTCATTCCTTCCAGAATATTCATCACTGGTGGCAGGAAAAACAAGAAGCAGCCCCAGCAGCCTGCAGAAGTTTCTCCCCAGCTCTTCTGAATACCATGCAGTTCCAATTAATTGGAGTTTGGCCCCTGCAGGGAATACACTTCTCTACAGCTTCCTCTTATCTCTGCCAAAATATGATCCAACTGCTTGTGTTCCTGCAGGGGTTTCTGCTTTGGGCTCTGCTCTCTCCCCAGGAGCACACAGCAGCGTTTGCACCGCTGCATCCCGGGCAGGAGCAGCTCTGAGTGGGAGCTGGGTGCAGAGGGAGCAGGGCCAGGGCTGGCCATCCTTTGCTCATTTATGGTTCAGAGGATCGAGTACACGTTCTCTTTACTCTGGAGGTCATCTGAGGATTTCAGCATTTCACCTTCCTGAGGTTGAATCTTCATCAGATTGTTCTGCAGAAGTGCCAGCGCTGGTGCCCAAAAGAGGAAATGAGTGCTTGAAAGATAAAGCCAAGGTTATTAACAGCAGCCTCTGATTTGGAGCCTTCGCTGCTCAGCTCAAGGAGATTTGACCATTCTTTTTCTTGGAGATTACAGGACTTGTTTTGCAGTAATGACTCCTTCTGGGGAGGGGCTTAAATGGTTTGCAAACTCATCTCCCTAAAAAAGTCCCTCCTCTGAGAGCCTCAGTTTGCACCAGAAGCAGAGATGCCACTCAGGGATATGGCAGAAATTCAGCATGAGATCTGTGGCAGAGTATTACAGTGTCCAGGTGGGGCTTTTCTTGAAGCCCCAGCTCTGAGAATTAAACAGTAACTGAAAAATATAAATGCTGCTTTTTCCAAATAAATAGGTGTCATTTGGAGAGATCCAGCTGGTGAGCTGTGACAGGTTGAGAGGCTGCCTCTTCGCTTTAACCAGCAACTCCTCACCCCAAATGAGCAACAGCTTCTTCTGAGGGAGCTGGCTGCAGTTCAACTCACTGTAGCCATTTGTCAACACCACATCCCAGCTCCAGCTTTTATTCATTAGCACTTAGATCTCCATATCTAATCCTTTCTGGGGGTAGGAATGGTGCTGAATTCTGATACCAGCTTCTGGAGGGGTTTTGTCTCCACTGATGTGAGGAGATCAGCAAAGGAGAAGTTGATGCCTGTCCCTGGCAGCTGATGTGGCAATCGGGGCCCAAGTATGGCAGCAGCAGGAGGGCCTGAAGTTGATATTCATTCTGTAGGGTGTGCTTGCTGTGGAAAGGACTTTGTCCTTCGCTGGCTGCTCTTGTCACATCGCGCTGTAACGTCACCGCGTGGCACCTCGCAGACAGACGTTCGTGCCGGCTGTTAGATCCCTGGCAGTTGATGGTACATGCTGCCAAGTTAAGAAGTGGCCAACAGAGCCCAAAAGCCACCTCAGCTTGTCAGGTTTCTGAGCTGTGCTGTGCACCTCATGGCAGAATCCCACGGGGCTTGTTAGCAGTGTGACACCTGGCAGGAGAGGGTGGCCTTCCCTGTGAGCCGAGCAGTGCAGTGGTTTCCCTGTCCCTGCCCCTCATGCCCACACTCCATTTCCCACAGAAATGGTTCTGTCATTTGAAAGTGAGTTTATTCCAGGGCATTCTGACTTGCTCTTTCTGTGGCAGAATGCACATAGACACAGGGCAGGCTAGGTAACAGCACATTCATTTGCAAGAATTGATCTAGTTGGCCAGTTTTAAAGTCCATAGGATGTGGGCAAAACTGGTGGGCTTGCTTGGGCTTCAGAGTTTCCTCCTTCCCAAATTACAGGTCTGTAAAGAACCTCTATCCTCCCCCTCTGCTCTGCCCTGGTGAGGCCTCATATGGAGTCCTGTGTCCAGTTCTGGGTTCCCCAGCTGCAGAGAGACAGGGAACTGCTGGAGAGAGGCCAGTGCAGGGACACCAAGATGGAACATGTGTGTGATGAGGAAAGGCTGCGGGGACTGGGGCTGTTCAGCCTGGAGAAGGCTGAGGGGGGATCTCAGCAGTGCTGATCAATCCCTAAAGGGTGGGTGTGGAGAGGATGGGGTCAGTGTTTGTTGTGTGGTGGCCAGTGCCGAACAGCGTGGGCCTGACCTCAACCTTGTACTTCAGGCATCTCAACTCTGCAGTCACTGTTGAATGCCAGAACGTGGGATCTTGTTACCAAACATCCTGAGGGCCGTGTCTGCGAGGCACCCGCTCCCCCTGCTCTGCACACCCTCACACGTGCTGGGGGGACCCACAGCAGCTTCTGGCGAGGCCTGAACGCTCAGAGCCCTGCCAGTAGGGAACTGGGTTGTGTGGCCACGCTGCCCACACCAGGAATGGATCCAGAGGGGTGGCAGGAGAGCAGAGAGGAAACTGAGCGTGTTGGGACAGGGAGCCCCGGAGCAGGCTCAGCTGTCAGTGGCTGCTGTGCTGTAACCTCTCTCTGGAATGTCCCTGTTCATCCCAGCCCTGGTCCTCTGTTTGAACCTTCAGAAATCCTGAGCAGTTGATGAGTTCTCTCCTCTTAAAGGCATTTAGATGGTCTGAGTTCAACCCCAGCAGCTGCTGCTTGTTGTGTTGCATTTCCACCCCATATCTGCACAGTGGCTGCCCCTCTGCTGTGTGAGCTCAGCATAGCTCCATGTTCATACTCCTCCCAGACTCACCAGGAGCTGCAGCAGTGGCTGTGGATCCTCAGAGCAGAGTTCTTTACTTGACTGCTACATCTCAGTCCACCACTGAGGTTCTTGTAGGCTCCAGGCTGTCACTCTGGCCAAACACCTCCCCCCCAGAACCCCACCAGCCCCTTTCAGTGAGCTCTAGCACAAGGGAACAAACCATCCATGTGCCATTCTCCTGCAAGTTGCTCGTTTCCTCAGGTTGGAAAGATGATAAAACATTGGCAACATGCCCAGATTTTCTGCTGTGTCTCAGAGGTGGTGGGAAGGGCTGTCCCGAAAGAGGCAGAACAGCAGAGACAAGATAACCCCAACAAACCTCAGAGCTTCAACACCCTTTCAATTTTAACTTTCCAGGAGGATGATTTTGGTGGAGAGAGCTTGGCATGGTCCTCACCCCCACATCATGCATGAAGGGAGATGAAGAGAAATACCTCCCAGGTTCCCCCGGCGTGTTTCGTCCCCAGAGCAGAGCAGGTGAAGATCCAGGGCTCAGAGCTCGGCATGAAACAAGGTACAGGCACATCCAAAATCCTCTCACCTACAGGGCTGTCCAATAGGAAGCTATTCCTCCTCCTGAAACAAGATTCCTTAAAAGGAGAAGGATTTTTTTCACCAGGCTTGAGAGCTAGCAGGGGGAGTCACTGGCTGGATGCTTCCAGACAGATCAATTGGGGTTTGTTGCTGACAAGCAAGCCACAGCTAATATTAGGAGCTGGCAAAACATGCAAAAACCAACACCTAGGGTATCTTTGCTTTCCTAATGCTGAAAGCACTCTTTACAAAACAACCTGAGAGTGCACAGGCTCCCTTTTATCTGTACTGATAAAATGCAGGCCCTGTGGTTTTGCTCTCTGGGAGGATCCTTCAGCTTCTGTGCCAGTAAATGGGACTTCTCTCTACCCACAGGCAAAACAGGCCGTGCCTCTGGCCTCTGCTCTTCCCTCCAGCCTTGGAGATTCTGGTAGTAGCAATTAGGCAGAATCCTCATTAAGACAGACCACAGGACTGAGCAGGGGCATAACACAAAGCAGGGCTTTACACAGATCTGACACTCTTCCTTAAAGCAACAGTGCTCTGGCACAAGCTGCTGGCTCAGTCTTTGCTTATGTCATTTAGTAAGATAAATCAAAAGTGTCAGGGACTGGAATTTCTCATGAAATCAATCCAGACTGTAAAAAACCTGTATAGATGGAAATGGGCTGAAACTTGCACCAGGCATTTAGTAGTAATCTTACAGAAAATTGCATGCAGTGCTGTAAGGGGCGTTATGTATGAATCTGTTGGAGAACAGCAAAAGCCCTTAAAGGGAGGACAGGGGTTTTGTCTTCATGTACTCTCCATCTACTGGATAAAAGAGAGAGTTTAATCCATAGCTCCATAGGCTATTTTGAAACAGTCCAAAGATCACTTTCAGCATTTTTGAGTCTGGTCCCTCTACTCCTGGGCTTGGGGAAGAGCATCTCTGCCATCTGCTCTGTGTTTGCCTGTTGAAGGATGCTGAGGCCCCCATGCAGATGCAGAGCAGGTTGAATTGTGGGGGCTATGTCTGTCCCAGCCTGCATGCACGTGGCATGAGGATTCATCCCAGGGTTGCCTCCAGCTAGAGAACTGTAGAGGATTTCCCTTTCAGGGAAAGGGTAAGGAAGCTTTAAGCAGGATGGTGCTGGAAAGGCAGACGAGTTTCTGAGCTGTGCTCACTCCAGCTCTCGACCACAGGTCTGCTAGAGCAGGCAGGGTTTACTCAACAGTTGCAGGTTCATTTTGTGGCCTGGATATTGAGGTTCTGGACCCTGCTGGGCTCAAGGCTGGGGCAGAGACAGGGTGAATGACAGCAGACAGCCAGACTGCCACTTTCCATCTCAAGCAGGTGAGGACAAATCCCTGCAATGCCCTGTGGGAGCTGTGGGCAGAGGTGGGTTGGAGGTTGCACCCAGCTCATGTTCCTGGCCATTTGAAAGAACATGTTCCATTAATGTAACAGATCAGTGTGGCAAAGCATTTTGCCACCAGCTGGCATTGTAGCAAGGCCTTTCTGAACTGGATGTTGTCTCTGGACTGGAGCTCACCAGCCCCTGTTGGTGCTCCCACTTTTGGAGACAAAGTGCACAGGAGGAGACTGAAAGGTCTCTCCGAGCCTCCCTGGGGAGTTCTCCAGCATCACTTCACACACCAGCCACTTTGAGTGGTTTCCTTTCTGCAGGAATTATTAATGCTGCCAATAGGCACTTGGGTATTTTCAGTGGAGCAGCAGGGTTGGCCAGCTCTGCCAGGAGGGGTGGCCAGGCTGGGCATGGGCAGGGACATGCTGCCTGCTCCTTCCCCATGTCGCTGTGTGCCTGAACAGCAAGCACAGCCAACCAGCCCTCAGATCTCCTCCAAAAACAATTACATCACGTTGAAGCCATCAAGCATGTGATTTCCCAGCCCTGAAGCTGAAAGGAGCCTCTCTCCAGGAGAGGGAGAGAGGCTGTGCAGGAGCCAGCTGGGATCTGGGAGGAAAAGCTCTGTCTGCTCTCCAGGGAGACTGTGTCCAAGCTGAACCTCGACACAGGAGCTGGGACCTCAGAAGCCTTGTGCAGGAGGGCAGCCTGCAGCCTGCAGAGAAGGAAAACACTTCAAACTTCTGAGCTGTCTTTAGATTTTAAGCCCATTTCCTGGGAAATTCCTGGCTGATTTCTCTCAGAGCCATGAAAGTACTGATGGATCTCTCCAAAGGGGGAGTTTGACTCAGAGCAGAGCGAGTTCAGCTGCCTGTCTTAGTGCATGAAGGCAGGAGGCTGCTGGGCCTCTCAGCTTGCTCAGCACCCCACACCATACAGCACCTGACAAACAGTGTTGCTGAGCCCCAAGGCAGCAGCACTTTCTCTGCACCCTGGTTCTTGCCCCAGTTCTCGTGCAGCCTGGTGCTGAAGGGGAGGGAAGTGCAGGGGGTGGGGAACAGCTCTGCGCTGGGGGCATCCAGTGCACAGCCTGACTCAGTCCCACGGGGACAGCCCACCAGCATCCCTTCTGATCCATGCACAGGGAGGAGGCTGCAGAGACAAGGGCAGAGGCCACAAACCCTGCAGAATAACTTATCCAAGTGAGGAAACCTACTGGGAACTGCTTTCTGAGACAAACCCTGGTGTTGGGAGACTGGGGTGTGCTTCCCCAGCCGGGACAGGCGAGGTTGCAACTGGCACAGTCGCTGGGAGAAGGGTTTCCTGAAACCTTCAGGCTTCTCTTTTCCTGAAAGCTCCTTTCTGTGGATGAGCAGATGTCTTTGTCAAAACCCTGGGTACCTGCCAAGGATTACTGTAACCTCTTGGCAAGGTGGAGGCTCTTGGCACTGAGGCTGGGTGTGGGAGGGGGGAGCTGCAGTTCACCTCGCCGGGTGACAGTTTCGATGTTCACACTCAGAAATAAGCTGTCAGCTGGAGACACCCTGAGCAGGGGTAACACAGCAAAAGCTTGTGTCCCTGAAACAGCAGGGATATTTTGCTTCTCCAGCCTTTCTGCCCAAGGATGGATAAAAGGGTTATTTGCTCATTTACTGGGAATAGAGACAGCTGTTCCCAGGCCAGTGGAGTCACAGAATCCCAGGGTAGTGGAGGTTGGAAGGGCCCTCCAGAGCTCCTCCAGCCCAACCCTCTGACAGCACAGCTTGACAGTTTCTAACCTCATAACCCCCAACAGGAGAGGGACTTGTGCTGGGGACACTGTAGGAGGCTGAGTGATGGTAGGAGTCAGAACTGAACACTTAGGTGGTTCTGGCTTTTTTTGGAGCACAGCAACCCTGTAGCACCCTCTTCTTGACTCCTACTACCTTAAACATTTTCCTCCTGCCCTTTCCTAGAGCTTTCTGCAGAGAAAATGTCTGTTACTGGGGTGGAGGATGGGGCAGTGTTTTGGGTGCCACTCCGGAGGGTCATGCTGCCATCCAGAGGGCCCTGCAGAAATGGGCCGCCAGGAACTTCCTGCACTTCACTTTCCCTCTGGCCCTTGGGTTCTTCTAGATCAGAGTCAGCATCCTTGCATCCTTTCTGCACCACACTTTATGTCCTTGCTTTATCCTCTGACAGCGAGCTCTGGCTGCCTCAGCCATGGACACAGACATGAGGGAGGTGGGCAGCAGGCCTGGGGAGGCTGAGCCAGCCCCCTGCCCGAGGGGCTCACTGGGACTTGGGCTAACAACACACCCTCCCTCATTTCACTCCTTTACATCCACAAAACTCTTTTCTGCCTGAGCCCATCACAGAATTGCTCATCACAAATCCTGGTAGCCAGAAGTAAAGTCAGACAAGTCTGGAGCTCTAGGGTCCAGGGAACCCTGGGTGGAAGCCACTGAGGTGCCATCCGGGACCTCTCTTGGGCTGTTGGATTTTATTTGAATCTCTGTGAAGCAACACCCAGCTGTAGTTTTTTGGTTCTCCCACATAGCCATTCATAAAGCTTTCCCAGGAACTGGAGGATGGAGAACTGAGTGCCTGGCCACGTTTGACTCATGTCTGGGACTCCTCTCCCCCAGGAGAGCTCCAGGCTGGCAGCTGCTCTGCTTGCAGTAGTTGGGAGGAAGCTTGTTAAAGTTGCAACAGATTTTTTTAGTAACTGATTGGGAAAGTTCGTGTCCTCAGGAGTCCTTTTGCTGGAATGGCACGATGTTTGGTGAGGAGTGGCTGACTGTCACATTGAGCTGTGCTGATACTGTGCAGCTGAAGTCACTCTGCCAGATTTTTTAAGATACAGGGATTTAAAAGATTTTGAGATAAATGGAAATAGCTATGCAGCTTGTTTCACATTCCTTTGGCATTGGGAGCCTAGGTATCTGTGAGGGATCCTCCTAGGCATTTGGCTTCATCTTAGACAACTGGAAACCTGCCCCTTAAACTAGAATTCCCCCTTGGAAACTGTGTCTCATTGCAGCTGGGGTAACTTAGAATAGAAAGAAGGCAGTCTAGGGAGATGGTAATTAGCCTTCAGAGCCTTGTTTTTGACAGGTTAAATTAGGGGGTGCTTTGTTTTTACAGGCAGGATAAGTGGAGAACCATAGTGGTGTCTGGGCACCTTCTCCCTTCACCAAGAGGAGGGCAGGGAGAGCAGCTGCTGCTGCAAATGAGGGTGCTCTGGTTTATTGCTTGAGGCATCTGCAGGAGGCAAGAGAGCTGATGGGTAAAAATGACCCATCACCTGTTTTCATGAAAGCAACCAAATTCAGGGTCTTCTGGCTCACATCAGTAGAGGTGAAAAATCTGATGGAGCTGGACACTTATTTGGTGCATCCCTTTTGGTTCTGAGGACTGGACCTTCCAAAACTCCTGTGTTGCTGCCTTTGCCTGCCCTGCTGCTGGCTCCTGTGCTGTGCTGCTCTCTCACAACACTCACCCAATGGCAGACAAGTGAGCAGGGGCTCAGCACATCCCACAGCAGTTTCCTCACCTCCCAGGCCCCAAGACTCACTCTTTCCCTTTTACAACTGGTCCTGAAAAACCTTTCTGCTAGCAGCAAGGATTAGGGGAGATCTAGAAAACGTATTCTGTGAGGGAAAGAATGGGGTGGTTGGGATCAGGGAAGTGGAGCCTGGGGGCAGATGAGGCAGCTGTGGGCTGTGTCTGGAGCTGACCTCCAGCCTCTCCCTGGGCAGCTGCCTTTCCTGCACTGCTGTGATAACCATCCTCCAGTAAACAAAAGGCTGCCATGGAGAAGAAGGGAATAAACTCCTCTCTGTGTCTGCCTGGAGAGGCTGAGAAGTCATGGGACAAAGCTGCAGTAAGAGAGCTTTAGTTTGCCATTTGGGGAGTGACTGGCTGTAAGCAGCCACACCAGAACAGGCTGCCTGAGCAGGGCTGTGTGAGGGCAAGCTTCAGGGGGAAAAAAGGAAACCAGACTAGACAGACTTCCATCTGGAAGGGTTTAAATTGTGCTCACCCTGCATTGGAACAGGGTGACTAGACAGTCCATCAAGGCACCTCTCCAGCTCTGTTTTCTCTATTCTGTTTTCAACAGCCTCACTACTCCAGGCCCTCATTTAGCTGCAGTCAGCCTCAATCAGATCCTCCTCTCCACGAGTGGAGTTTTGGGGGGGGGGTTGTTTTTGCAGTCAGCTGCCTGGCTGAGGGGAAGCAGCGCGATGCCGTGCAGGCCCATGGTGGGGCTGGGCACCCACCCTGGGGACATGGTGGGGCACCACAGAGCCAGCTCAGCTTTACCTGAGGCCTCCAGGCTCCAAAAAGCTTCCCTTTTTTAAAGAAGAGTTGGAATGCAACCCAGGGGGTGCCATACAGGGGGTAATGGGGTAACTGACCCCTCCCCACTCTGCTGTGAAGTCAGAGCACAGAAGCTCGGCATTGCCACGGTCAGCCTGGATCCCACCGCTTTTGTGCCTGTGAGAGCTGGTTCAGGCTCAGCACTGCATCTCCACACAAGGAGGGGTGACATTTTTATCCAGGCTGCTGCAAAATCAGCTGCAGTCCCAACTGGTGAACATCTCAACGTGTGGTTTTGGCTGGATTCCCACCCTCAGCAGCTCGGGAAATCACAGGCGTATATGTAGACACGAAGTGGCTCACAGCAAAGCCTTTGCTGCAGGGCAAGTTGCTTCCTCTCCAGGAAGGACAAAACAAAACTGTTGGATGATGCTGAGGGACAAGGCACTCTTTTAACCTATCGTGATGCCTCCAGCTCCCCCACCCTCTCCTCCCAGGAAGAAAAACATCCTGAAGAGATTTCTCAGGAACAGACTTGGGAAAGATTTCCCTTTACTAGAAGCAAAGGTGTTGTGGACTCTGCTTCTGTGCCTTCTTTTACAGGATATCTTGCTCTGTCACAGCCTGTGCTGAAAAGGGGTGTTAATTATGTTCTCCCACTGTAAATCACTGTGTATCTGTGCAACAGCCACGTTAGAGACTTGGGAAATCTCATCATTGTCTTTGTAATGTTTCCTGGAGAACTGCATAAAGGAAAACTATCCACTCCACGTGCTCACTGAAAGCCTCAGGGCTCAATATTGAGGGGTTTTTACAGCTTGACATCCTCCTTGTTGGCTGGAGACCGTAACTGTGGATGTGACAGGCTGGAAATTTTTGTGTGATATGTCATGTTCTACTTCCCTTTTGAAAAAGCAGAGAAGAGGGAAGGGCACATGGTACCCCCTCACAAATGGTTAGTGCTGGGGAGGCCCACGGTGGCCATTTACCAGCAGTGAAACTGGAGAAAGGAGGAAGGTGACCTGAGTAATAAAATAGAAGCAGAAATATCAGAGGAAGATAAGAAAGAAGAAATGAGGTATCAATATCACTTCTCAAAAGCAGAACTCGTGTTTTTAAAGGGACCCTAGGTGATCAGTTAAGGCACAAGAGGAATCCATGTGTTTGTTTGTTTTGTCCTCAGTTCCATCCATCCATCTCTGGGAGAAGCCAGGTCTCAGGGATGTCTGTGTCTAGTCTCCACTGTGCTCCAGAGGTGTGATTTTGATGTGTCCAGGCTTCAGTGGGTGGGCACAGGGATGGAAGCAGGTGCCCTGACTGCTCCCATCTTGTTTGCACGGGCACAGTGGCATTCAGCCACATCTCTTTTCCTGACCCCAGCAACTCCCCAGCCACTCACCATACTGCATAAAACAAGACCAGACACTCCCCTCCAAGCCAAACACACCAGAAAAAGAGTAGAGTATTTTAGGAAACATTTGTCCCCCGCTCACCTCCCACAGCTTCCCCCAGCCCAACCCTCCCCAGGAGCAGGCAGGGAGCTGCCTATAACTGGTGGGCTCATTGCTTTCAGCTGTGGGCTGCAGCCCGCAGGACCGGCCTATGGCTACACATTCATTTGGAGGGGTCCTGGGTGTCGTGTAGGTGCTGCAGCAGGCAGGGTCTGGGGCACCCAGGGGTGCTGGGTGCAGGCCATGGGGTGGCTGAGGGGTACCCCTGGATGCAGGCTCTGCCATTGGGCACCCTGTGGTGGGAGGTCTCTGCGTACAGGACCACGTTCTGCAGCACCAGGCATCGGGGTACAGCAAAGGGGGGCAATGGGGGCAGGATGTGACCACAGCATGAGGGGAATCAGTGTGTGTATGGGGGGGTGCATGGCTGCAGCACCGGCCCTGCAGGGACCGAGGCGAGGGTGGGGGTCCTGCCGTACAGCTCTGCGGGGCGCTGAGGAGGGGGATGCGGGGTCCTGGGGTGCGGGACACGAGTCCCGGGTGTGACCCCACAGCGCGCCGGGGCCGGGGTGTCCCCTCCGCTGCAGCACGCCGCTGTCCCCGCCAGATGGCGCCCTTGGTCCCCGTTCCCGAGCGGGGCCGGGCTCTGGGCGGTGCTGCGGGCGGGGCCGGGCTCTGGGCGGTGCTGCGGGCGGGGCGGGGCGGTGCTGCGGGCTCTGGGCGGGGCTCTGGGCAGGGCCGGGCTCTGGGCGGTGCTGTGGGCGGGCCGGCAGGGGGCGCTGCGGGCGGGGCTCTGGGCGGGGCTCTGGGCAGGGCCGGGCTCTGGGCGGTGCTGTGGGCGGGCCGGCAGGGGGCGCTGCGGGCGGGGCTCTGGGCAGGGCCGGGCTCTGGGCGGTGCTGTGGGCGGGCCGGCAGGGGGCGCTGCGGGCGGGGCTCTGGGCGGTGCTGCGGGCGGGCCGGCAGGGGGCGCTGCGGGCGGGGCTCTGGGCGGTGCTGCGGGCGGGCCGGCAGGGGGCGCTGCGGGCGGGGCTCTGGGCGGTGCTGCGGGCGGTGCTGGGCTCTGGGCGGGGCGGGGCTCTGGGCGGGCCGGCAGGGGGCGCTGCGGGCGGGGCTCTGGGCGGTGCTGCGGACGGGCCGGCAGGGGGCGCTGCGGGCGGGGCTCTGGGCGGCGCTGGGCTCTGGGCGGTGCTGTGGGCGGGCCGGCAGGGGGCGCTGCGGGCGGGGCTCTGGGCGGCGCTGGGCTCTGGGCGGTGCTGTGGGCGGGCCGGCAGGGGGCGCTGCGGGCGGGGCCGGGCTCTGGGCGGTGCTGGGCGCTGGGCTCTGGGCGGTGCTGTGGGCGGGCCGGCAGGGGGCGCTGCGGGCGGGGCTCTGGGCGGCGCTGGGCTCTGGGCGGTGCTGTGGGCGGGCCGGCAGGGGGCGCTGCGGGCGGGGCTCTGGGCGGCGCTGGGCTCTGGGCGGTGCTGTGGGCGGGCCGGCAGGGGGCGCTGCGGGCGGGGCTCTGGGCGGTGCTGGGCTCTGGGCGGTGCTGTGGGCGGGCCGGCAGGGGGCGCTGCTCCGGGCCACGCCCCAGCGCAGGTGAGGCGGGGCGCGAGGCGGGGCGCGAGGCGGGCGCGAGGCGGGCAACCGTCACCCCTCAGCCCGGGGCAGCGCGAGCCCAACGGCCGGCGCCGCCATGGCGGAGCAGGAGAGCCTGGAGTTCGGCAAAGCCGACTTCGTGCTGATGGACTCCGTCACCATGCCCGAGTTCATGGCCAACCTCCGCCTGCGGTGAGTGCTGCGCGGTTTGGGAGGCGGGGAGCGGGCCGGTGTGAGGGGAGGGCAGGGCGGTGGGCGCCGTCCCCTCAGCCGTCTGAGGGGTGCGAGGCTTCGCCGTCGCGCTTCGGCGCCGGGGGTGGGAAGCGGCGTTCGCTGGTGCTCTCCGGAGAGCTGGAGCGGCCCCGCGGTCGGGGAGGTGCCGGGGCAGTGCCCCTGAGCCCGCCCTGAGGGGAGCGAGCCGCACGGCCGGCAGCCGCGGGGCGGCTTTCATCCCCCCATGGGAGAGCTCCCTCTGGGGCCTGTCCGGCCTCGTACCCCTCTCGCAGGTGTCTCACCTGTGCTCACACAGCAAAGAGCAGCAATAAAAGCCACGAAGCCCAAGGCTGCTGCAGCCTCGCAGCAGCGTTACAGCTGTTGTTCGCTGCACGCTCGCTGTGTTAATGTTTCCTGATCTTTATGGGCTTATGTCCGTTCTAGAAGCGACAGGCTTCAGGGCGATGTGCGTTTTCGTCCCCTCTGTGCTTGCTCTGTGAAGTACAAGTAAATCCCGAGCAGCACTGATAGAGGACAGCCCATGGGGACCCTGCCTGTGGCTGCCTTTCACTTTCCACTATTAAAGTTTCATGTGAGCTCTTCCTGATAAACTCTTATGCCCCTGCTTGTGCAAGGATTTGATAGTTACCAAAGGGATAAATATGTGACTTGTTGGCGGTGTCCCTGCCCCCAGTTTTGCGTGGGCTTTGCTGACTGTTCCTCTGCTGCCACTTGTGTTCTGGAGATGGCTGAGATCAGTAACCTGTGCAGTTGTTAAACACACCTGAGAGTGGCTTTGGCCATAACCAAGGGAAGAACGGTGGGGCAGCCTTCCTCAGCTGACAGAAAACTACCGAGGAAGGAGAAAATTGAGCTGTTCCATGCAATTGTGATGTCTCCTGTAGATGAGATCTGTGCACTTTGAGGTCTGGCTGCATCAGCTGCTGAGTGTTTGGGAATCTTTGTGCTACTCACTGGCTGCCTTCTGTGACGCTGCAAGGTCAGGGCTTGGACCCTGGCAGCGTGAGATGTGATAACAACCAGCGTATTTGATACTATTTTTCTTTAGTGTTTTAGATTTCTACTTGAGAAGGCATTTGTGTTTAAATACTAAGAAAAGCACAGTGTGAGCAGTAGAGCTTTGGATGTGCAGAAATGTCAGATTCAAGTGAGCTTTACAGTGCCTCTGAAAGCTTCAGTTTGTCATTTGTGCAGGCTGTGGCACTGTAATTGGATTGCAGAGGGGTTCCAAACAAAGTCGTTGAAATTCCCTGGAAACTTACATGTTTACAAACAAACTTACAGTTTGTTCTTGTGGTTTTTATCCTTTAGTTAATGTGCACTAGAAACCTAAATGAAGTACTGGACTTAGAAATCAATGTAGTGTGCTGGTTGTGTTTGGGAATCTGATTAATTGAGAGGTGCCTGGCACTGGTAGGCTTTGCTAATTGAGTATGAGAGAAGATGGGTAGAACAAGATACCATTTGTAAGGATCCAGAATGGCTGTGTCATATATGTCGTGTATTTATTGGGTTTTTGTTGCCTTGCATGCTGACGGTGCCTAAGGATGCTGTCTGGACATCCCTGCTGGCTCTCATACACCCTCAGGTGTCCCTTAAACTCCGGTGCCTTGGGCACTGGTACTCAGCACCAGGCTTTTCCTCATGACACCAGTTCAAACTCCAGTTTCTTTTGCTCAAGAGCGTGTGTGTTACTTTGGCCGTGATCTGCAACTTGCAGGCAGAGTTCTGCCAGTGCTTCAAGGCTGCTGTTAATTTTTCTGCCCTTGGTGCTGTCATCCCCTGACTTGAGGCTTGCTGGGGCGTTTGGGAAAGCTGCTCTGAATTTCCCAGCAGTGTGGCTTTTCAGCAGAAGTGCTAAGCTGTGCTGAGCCTGTTTGACGCTGCCGGTGGAGCTGTGGCCCTGGCCGGCTGACCCAGCTTGGCTGCTGGTGTTGCTACGGTTCTCAAGTAATGTTTCCATCTCTTTCTTTTGCTGCTTTGGAGACGGCAATTACATTTTAAAGGGTGTCAGACCCAAATGACACCCAAGATTCTGACCTGCTGAGGGGCTGATGATGTCACATTTGGCTTCATCACGTTGTGTAGATGGCACAAGTCGCCTGTGTGCTGCTTGTGCACAGATCAGGAGATGTTGCTTCTCCATCACTGGCTTCAAGTGCTGGGTTTGTTCAGTTTACACTTGGATGGGCTCCACCCTGTTCCATAAATCCAGCTTTCTGCCAGAGCTATTTTTGTTCGGGGTCACTGGCTGACCCAAGACGGGTTGCGCTGGATTTAGTTCCCAAGTGAGCCCCGATGTGGGTGGGACCGAAGTCATAGCAGTTTGGGTGCATGCAAGGATATTCCCCCAAGGATGTCTCTAGTGGGAACAAGAGAAATGGTCAAGTTGCACTTTTCGTTGCTGTAATATTTGCGTTGAGTGGTGTTGGCGTGGGCTGGGTTACTGTGGCTGCTTCGTTTGTTGACATGAGGACCTGCCTGGGTAGGATGCAATGTGAACTCGCCACCTCATTTCCTAATCCCTATACTTCATGCTCTATTGTTTGCAGTTTCATAGAGTGATTCATCAAGGATATCATAGTGTTAGTGTTTTTGCATGGCCATGTCTTACAGCTGCTTAATAAACTGGCCATTTTGTGTGGATGCTCAAGCAGTCACTGCAAGTTACATATTAATTGTAAATAAAAGTCATCCAGCCCTTGAATTCCTTAGTTCTGAGTGGGCTTCGTACCAGAGTCTGGTTGTGATTCTTAGTCATCAGAACAAATAAAAAACCCCAACCAGCACACAAAACACAAACCCAAAAGAAAAAGCAAACGGGAGTATTGGAACAATTAGTGTGGACTCAGTAGCTGCCTTTTCCTCTTCATAGAAAACCTCCAAAGCTTTAACAGATAATTGTTCCTTAAGTGGTCCTAAGTATGAGTTGTTAGGAACAGCAGCAGTTTGCACTTGAGCAGCCAGCCTGGCACTCCCTGCAATCAGTTCCCTGTTGACCTTTGTGGGCAGGTTGATTACTGGGGTGGGAGCTGGCACTTCAGTTCTTATCAGAGGACTGAAGAGTAATTGAAAGTCTTCTTAAAACTAGGAATGGTTTGAATGTCAAACAGCTCTCAGCTCCTGTCACTGGGGTTCTGGAGCAGTTTAACTGTACAAGGAGTGTTACCCACCCATGGGCTAAGGGACAAGGTCCTGCCCTGGATTTGTTAAACCGCTTTCATTTCATGGCAGGGTTTTGGCATAACGTGGCTGTGGCTATTGCAGAGCCAGATGGTGTGTGGGGCAAGGTCTGTGTGAGCCCTGCTCTCCCAGGAGCCTCTCACCTTCTGCAGAAACTGTGGCAGGGATGGAACTCGTAGTGTGAGCTGTTGAGGAAGAGAAGCACAAAGCCGTGCATCGCCTCGTTTGTCATCAGGACATAATGCAAATTGCAAGTGAGAGAAGTGACCACTTTTAATTTGCCTCTTCCTGAGGGAGAGGCCGAGAAAGTTGTTCTTGACAAGTGTGAGATATTCCTAGATATGAATTCTTGTATTATCCTGCAGACAGCCCTCCTTGTACAGTCCTGTATGACTGGCATTTGTCTTGATTAAACAAAGCCAAACTCAGAGCTTTAAAAGTAGTAAGAATTTAACAAGCAGTAGCTTGATTTCTGGAAGAGTTCTCTGTTCTGCATTCAGCAATAGCTGCAGAAATAACTTCAGCCTACTTCTCTCTGCAAGGTCTCAAATGCTTTACAGGGGCAGTAAGATGTGATCCCCCAGTGCCCCATGGTGAGATGATGCCTCTTAATCAACTGTAAGTGAAAAGACACATTGAAATAGAGGAAGAAAGCAGGCAGCAGGGTAGCATTTGGGGTGGTCCCATAGAGCTGCACGCTCAAGGGTTTTCTGTTCTCACATCTAATTTGTGAGCAGGTGCTGCTTGACTCATCTCTTCCTGATTTCCAGCGAACTGCTCATTTTTCATAAGCATTGTGCAAATCCCCTCCTGGGAACATAATAGATCTTTGTCATGGTTGTTAAAGAATTAAAGGATGTGTGAAAGGGAGATGGTGGAGGCGCATGGTGAGGTGTAATGATCATAAAATGCACGTTGGGGTTGTTTTCCTCTTTTTTATTAAACTAGTTGCATCATGGAACCCAGTGTGGGAGGCTGTGCTTGCTGCTCAGATAGCTCCTGCTCATCCCAGCCTGCCTGAGCCTGATAGTGTAATAGCCCTTACAGCTGTCTGTCTGCATGTGTTGTGCAGGTCTGGCATACCCAAAGTCTGGGGTTGGTCAAATGCTTCGATTTCTTCCCATTTACAGAGGAACATGATCCCCATAAATACACTGGGAACATTTCTTTGTAGACAGGGGTGTGCATCCTTGACAGCATTTGATTCTTCACCTGACAGCACCCTTCCTGCTTTCCTTCCCTTGACTTCATCTTCCCTAAAGTGCTGGAGCACAGGGGTGCTGTCTATTGCATTGGAGTTTTTCCCTCAGCTCTCTTATCTCTTGAGCACCATATTAACTGGTCATATGTTTGGTTGAAGTTGTGGTGGGAGAGGTTTGGCTTCTCACAAGGTGGTAAAGTATCCTTAATCCTGGCAGAGGAAATATTGTGTGAATGCTTGGTTTCATTCCTGCTTTTGGGAATGAAATATTCATGTGTAATGAGCAAGCTTTTCATGCCTTTAAGCCATTTTAATTTCCTCATTTTAAATAGATATGAATGTTTGAATCGTTCCTGTGGTGTTGAATTAAAAAGCTGCTGGGTCTGCTCTCTTCCCTGCCGCCCCAGATGCTGCAGGATGCTCCTCACTGCTGCTGGGGCTGTCAGCAGTTAAGTCTCATCAACTGTTCTTGGCTTCCTCAGGATTGCCTAGCCTGCAGAGAGCTGTCTGGTGTCAGAATTTGGAATGAATGGAATGAAAATTCCCCTTAGTCCATCACAATTTGACTTATGAGCTTGGACAGGGTCCAGCTTGATCTTCAGAGATGGAAAAGGCCATTGATCTCACTTAAAATCAAATCCCAACCTGGAGAGTAGCAAAAGGGAAGCTCCAGGGCAGCTTTCTGACTTCTGCAGGGACTTCTCTGAGCTTGTGGAGAGCGGGAGCAGCTACAGGTGGGCTCACTGTTCCTGGCAGCGCCCGTGTGAGCGGAGCGTTGACTGCCACGACGTCCTGGGTGGACTTTGTTGTGCCTCCCAGTGTGCTCCATTTATATAGCTTCACTGAGCCTCTTCTGCACATCTGTCTTCCCCTGGCTGATGAACACCTTCTTTTCCCAGAGTGACATTTTACAGTAGACTTTTTATAGCAGCATGGCTGAGGGAGTGTTTAATCATTTTAACTCGTAGATGTTGACTAATAGACGAGGTCAGGTTTATGAATGAGCTCAGTCTTTGAGCTCAGTCCTTGCAGGTTTGAGTCTTTCCTCTGGTACTGCCGTGCATCAGACCTGCTGCTCCTGGCTCGCCAGCTCACTCTGACTTGCTTTTGTGGTACTTGACAGAGCACAGATAGCAAAATTGAAGTGTAGGTAGCCAGCTAGCAGCAGGCTGGGGAGGGACATTCCTGCTGTATGGTGTCAGGTGGGAAGTACAAGCCCTACAGAATCAGTTTTATAACCAAAACTATTGTGAATTAGCTTAATAGGAGACGCTCCTTAATTGTATCTTCTTTTAGTACCTTTTCTCTGCTGGTTACACAAAATGTATCTACAAAAAGGCAGCTGGTAATTTAGGAAATCCTCAGCAGCCTTTTTGCTTTCATACTTGCCTCTGCAATCATTTAATAGATTCTGATGAAGTAACAGGAGTCCTGAAAACCCTGAGAGTGGGCAGTGCCTCTGTTTGTGATACTCTAAAACAGAAGCTTGCTCCTTGTTTCTGGTTAGCACATGTTTTAGATGGCTTTTATAACCTGCATCATCTTAACTGCAGTAATTTATCCTCACCACCTGAATTTCCCTAGCTTAAGGTAGACTTAGGATCTGCTAAATTCTCACAGTAAATATTAGCTAATATTTCCAGTGAGTCTCATGGTGTCCCTTAGTCAAGAGCCCTTTGTAGTGACTCCTGTTCCAAAACCTCCCTCTTGAGATGGAGTTACTGATCTACAACTCCACCACCTCTTGCATTCCTTTTGGGCTGAGCAAGCTTTTACACTACCTGAACATTTCCCCTTTAGTCATAATTACTCTAATTCCTTTTAGAGATGCAGATCTCAGTAGGTATTTGACTGTTACATCATCTCTCTCCTTCCTCAGTCCCTGGGTCGTGATTGCATCTTTTTTGTGGAATGAAGAAATTCTGAGAGGGGGAGAAGACACTGGGTGTGTGACACAGGTTTGCCTCTAATTGTTGAATAGGGAGCTGTGTGTCCCTTTGTAGCAAATGCTCATTTCCAGTTCTCAGAGGCAGAAATACCATTTCTAGAAGATTTCTGTTCCTTTCAGGGCTTTTTGGTTACAGCCCTTGAGATCTTGGCTCAGGCTGCTGCTAATTTGTACTGATGTGTCTGTCTCTGTTAAGTTCCTCTCCTGGTCTGTTTTCCACTGTGATCCTTTCAAATGCTGAAGTAACAGCTTGGAGATGCTGATGTTCTGTCTTGGGAAGTGAATAGGAGGCATTGGTGAAAAGGCTTGTGTTCTCCAAATCTCTCTTTTGCTAGGAGTGAGTGTTTTCTGTTCCCTGGCTTTGTTTCAGCTCCTGCTCTTCTCCCCTGGCCAGGGGGGGCCCAGCTGCTGCAAGCTGACACTGGGCAGCGGGCATCTTGCTTCTGTCTGTGAGTCTTGGTTTAGATAGACAACAGATAAGGTGCTGTCAGAGCCCAGCAATGAGAAGCTGAGGTAGGAGGAGGAGAGTATCATATAAAGACGTTTTAAATAAAACAGGTGTTAATGATAGACTGGGAGACCCAGCCCCATGGTCACAGACAGTCTTGCAGTGCTCTGCTTCTCAGGCCCAGCAGTAGAAGGGTTTCAGTCTTGTTCTGCTGGCGAGCAGGTGTACGTGGCTACACCTCAAATGAATCCTGCTTTGGGGCACCAGCTGAAGCTGTCTGAAAAGATTCCCTTTTAATATCTGCCTTCCATTATAAGTATCAGGCCGATCAGTGCCTTCATCACTGTGCTGGGGTTTATTTATGGTGCCCAGGGCAAGCTCACAGTGGGGAAACCAAAAGCGGCTGGAACAATTTACTACATCCTCTGTCTGGGAAGCAAAACAGCCAAGGAGTAATGAGAGCCCATATTTTAACAGCTTACTGGATGGCAGCAAAGGCTGTCTCACAATGAATAGTGGAGAAAAACAAACTAACCCAAAAAATTCTCCTTCCCTGCTGTCTGAACAGCACAGCTTTGTTGAGAGAGAGCTCCTCTATGCTATGCTGAGGTGGTCAAGTCTGCTGTCTCGCCCTGCAAAACCTCTAGTGGTGGTAAAAGCCTTCATATCACGGTTATCGGGAGCACAGTGAAGCTTTCATGTGGCTAGGTACCTTTTAGATATTTACAGTCAAACTTTTGCTTTCATTCCTGCTGCTAAACCTCAACTAAATACATTATTTTGTTTACAAGAATGACTGATATAGGAAGTTTCACCTTCAAAGGAAAAAGGCAACTACTGTTGTTTGAAGGACTCTCTTCCCATGCACTGTTCATAAAGCAACTTCCCAGGCTGCACATGGTGCCTTCCTCTTCTTCTTAATACCTCCTCACCCAGTGTTTTGTTCCTTCTTGATCCTGGCTGTAAGACCAGGGGAAGGAATGAAAGACTCCCAAGAGCTGTGAGTACAGTTTAGACCTCCAGAAAAATCCCCAAAGCCCAGCCCCTGAGCACTGGGAGCGTTTCACTCAACTTGCTGAGCAGAGTTGTCCCTGCACACTGTGGAGAGTATACTGGCTGTTGTTTCCTTCTCAAAAGATCAGAAAGACACCGTGCAGCTTTTCCTTTTGCTTGCAGGGCCCTAGGTACCCCAGGATTCTTTTCAAGCTGGATGTAAACAGCTCCTTGGAACAGTAGCTGTGAAACTTGGTTGAAAAGTGCTTAGCAATGACCAAAAAATGTTATTTCCGAAAGGCTTTCTGGAGCACTGAGGGGTTTTTTTGCAAATGAAAGTCCAAATTTACCACAAAAATGTCCCTGTAACCTCTTATAATTCAAAACATATTACTTGCTTTTCAAAAGCACAGGCAAATTACCAGGGAGACTTTCTAAAATAAGACCAAGGCTTAGCTGTGTAGCTTTGTGGACGATGCTTCTTGATAATAGTGTTTCCATTTTTGAGTTTCGCCCGTGGTGCAGCAGGAAAGGAACTTTGCTTTATGTGCTGTGGCCCCGACCCCTTTTAGGTGAAGAGAACACGGTGTTTGTGTTTGCCTGCAGGATAGAAAAAGTAGAATGTTTGTTCCCCTCTCTTTTTTTCCTAATAAATGTTGCATTTATGTTTCCAGCAAAACAAACAATAGAAATCTTGTCTCTGTTCTTGTTTCTTTGGGCCGTGCTGCATCCTGGCTTTCAGGGATGCAGACATTCCTAAGCTAGACATCCCTTGTCTCTGGCAGCTAATGCTCTGACTCTGTCTTAGTTATGCTGAGTTTAAACCCTCTTGGAGGAAATGCCAAGAGAAAGCAGATACATGTAAACCTTTTCAAACCTGGTGTAGGAGCATACAAGCTGGGGTTGAAGGGGAAGTGAAGGCAAGTTGAACAGTTTTGAAATGGTTGGGAATATTTAGCTTAATTTTTCCAATCAGTGGATGGCAAACGTGTTCTCCATTAAGGGCTTATGTTTCTGGAGACTTGGAAGAGGGATGCTCATTGCCAAAATTGGTCTTGTTTTTAAACAAACTATTCTGGCTGCTTGCTTGCTTTTTAGATACTGTAACTCCGTTCCTGTGGGTGCTGGAGGGGTGGCCAGTGCCAGGCAGTCACCCAGAATGCCTGAAAACGTGGGTGCTGTGGGGTTTGGGTGCCTGCTCACACACCATAGGTGGTGATTAACTTCAGAGGCCAGCCCAGATTTGTTGCTAGTGAAGTTGGGGGAGAAAACTCTTCAGTCGATCATGGTCTGCTTCTGGGAGTTTTTTTCCATAGTTAATTCATAACTGGAAATCCAGCTGCTTTGCTAAGAGGCTCTTTCACTAAAACAGTCCCTGTACAGATAACTTCACGTGTTTTGGTGTGCAGAGTAGCTTGGGAGCACTGAAAATGGATGTTGTAACAAAGAATGTAGGTGAGTCCTGAAAGTTGTGCAACGTGTCAAAATACCTTAAAGTGTTAAACCCCATCTGATGTGTTTTAACCTTCTCCTTTTGCTCTGGTGTGCTTGTAGCTAGAAAAATGTCACATAAATATAGGAAATGGGGAGTCTTGAAGATATTTTGTAGCACCTTGACTAAATGACAGGGAAAAAAGAAAGATAGGGTTACATTTCCTAACGTGTGCTGTTCACCCCCCAAAACTGCAGGCTCTTACAGAAAGACTGGTTTGCTCAGTAGATGAGTTGATGTTGAACTAGGGATGTGGAAAGGCTTCAGAGAGCACAGGTTTTACTAGTCAGGATCAGGGCTGTGGGGTATTTTTACTGACTGTTTTTGCTGCCTTTTTGAAGGCTCCTCCATAACTACACACCTGTTACCTGGCAGAGACCTCACTGGCAGTAATTCCCACAGCTCTTTCACACCCTTTGTGCAGCGCAGAGGATTTTTCACCTCAATGCCAGCTTCTTGTCTGTCTTGATGAGCATGGTAAGCCCCATAACCCATCTGGGAAAGCTTTCAGGGGAAAAAAAAACCCCAAACCAACCCCCTAACCTTTCATATGTAAATGGTTTGGCTTGTCTTAGCCCCAAACAGTTTAAGAGAAATGAGCAGCCTTTCTGTACTTTAATGAGGCATTTGATGTAGAAGCTGATAACACTAAGTAATCCCAAGTAATTTACTGCATAGCAGCCTGCAGTGCACAACTGTGCCCACCCCTCAGGCCCTCACTGGGTGCCCCCATGCACAGTGGGAGCCCACTTTAGCCTTCTCTCAGTAATAAGATTGCAGTGGACGTTTTACAAACTAAAAACTGCTGTCTTTGAAGGCAGCAATTCCTTTGTGGTTTTGCCCTCTCTGCACACTGCAGTGCCACGTGTGCCAAACACTCCCTTGGTTGGTTGAATGTGGGGAGGAAATAACATGAGAACCCATGGTGTCCCCTATCCCATCCAAGCAGGGGTGTGTGTGGTGAGTGAGCAGCACTGACAGACTCAACTCTGCACAGCTCTTGTTTGCTGCTTTCTGTGTAAGCCTCTGGGTTGTGCTGCGGTTGCATCAAACAGTGATGAAAGCTGAAAACCGCTGCAATGAGGGTGCAGATGGGTCTATTCATTCCACTCCAGGAGGATGTACCCTTTAAAAAAGCAACAAGTTATCACAGGAGCCCTGGGATAATCACAAGTGCCAGTATGTCTCGGTCTATAATCTTGCCTCCCGTTTACCTCCCTGCTCAGGGCTTTTGTCACCCACCCCTTGGGCTGGCTGCTGTGTTAACTTGTCCTTTGCAATGACATCATCTTCCACTTTGAGTGGAAGAATGGAGTAGTTTTCAGTCTCACACAAGTTGTATGTGAACTCAGAGAAAGTATTTGCAACAGAAGGATTTTGTAGAACAGCTAAGACCAGAATCTCCTTTCCCAGGACCTTCAATGTGCTGCAAGAACCAAGGGCTTTCAGTGGGGGTGTCCTTGCCCTTAGGTGCCTTCAGGTGCTGGGGCTAGTGCCTGGGAACAGATTTGACTGGAAAAAGGATCTATTGCTTCTCTGCTTAGGATCCCCAAGAGCCTTCCAGTGTAGGAACTGGTGACACATGGTGATGCTGAGGGTCCTGGGGCTCCTGCTTACTCAGGGTGACAGTCCTCTTTCCTCCGTTACCCTTCCTCAGCTCCTGCGCCATCAGTGCTCAGAGAAGGTGACAATTGAAGTGCTTTTTCTGAAGCATATTTGTGTGTTTTTTCTTTCTGGCATTGTTACCTGACATGTCAGCCTTCAGAAATGTTCTTACAGGCTTTGCTGTTTACCCAGCACTTGGCCCTCTGGAAGGCACAGAAGCATCGCTCACGTTACCCTGCTGCAAGCTCTTATGTTGTGTAATTATGCACCCTACTACTAACTGTCTGGGGTTTCTGCACTGTGTGTCACTCTGCTTTGCTTTTTGATGTCACATCTGGAGACTGTAACTAGCCTTTCTTTGTAAGCCTTGGATTTTTCTTGCTAGATTTGCCTTGAATTGCATCATAGAGAAGAAGTTGAAATAGTAATAATAACCTTGCCATTAAGGAGATAGCATCTGCTTGTCTTGGTTTGACTGGCTTTCTTACCAAGTGTATTTTTGGGATCTCATAAAACTTATTAGATCATACTTGTGAAGATAGTGTATGAGATTGTTCCATCCTTCCAAATATAACCGTCCTGTGATCTTAATCATTGTTTCCTTTCGGACCGGCCGGCAGTTCCCTGGCAGATTTGGCCAATGCCACTGGTAACGTGGAGTGGCCTCTTTTTTGTTGTAGACTCAGTTCCTTCTTTTCTATCTGCACATGTGACTGTGCCAGGAGAGCAGTTTGGGATTTCCTCCAGAGATGAGTCACATTTGCCAGGTCCACATGTGGCAGAAACAGGACTTGCCATGACACTGTGTGTTGTGTAGGTTATTTCATGTTTTGTCCAGTAGTCATTGAACTTTTCTGGTTGCCTTTACCTGTGAGCTTGCTTTTTCTTCCCCTGCTTGTCCACATAAAGACAAATAACAGCCCCAGGTGAAGCAGGAGTGTTTCTCCATTCGTGTTTTTGCTGCTAACTTCCCCTTCCATCTGCCTTGACTGGAGTGGAAATTGCCCAAGGTCATCTTCCAGAAAGCAATAACTTGTTACTCCTGCCATTGACTCTGTCTCTTGGCTGGTTTCTATAGATTTCAGACTCCTTGCAACAGTCTCTGGGAGTATTGACAGTTAATTAGTGTGAGTCACACCAGCCCCACTTACTAATTTCCTAGATAGTCCCTGGCTAATCTCTGTTTCAGTGACAGTTTCGTTGTTGCAAAACCACAGCAAGGTTTTGTGTTGAGCTGCCATGTAGTTCATTTCTTGGGGGCTATGCAGATCTTGGAGCTGATGAGATGGGGCATGAGAGAACTGGGAGAAAACACCTTTAAACTGGAAACTGTGATATGTGGATTCCTCAGAGACCAAGATCTGGTCTGATAGGTACAGAAAATAGTACCTCAGCTATTAGCATTGTGATGCCTTCTGAGAGCACCATCTACTAAAACACCCAGAAGCAAGGTAAAGTTCCTAATGCTTGATCCACAGCAAGATCTTTCTGCTAGAAGATTTGTCACCAATAACAGCATCTGGCGTATGTGACAGTGCTCAAATCCTGGTGTGAGGAACTTGAACACACAACTGAAATAGAAGTTAAGATGATTTGTAGTTTCAGAGGTTTGGGCTGCTCAAGACATTCTTTCCCATTCTTTTCCATTCCCACCTTTGTCCTCTGGCCTGTCTCATCTGTTATGAACAGTTTGTTTGGAGCCAGGAGCAGTCATCTTTGTTGAGTGCATATCAGACAGGGCTGCAAAGAGGAATTGCCTTTGAAATGAATGGGAAAGTTAAATGAGAGGCAGTTGTCTCCACTTAGGGATTAAATAAGTGAAGCTAAACACTAGGGCCTAAACCAAGTCTGGAGTATACATTTGCAAGACGAAATGAGCCCTGTTAGGATGCTGCTGTGGGGGTTCCATAATGTACAGTTACTTCCTAACAGTTACAGTTATTACTTCCTGAGAGGAGATTGTTACCAATGCTTAGTGTTCCCTCGGGGCTCCAGCCACCAGGTGACCTGGAGGAGACCCAAACACTTTCATTCTTCTCCACTTCAATTCCCCCCTGTCAACGTGGGACTTTGAGCAGGATCCTGTCCCCGAGGAGGGCCGGTGCCTTTCAGCCCTGTGCTGGTCAGATGCCCTCTGCCCCTGGAGCTCCTGTTGCTGCTCTTCCCTTCAGGCTGGCACAGAGCGAGGTGACGCCAGAGCGTCGGCACGGACTGCGGTTGCATAAGCAGCTGCAGTGGGCTGAGCAGCGTTAGCAGAGCAGGCAGCTTGGACAGATGCTGCAGGGAAGCAGTGATTAATCAGGGAAAAATGTTAGCAACCTTCAATGGCAGTAAATTTATTTTGGCAGGTGGAGACTGAGAAGCTCGTGGCTGCCATGTAGTGAAATGTTACTCTGTAGAGTTAGGCACATCTTATCTGCCATAGCACCTTCTCATGCTGCCTCCTGTCTCAAACTCTTACAGAACAAGAGCTTCAGTACTGAAATCTCCTTTTCACTCATACCTTACTAACATATTTGCCATCCAGGTGAGAATGTGGAATGATGTGTTTACAGACCCTCACTGAACATCAGGAGTACCGTTGCTTCTTGCTTCAGAGAATGCAATGCAGGGGTGGGAGGTTAAGGACTGTAACGTCCTTCTGGACTGACATGGTGACAGCTACAGCTTTGTGCTAAAGTTTGTCTTGTCAACACATAGGAACTGACACTGCAAGTAGGGCTGAGTCTCTGTGAGACTGCACGGGACAAGGTGCCGTGTGAGACTGCCAGGCTGAACTTGTGCAATATGCTTGTCATCATCTTTCTGATGGTGAAAAAGTAACTGGGATCATGCCAGACATTTCTTAAATGGTGTCCTGGATTAAGACTGAAACCTTTTAGATGTAGTGAGACAGTAACCCAAAAGATCCTGGAGAAGTGAGGGATGAGGGAGCATTGATCACTGGTAATTTTACCCACATTCAAGACCTGAGTTATTTCTTCATTCAAAAGCTCCAAATTCACAGCAGCTTTATGTTGTACTTTATTTTGAAGAGGATTTTAGTTTGACTTCAAGAGTCTTGTCTTTAAGCTGGTGCTTCTCCTTTTGAACCTCTCCTTGCTGGCCAACAAGTTGTTGGTGCATCCAGAAAGGTCATGGAAGGGTGTTTATTTTCCCGAGGCTCGGTTGAAGGCAGAAAGTGCTTACCTGAACCTAAACTTTATATGCTGTGGTAAGCTTTCAGTCTCTCAGGTTGGAATGGTTAGGTAGGAGGGCTAAAAATGATTGTTTATATAATGTTATGCTTATGGTGGTGTCCCATGTTCCTGATTACATGTGTGCTGGTTTCTTACTAACACTGCACTGACAGTAAATGCAGTCAGCAGACAGGGAGCTGCACAGCTACTGACTGTGTGAGAGTGCTTTCCTTGTGAAAAACAAATCATACATCTCAATCTTTCTGCAAACAGACGAGTTGTTAGGCTGGCAGGATGTAATTCCAGTTGCCTTAGGACTTTGATTTCCTTTTGGCTTGTATGTACTGAAGCTCATCACTGGCCTTGTGCTGAATTGGTGTTGACTCTAAGATACTCCTTTGAGTAATTCAAGGGAAGGATATTTGTGAAAAGGTTATGATCTGCTTTTTATCTCTCGTAAGTACAGGCTGTCAAGAGAACCTAAAATACAAAAAGTGGAGCCCCATCCGCACAGAACTTTCAGGCTTTGTGGCCCCACGTGATGGTTGGAGTGGCTGGTGCAAAGGACCAGCTGGCACACACCCTCACTTGGGTTTTTCCATAAGATGTGAAGATATAGCACACATCTGAAACAGCTGAGAGGTTGGTGTGGCTCAAAGAGTTGATTGAGTTTACTTAACATCTTAAAGCAACTCCAGTTTAAGGCATGTTGTTTTCTTCAGAGAGCATTTGTTAGTTTGGATAGAGGCCATACAGCTTCAAGCTTGATGTGGTCTCTGTTGTGGCAGTTACATTGCAAGTGTCAGTGCATACAGGAATGAGAGACAGGAGAGATGTGTTTATAAAGGCACCATTTCATTATTCACAGTAGTCTCATTTTCCTCCAGTTACTTGCTGATAGGTGACCATCCTGAGTGCCAACAGGCAGGAAAGTGAGAAATCAGGGAAAACTTCTGTTTTCATGTTATCCAAAGTGCTTTGAGGCTGCAGCTCCTGTGTGCCATTGTGGGAAAACTCCCAGGCAGTGCCACAGAGTGTGGATACTGCAGTGGTGCAGCCCAAGTGGGATATTGTGTGTGGCTGGAGCCAGGATGAGATGGGGTCAAGCCCACATCAGAGATGTGTTCAGAGGACCAAGAGGTTAAGCACTACTGGCTCAGTAGCCACAGCTGGGGTGGTTTTAAATCCTTTTTTGTGATATTGAAAAGAATTGTCAAGAACCTCCTTAAATTCCCTATAACGAGCTGCTTCTTTTTCCTGGGGTTGGTTTCTTTTTTCCTTAGCCCTAAATGGAGTCAGGGCAGTCTGGCATAACGTGTGTGGAACTGACAGGCCTTTTTTTGCTGCATACAGTTTTCCTTTGAGATGACCTTTAAGCCTTGTGTTGGTTGCATTTCCATTTAGGGATCCTCGAACTGTTCGATGTTATTGGGGTGGGAAGAGGCTTAGATAAAATCAGGATTTTGAATGTTTGTTTTCTGATAGTAAATTTTCTTCTTGTGTGTCCTCCAAAATTCCATACAGAAAATATTTTAGACTAGACAGCTTTCAGAGAGGTGGGAGCAGCTCTCAGGGTGGGAAGGACCATGGTGACACACCGAGCACGGCAGCAGGCCACTGCTAAGGGCTGGTGCCCTGCTCATGTCCTGCTCAGCTGCAGCAGGACAGAAAAGATCTGGCACAGAAAATGTTCTGTGTTCCCTAAAGTGTGCTGGAGACACGAGATTTCTCAAGATCCTGGACACAGTTTTAAGTGTTGGAGAAACTGTGCCTTAGTGCAGCAGCAGGGAAGGTTCTGCAGAGCAGCTCCTCCCTGGGTGTTTCTTGACCTGTTCCTCAACACATTCTAGTTCTGGGAAAGCAAAGCTTGAGGACAACTAGATTGGATCAGGAGCAACAAAGGCTTTTGCACCTTGGAATTTCACATTAGTGTCTAATCCTGTCTTAGAAACTTCCTTTTCCTCTTCTAAAGTCATTTTATGATTTGTACCAAGTGTTCAGATGATGTTTCACTACTGTGTTGAACATCTACTTTTGTCCAAGTTGTCTCCAAGTTCTCCAGCATCCCTGTCCATCCTGGTGAAGGCAGTCCTGGGCTCAGCTGCTCTCTTTGCAGCCAAGGACATCTGCTAAGAGGCAGCTCATCTCACCCAGCTTGCTCTGTCTGTGCTCCTTGACCCAGGAGGGCATGGCAGGGGCAGTCCTGGAGAATGCTCTGGCATGAAGCCTTTCTGGGAGATCCTCCATCTGTGAGGTGGCATCAGCTGTCATCTTAGGAAAGGTCAGATTAGTATTAGATGGTCAAAATCCTTGTCATATATTTACTAGGGGTTTATCAGGCACTAAAGGATGAACCAAGTCAATGGGTTGCTGACAGACCAGCTGCACAGACCTTGAACAAGCTGTCTGAGGGGCTGATCTTCAAAGTGAAGCCTCGTTTAGCCCACAAAACGTTCCCCAGGCTCAAGGATGCGGTGGGAGGAAAAAAATAGAGGAAACAGAGATGGTTATTATGATGAAGTTTGTGGTTTGTGGAAAGATACGAAGTAAAGTTTGACTTGTTTGAACTAAAAGTGGAAACAAAGCCCCAAACCTGAGCAGATGGAGTTATGCTTTTTTTCCCTGCAGCCTTCCTTTTCCCTCCACTTCTCACTCCCCCCTATCCTCACCAGAAAAGGGGAAGTATTTAAGGAGTAACAGTGGTAAAGCAGCACTAGGTAGAGGGGAAATTGTGAGCTGTTGTTGCTGTCTGGTCGCACAGGTTGGTTGGTTTGTGTGTTTTGGTGTTGGCAGAGGCCATGCAGGGATCGAGTCCTGCAGCCTGCTTTGGCTGGTGGGACATGTATTGTTCTCTCGTCCAGAATCAGATGAGAGGTTTTCAGGGTGAACTGCCTCTTCAAGTGGTGTTAAACTGCTTTGGATCCCTGGTCTGTCTTCCTTGAGGTTACATCAACAGATTTGGACTAAGGAAAGGATTTTTCTTGTATCAAGTTACTGGCCAGTTTAGGAGGGCTTTTGCATGGAACCGCTGGCATCGTCCCTGCTGAACTGTCATTCTGGTAGGGCTCAGGCAGAAATTTCACTATGCAAGCAAGTAGCTTCAAAAGATGAAGCTTGCTTGCATGAGAGAGAAGTAGAAGAAATAATTAGCTGGCTTTTATCTCCTCTGACCTGAGACTTGGAGAGAAAAGAAGATAGGGTGTTAATAACTACCCTTATTTCCTGGTGTTTGCTTATCAGCTTCCCTGTGCACCACAGCAGCAACTTAGCAAGCCTCTGATTTTAGTGCAGGTAGGACCTTTTCCCTAACTGTTGATGCAAGCCTGTGCTCCAGATAAAAGTCCAAAGGATGGGTGCTCAAGAGGAGTGTAGCTATCAAGTGTCAGATTTCTTTGTTCTCCTTCTCAAAGGACAGAGATGCGAGCAGGAAATAACTCAGCTTTATTTCTTTTCCTGTAAGTCTCCCTCAGATACAGTTTAGGAGGAAAAGAGTCATTTCATAAACACATTCCACTCTGCTTTTGACAAAACCAGGATTTGTAGTAATTTTGTTGGCACTGCATGAAAGTGCTGTGAATGAAACACTTGAACCCTGTCCTTATCTCCAAGGCCATCAAACCCTTTCACTGCATCCCAAAGCTAGAGAAGCATTTTCTGACTGGATTGGAGAAACCATCGTTTTTATTCATTAGATTCGGTTAGAAGAGCGTCTGCAATACTTGCTGGGAGGAGCCTTGGGTAAATATAAACCTTAAAAGCTGGGTTTGAAGGCCATGGAAACACTGTGTTCAGTGTGGATGTGTACACACAAGTACTGCAGCAGTGACTGTGCATTACAATGCATTACATATGAAAAACACAAGTAGTAAGAGTTGTGTCTGTTGTGGGTTTCAATTCCTTCATCGATAGTGTGGAAAAACAGGCTTCTGCTTGAGCCACATCCAAACAGAACTTCTTCAGATAAGAAAAAGCCACTTTGGGGTGAGGATGTCAGCTTTGCTGCTGCTTCTTATCATACAAGCATGGGTTTTACCTGGCTGTTATAGAAGTGAAGCCGTGACACGTGTGTGCTGATGTATAATGGGTTGCTGGCAGGTGCCTGAATGTGTGGATTGCCAGTGCTTTCCAACTGAGAAAGCAAAATATGGTGAGGAACTGGAAGCACTCTGTTGTTTTCAGAAGTCCTTGGAAAAGTGGTGATAGATCAATTTCCCTCGTGTGTTACTGCCCGCTGGAGGAGAGCTGATCTGTGAGCATTGCTACCTTTCTAATTGTTAGTAATTCACTAAGATCACTTCACCTGTGCAAGCCTTGATGAAATACCTGGTCGTCTCTTCTGCAGCAGGGAGGAAAGTGAGAAGGAGAACGTGAATCTCTTAGCTTAAACCATAGAAGAACAACAGAGTTTTTCTAATAGATGAACCACACATCTATCTTTGTAAAGCTGTCAAGAGATTGACACTTTGTGACTGCCAGACCTGTTGATTCCAAGCGTGTTTCTCTGTGTCCCATTGCACTGTGGTGCTGTTCTGCAAGGGCTCAGCAGCTGATTGCTCCTGGGAGGAACAGGGAAACATGCTGTGTTTGGAGGAGGACCTGTTGTAGCTCTGAACTGTTAATTAAACTCATTTCTAAAACTAGTTTCATCTACATAAGGCTGATAGCAAGATGCACATGAAAACCTGTGCTGCTGTTCATGGAAATCACCATTGCTTTCAGCCATTAATTGAAGCTGTAGCCTGGGAGTCTTGTTTGGCAGAGACCTGAAGGGGGGTGATTTCATGCAGCTCCCTACTTTAAACTGGGCCAGTTGCCTTGTTACTTGTGTCCAAAATGAACCTGATAATCCCAAAAATGAGCAGCAATGTGGTTTTGCTCTGTGCTGCTGGTTTCAAGTGGGTAATTAGATCTGCCAAAGCTGAGAGAGTGCACTTGACCGCCACTCAAGACTTGCAGTAAAGAATTAGTGGCTGAACACTTTGGTTATTAAACTTTTTGATAAACAGTGTCTCATTGCTCTGACTTGTGGTGCCTGTAGCTAAGGCTCAGCACCTCACACACCGTACTTTCCAGAAGTAGGAGCCTGCCTGAATTCTTGGGCTGAGACATTGTCTGAAAAGATGCTGTTTTAAATAATTTCCCAGGGCTCTGAATTCCATGGGCCTGGAACCAAAACTGCGATGGCATGGGCAAAGTCATCTCGACTTGTGGAGGAGCTGGAGCCACTTTACAGGTTATCTGTGTCTGAAGTGGCATTTGTGCTCTGTGCCAGTGTGATTTGAGCAGCCTCTCGGCTCGGGAGTGGGAGCTGTCCTAACAGAAAATATGTCACAGCTATAAGAAGGAAATGAACGCAATCTTTCTGGTGAGAACTTCAAACGATACAGCAAGCAGCACCTACATCAAGTAATCTGCTTGCAGAGTCCAACCACTGCAGTCCTTTCCATCTTGCCAGTGTTCCCTTTCCATTATCGTTGTTTAACAGTTGGCACTTAGAAGCTCACTCCTTCTGCAATGAGTGATGAATGCACAGCTAACAGCACTCCTCCTGCTCAGAGCTTTTGCCATTCAAAGAATGCAATTAAGAATTGCTTATCTTGCCTGCCCTACCTTGCAATTCCATATCCACCAGGAGGTTTGAAGAGTTCCCTGTGTCTGTGTGTGTCCTTCTCTTCCCTTCTGCCAGGTCAGTCACGCTCGTGGCTTCCACTGCAAGTGCTACACTTGGCTGTAGTAAAAAACTCCTTTATTTCTAAACCAAACCCTCTGTAAAATATTAGTTGTTCTTTAACTGGAAGAACAAACCCTGTGTGTTTACTGGGTGTTTTCAGCACACATACTTAGTCTTGTTTCTATAGGGCTTGAGAAATTGTCTTCCAGGGCAGGTTCTTGCTAATGGGAGAGAGACCGAGAGCTGGTGAAGAGAGGATTTTGCTGCACTTGTGGCTCAGGTTGCTGTAAGGTAACATCAAGCTTTTCGAATGTGCAACACAAAATAGAAGTTTAAAAGTCCCACAACAAACCTGAGACAAATCTATCACCAAGAAGCTGGAAGCTTTTCCTGACTTGACATGCTTTCAAAGAGCAGGAGGAAAAGTCCGTCCTTTCGACCTGAGTGTGACGCTCACGGACTTATTGTGTTGGAAAACATTTGCTTTGTGATTTGCAAACTTAGTTTTCCTCCATTTCCCTCCATTGCCTATGGCTCTTTCTTCATCTTAGCTGGTTGTCCTGCAGGGAATGGCTTGGGGTGAGCAGGATCAGGGCCATCCATCATTGTCCCTTCAGTAGATGTGGCAGAAGGGAATCTTTGGCAAAGGAGCTGGATGGGCAGCTGGAGGTGGAATATCTTCATCTGCTGCTTTGAGACTCAGCAGTTTGTCTGCTGAAGCCCTTAGTTAGTAATCTAATGTGCTGCTAGGACAGTTTCCATGCCAAACCACAAGAGCTGTGAAGTCACAATATGCTGTAAAACACATAAATGCCTAAAGAAGCCTGCCTGGCGTTATGGCCAGAAAGCAAACAGCCCTGCTTAAGGAGTTTGGGTGAGATGGTGCAGCTTGCTATAACAACTCTGAAAGAAACTGTAATTATGCAGCAACCTTAGGCCATGTTTGTGCAGTCTTTTTGCATGATTAGTTTTGCAGGATTTGCCTGACCTGTGTTAGTATAAGACATCTAGTTGTATTTTAGATGTAACATTACCAAAGGGCCAAGCAAGCCTTTTGGAGTGCTGGCTTGCAAACTGTGCATTGTATCTTAATACTGCAAGATGATTCTTGGGTTTTGAGCCCTGTGCTGAAACAATGCTGTATTGAGGAGACTCCAGCAGCATTCACACATCAGCACTGGGCATGAGCTTAACAAATGCAGAATATTCCTTTCCAACACAACAATGAAGCATCTGAACAACAGTGTTTCATAGCCAGCTGACTGCAAAAAGTCTCCAAGCATCTACAGAGAAAACCTGTGAAACACTGTGATTGTACCTTGCCACCTGGGCTTGTGGAGTAAATAGAGGTGTAGGCAGACATCAGTACAAAGGTCTGTTAATTGTGCAGTGTACACAGAAGATGGTAGTGTGTGCAGTGTAGTGTGAGAAACAGATGGCTCAGAAAATAAGATAAGTCATCATCAGTACAGTTGCTGACGTGGCTTCAGGTTATGTTTGTTTGTAGAAGGATGCTGCCATCTCAGAGTCAGCAGCAGTGATGGGAATGGGTTTTGTGTCCTGAAGTTGCTGGAGAAGTTAGGAGCAAGTAACAGGGTATCAGTCATGACCTTTGATTTTCTGCACATGTCCTGATCTCTCTGTTGGGTTGCAGGATTTTATAGTTGCTTCAGCATCAGAGCGTTGCAGAGTGCATGCACCACTGAACCAGGGCCAGGCAATCGGGCAGGGCCTTCCGTTGAGATAAGGTTGGGGTAATCACAGTGTGGCAGGAGAAGATGGGCACTGGGTTTGGAAAGGAGAGGTGGTGGGTGAAGGCAAAAGTACCTGAATGTTGTAGCGTCACAGTGGAAGGAGCGTAATGGATCGTGAAGTCAGGTGCTGCTCAGTGCAGGGAGCCAAACCTCAACACATCCATACAGCAAGTTCAGCAGTACCCAGCGGGGCTCTCTAGTGCTTGGGCTGCTGCTGAAACGCTCTGCCACGGCTGCTCCCTCCCCTCTGAGCTTCCAGCTCCAAGCCTGTGTTGGCCAGGGTGAATGACTGCCATTTTTCTTTTGCATGGGCCTGTGTAGTCTGCAGTTTAATTACTTCTGGCTACCTGGCAAGATGATATTCATCTACCCTTGGATTTCTAGAGTGATTGCTTTCACCTTTTCTTGCTCCACGTTCTCTCCTGTGACAGGCTCTAGGCTGTCCTGCTCACGTGCTCCAGTTGGCTTCACGTGTGATGGCTGCAGATAAAAGAACCTACCTGACTTTTGAGCTTTCTTTTACTGTCCTTTTATAGATGTGTTTTTATTTGGCAGATTAAATAGTTACAAATTATGGATAGATGGCTTTCTGCTGTTGGTTGCTATCCCAAGCCTGTTCTCCTCTTTCCTGGTTAGATACAGGATCAGAGGGTAATTCAGCCTCAAGGGGTCATTCAGGGCAAGGTCCTGCTCAAGGCAGAGTAATATGATTATTGCCTTTGGATTGTACAGTGCTCCAGCCAGACTTTTCACGTGGAAAGGGGGAGTGTGTTTCTCTGCTCTACACAGAGCAAGCTGCTTTCTCTCTACCTGTGCTCCACAGCAACTTTCTCATGTGTGGATTGAAATAAAAATACAAAGTGGTGTTGGCCCTGGAAGCCTTTCAAAGAACTTCCTTCAGTCTCCTTACCTCCTTCAAGTCTGTTTGAGCCTTCTGCTACACTTCTAGAAACGCCAGGAGAGCGTTTGCAGCGCTCCCCAGCCGAAGCAGAGACAGCTCAGGCTGGCTGACGCAAACACAGAGGAGAGTTCAGTGACTCCTATGTTTAGTGGTTTGGCACTTTTTCACTGCAAGGTTAGGGCTTTAAGGAGAAGGATTTTAATATTATTCCAGTTTCCAGCTAGCCAGCCCCATTTCCCAGCTTTAGGCTTCCTTCAGCATTCGTTAGAGCTAGCTTAGCATCCAGCTGCCCTTTCCCCCAGCCCTACCTACAGGGTTTGCAAAGCTGCAGAGATGACTCAAGGGTCAGCAGTGCTGGGTCTGAATCACCCTTGTCAAGGTACAGTCAGTTTGAGGAAGATGTGGCATCAGTCACTCATAGTTTACAGTCTCCTTTTGAAAAAGCAAATAGTCCCATCATTGCAAAGGAGGCTTTGAGCCTTATTTCCAAAGCTGACTGTGAAGACTGGAGATGAATGAGGTATTCCTCCCCCTGCCCTTTCTGCTCCCTCCATACAGGAAAGGAGTGGTGCAGAATGTGTGCTGAATGGCATTTCCTATTTTTTTTAAGCTGGCAACATCTGAAAACTGAATCTGTGCAGGACAACTGTGAGCACAAATTTCACCTACACGTTAAAGGGACTTAAACTGCACTTTCCCCAGCCCTCTGGATGGATCAAACCATTGTAGACGTGAATATTCAGGATGGTGACAGACTGGGATTGTTTTTCCTAGCACAGGGAGGTAATACTGACTGGACAGTTGTTTTGGTGTGTTTTCCCAAGTGCTGCAAGGACATTTTCAGTTTAGTTGTGCCAAGACAAGCCCAGTTTATCTGAGCTCTCTTGTGATGAGGATGATTCGCTATGATACAGTTTATGAGCAATCCACTGAAGGCTGGAGAGTCATTCTTTCCTGCTTGACAGCTGAGTTTATCCCGAGATTTACCTAAAATAAAGCCTGTAAGCACCGAATTCTCAGTGGAGAGACCTGGTATTGCATGTAAAAGGCACAATTGTCTTGCACAGGCTGAAGGGTGCTTAAGCAAAGTCTTCTCCCCATGCACAGAGGAGGAAGGGAGAAAAAGCAGCACGCTCCTTCTAACTGTTTCAGCTTGTTTGTGCTTTGGAGTGAATTAATGAGTTGGAAACAGATAATAGTTTAAAACCATGAGCTTTTATTCTTTACTCTTCAGTGGTACTGGGTTAGCTGTGACTGTAGCAGGAGCTGATGCACCTGTAGCACTCCTGTATCTCTCCTGAATTACTTGCCTTGGCTTTTTCTGTTAACATTCAGTTAACAGGGAGCAGGAAAAGCTGAGCTCAAGGAGCTTCACTGAGTACCTACTAATGTGAGAAAGCTTTAGCACATCAGCCTGTATGGAAAGCAGAATATGATGCCAATCTGTGACCAAGAGTGAGAAAAGAGTAGTTCCAGATGAGAGAAGGTCTTTTCCCAAGAGAAAATGGCCCATAAATACCAAGAGCTACACTTTAGCTCTCTTAAAGTAACAGACAATGAGATGACTGGTGACTTGGCATGGTTTTTCCAGCAGTTGCTCTGCTCCTTGCTATCAGACAGATGGAGGGAAAGACTGGCAAAATGTGCTTCTGAGGAGCTGTTTCACACCCCAGTGAAGCCCATGTGGCCTCCACATGGTTATCTCGGAAGGTATCCTGGGTTCTGGAAATAGCACTGAGCCTGGGATCCTGACCACTTTGGGCTTATCTTTGGGTACAGAGGAGGTACCATGTAAATGATTAATTAGAAATTGCCTTTGGAATTGGAATTGCAGCGTGTTGAGTGGCAATAGCAGGGCAGGGTGCCTTTGTTGAACAGTCTGCATTCTGCAGATGTTGTTTTGGAGTAGGGCTTCCAAGTCTTGCCAGCTAACTCTTTTCTTTATTTGTTCTGAGTGCATTTGAAGTTGCATCATTTCCTCGGTAAGAACAGTTTTATTTTTGACTGGAGCGTTTGTCAGGTGGGAGAAATCCTAAATGTGAGTGCTCTCTGGTGGTGAAGATCTCTGCTTCCCTGCTGGGCTTGCTGCAGTGTTTTGCAGCCAGCTGGGTGTGAACACGGGATGTCTGCACTTAGGGCTCTTGGGCTTTTTTAACTCCTTAAAAACAATGAAACAGAGTAAGAGCCTTTTTCTTTCCTTGGCAGTCTTTCCTAGACGGGAATTCCTGTCCCTTTCAGTGATTTCTATTCTGTGACCTACTGGTTTCTGTCTTCTCACTGTCAGTCAACACTGTCGTGTTTTAACGAGGTAATAAAAACCAGTACAAAACCCTCTGGTGAAAGAGCTGATGCTCTCCACAACACACCACACCACCCAAGGATTAAACAGTGACTTTCCTTTTTGGCTGCTGAGCTCATGTCAGGTGCCAGAGCAGTAAGTGGAACATTCAGAAGACAGTGATACAGAAATGATTCAATTAACACCACTATGGGTAAATGTTTTCTCCTCCAAGCTGCAGCACAAGGTGAGGTGATTTTGATGCTGCATACAAGCCAAGGTTTGACTCTGGGAGCAGGTACAGGGCTTCCTTTTATCAAGTGTGCCATAGTTTGCTCTTAAGAACAAAACTCCACTCTGTTATCTGTCATGTTGATGAGCTTTCCCTTGATGGGTTGGATGTTGATGAGCCTTCCCAAAAAGCACCACCAGCTTCCTCCTCTGCTTGTGTGACCTCCCCTTGCAGAAGAATGGTGAGTTTAACACAGCTTGTACCTCCCCTTTGGGCTGCCATCTTGGTTGTTTTCTTAAGTTTTTTGAGTTCTTCATGGGTCAGGAAAACCACCAACCTCCCAGCAAAGCAGTGCAGCTAGGAAAACAGCCACTGCTGTTCTTGGCCTGCTGCTGTGCCGAGCTGCTCTGCCTGATGAAAAGAGGCTTTATCAGCAAGGAGGGGTAAGCAGCAGCGGCTCCTTTTAGCAACATCTAAGCACAGCTCTGGAATTTTAGCTCCAGTGCTAAGAAGTAAAGAAAAATGAACAGAGAGGTGACTGGGGCTGTCAGTTGTTCATAAGCTCTGTATCCTTAAAGCCAGGCTTGAGAGCTGCCTGTTTGTCAGGCCTGGAGGTGGATCCATCTCCTTCATCTCCATCTGCCTATTGTCACCCAGATCGAAGACACAACTCATCAGAATCTAGTAAAACCTTTGGAAACTTGCCTTCAACACCAACAGTCATCTCTGTGGCCAGGCAGGCAGTGTGTCAGACTGGGACACTTCTGGAGCTGAGCTGTGCCCTGGGCAGGGGGCTGCACAGGCAATGCTGGATGCCAGCAGGAGCTGTGCCCTGGGCAGGGGGCTGCGTGGGTGCCAGCAGTGGGGCAGCTGGCTGAGCCCAGGCTGCAGGCTCTGCTCACCACACAGCCAGGGACACTCAGCTGTCAGGGCAGGAAACTGAAACTGTGCTCTGCTGCTGGCAGTTTACATAATTCATTGATGGAGGAGGAGGTCAGAGTATTGGGTGCTGTGGTGGTGTCTTGGCACCGACACTTCAGTAGAAATGTCCTTTTTTTTCTTCTTGGCAGCTAAAATAACCCCCCTTAACCTCTCAGTGCTGACCACCAACCCTCCAGCCCAGCATCTGATGGAGCTTCAAAACTCATCCAGGAACTGCTGTATCTTGATTGTTCCCATGAATAGTGCTTAGTGGTGGTGATGTGCCTGCTGTGCCATGACTTCTGGGGAGCACACTGGATGTTCTCCTCTGGGCAACTGTTTTGGATGGCCCAGCTCCAGACAACTGGGAAGGATTCTGCTGAATTCAATGTCCTTGTAATGGTTCCCATTACATATGGATGTCCCAGTGTGATTTGATCTCCTTATAGAAGCAGTGTTGTGTGTGTTTGGGTTGTTTTAAGCTCTTCCATGTATACGTGGAGTCTCTTGTGTGCTCCCAAGAGGGCAGACAATGAGCAGCCTGGTGGAATCCAGTCTCCCTGCACCTACATGTGTCTTCAGCCAGTTTGGTATCTTCCAGATAACACAATTCCTAGCTGCTTTGTGCTTCAAAGAATTAAAATTAGGATGGCAAACTACAAGGATTGAGTGTGTCTCTAAGTCTAAGAACTCAGCTGCGGTTCTGCACTCCCTGTCCATCACCCATCATTATTGCTGCAATAGCTGCTGATTATAATGGCCTTATCTTCCCCAAAACCCTTTTGGTAGCTTTCAAACAGCACATGTCTCTCAAATATAGCATATCTGCCTTTTCAGCTGATGTTGTGGGAAATGCATGTCAGGACTAACTTCCCTTAAAGCTGAGTGCAGGAATGACAAGAGGTTTTGCTGGAGTTAGAGGCAGAAGCACCTCTGGAACGCGGCTGTGAGAGTCTGTTTCTCGAGGTGTTCATTCCACCTGCTAAAATCGAACAGTGCCAAGGTGCTGCAGCAAGTGTTCAAGGGAACAAAAGCAAATGTCAGGCCTTGTCCCCACGTGGGGATGGTGATGAATTCCGGAGAGGAGGGCTACAGGTTGCGCCGAGCCCGGCTCGGCTCGGGACGGCCCCGGAGCTCTCTAGAGGTGCGAGGCTGCCATCTAATGTCGGGAGCTGGGACTGCAGGACGGGGAACGCTCAGCTCCCCATCTGCTGCCGTCCTTTCTCCTCCCGAGAAGCAGATGCTGGCTGAATTCCTCACCGGTTACTCTGGAGCTCCTGTGCTCCCCTGCTGTCCATTAAACGTCCATTTCTTGGGAAACAGGTTTTAACTTTTGAATTTTTAACAAATATCAAGTTATTTTCTGTCCTGTTTGAGGAAAGGACCCTAAGGACCAGAGAGGGTGTAGGAAAGATGTGATTTAGGGTTGTTTTCACAGGTTCTTAACAAGCTTTCCTCTGGCTCAACAGCAGTGATGATATCAAAGTCCTGTCCATCGAAATGGCTGGAGTGGAAGCTAACTGTGAGAGCTGGAAGGCTGTCATTTGCTTCTTGGTTTGTGTAGTTGTTTACTTTCTTGCCAATATGATTAGAATGGCTTCAAAACTGCTGCTGCTCTGGCCTGAGCTGGGTCTTGGACAACTCCAGGATGCCTTTAAATCCCCTTTCGGAAGCATCCCCTTCACAGGGTGTTTGTGAGCCCATCACAAGCTCACCTTTACTCACTGTCAAATGTAGAAGCAGTAAATGATACCAACTGAAGTCTTGCTAAAGAGGATCTTAGAAACCATTTGTTTCTGGCAGCGTGTCAATGGCACCAGGAATATGTGAATGTGCAGAGAGGTGGCTCGATTGCATCAGCAGAGGTTTGCTGTACCCAGAATATGGTCGGTGTTTGGAGCTCAGGGATCTGAGCAGTTGTGTGTCTGTGAGTGGAACAGCAGCAATGTCCTTTGTGGGTGGTAAGATTCAAAGCTACCTCTAGTCCTTAGTCCTTTTAAGGTCACATGTCCACATAACAAGCTAACAGTCCTGGTCAGGGGATGTCTGTAGCCAATGTGTTGTTGACATGTTTCAGTAGGGTGATGGGTTGAAGAGCCCACCTGCTGAAGTGGGCACCTGGGAATCCTGGGCTTGACTAACGCCCTTTCTGCCTTTTGTCTCCTTGGGGTAGGTTTGAAAAAGGACGGATCTACACCTTTATTGGGGAGGTGGTGGTTTCCATGAATCCTTACAAGAACTTGAACATCTATGGGCGAGACGTGATTGAGCAGTACAAGGGAAGGGAGCTGTACGAGAGGCCTCCTCACCTCTTTGCGATTGCTGACGCCGCTTACAAAGCCATGAAGCGACGATCCAAAGACACCTGCATTGTCATCTCAGGTAAGCTGAGAGGACTTTTCCTGCTCAGGAACACTTGCCTTTGTGATTTGGTTAATGGCAGCAGTTTATAAGAGAGTTTCATTCATCTTAGAAGTGCTTGTTTGCATTTGAATCTGTGTTGGAGACCTTCAGTGAATTGCTTCTTACCTAGGTCAAGAACTGGTGTGGGTCATTACCTTCATCTGTGCAATAACTGTGAAGTAACGGGAGCATGGGTCCCCTGCTTGCTCTGCCTGTGTGAGCTGAGCTCAGGGACAACAGTTCCTGGCTCTTTTTGGAGAACTGCTGACTTTTGTCCCAGAGATGACTGGCCAGTGTTTTGTTCTCTGTTTGGCTGGCTGGCCTGATTGCATGTGGTGGCTCTAACAGTGGGAGCAGGGCCTGTACCATGAACAGTCACTGTCTGGATCCTGGCACTTTGTTTCCTTGATGTTCCCGTGCTTCAGCAGCTCTGAAAGGCGAGAGACTCGAGGTGGTGTGTTGAACAGTGGCCTCTTGTCCTGCAGCTCCCAGCACTGCTGCTAGCCAAGCCTCTGCATGCCTGTCTTTCTCCTCTCACAATATTCCTTTTGATCCTCTGTGTGCCAGGCCTTCTACCGCCGCGTGAAGTCTCACATGGTAACTGCTTCTAAGTCAACACAGCAGCAACGACCCAGCAGGGCTGTGGCTATATTTAGGAAGTATTCAAAGTGCACACAAATCAGATTGCTTTAAATAAAAACCCACCAGACACTGTTGGGGTAGAATGAAGGGATGCTGTTCAGTGATTTGCTTTGATTTCTTTTTGCTCTGAGCTGTCACCTTTGTATTTATACCCTCAGGTGAAAGCGGGGCTGGGAAAACTGAGGCCAGTAAATACATAATGCAGTACATAGCAGCCATTACCAACCCTGGTCAGAGGGCTGAGGTGGAAAGGTAAGGGCTTTACAGAAAAAGGAGGGAAATGGGTTTGTTCATGGATCTTTTTCTGTGACCTGTGGTCTCTTATACTGATTACATACCCATTTTACAGCATTTAACCTGACTTGTTCAGGTGCTGCTTTTGCTCTGGGAACTTTGCACCATTGATTGCAAAAACCATGCAGAAAAGTTTATTCTCTAAGTTGGAAAATAAAGCCAGGATCTAGAAGTCGTGTCTGCTGTGGCAACCTGCCTGAAGTACATGTGTGTTAGAATGGCACACTGAGTGCAAGGAGCATGTTCTGTGCCCTCTCAGGCTCGTGTGCTCCTGAACTGCAAAATGTGCCTGTCAGGCCTGGAGGAAGGGCTTCTGCTGAGGCAGACTCAATTCCCACCCTGACACCAGTGCTGAAAGTGACCTGCAAAAGAGTTCAAGAAATTGGTTTCAAAACTTAGCTGTGTAAAGGAATTTGTGATGCTGCTTTGGTCTGTGATCCCCATTTGCTGGCCATTAAGGAGCCAAAAAGCTCCCAGCCAGTTCCCGTGGGGTTGCTGATATCACACACGTGTGCCGAGGTGTCACCAAAGGCCATCACTGCTCTGCCTAACGTTTTCTCTAGAAATGCATTAATGTATTCAAGTCTGGACTTAACCCTGCTCTCTCTTCCATTTATCTGTGCTGCAGAGTCAAGAACATACTGCTGAAATCCAACTGTGTGTTAGAGGCCTTTGGCAATGCCAAGACAAACCGGAACGACAATTCCAGCAGGTTTGGAAAATACATGGATATCAACTTTGATTTCAAAGGAGACCCCATAGGTGGCCATATCAACAACTACTTACTAGAAAAGGTGAGCTGCCCTTGCTTCTAGAGGTGGAGGCTTTTGTGGAGTTACTTTTGTAATGTGTGTGGTAAGTTTTCCTTTCAAAGAACATCAGGAGGTGGCATGTGAGGGCAGAGCAGCTCTCTACATCAATCTGTGTTACTCTAAGTAGCTGAAATGCTGCTGAAGCACTGGCGGTGCCCAGTTAAACACCATTGCTTCCAGAGCTCAGCACCTAAGGGACTGGAGTTACTCGAAAGCTTGTGCATATATAGGTGTGTGTATGTTTATCCAGAGTGAGAGCTGAGGTTAATTTAACATGTGCAAAACTCCTTTGTTAAAAGGAGTGGTGAATAAAAGAAGAAGATATCTGTGTCTGTGAGTGGCAACAGGGTGCTCTAGAAGTGTTAATCTGCAGTAATGACACAGCCTTGTGTGATCTTTGCCTGAACCTTGCCTCTATATATTCCAAGTGATCCTGAGCAGAATGACTTTTGTGTCATTGGATGGCTTATAACAGGGGAACATGTGAAACTAGAAAAAGCAGGCATGGTCTGTTAACAGCTCTCGTGATGTGAGACACGTGTCTGCCTTCAGACACCAGTGATTACCAGGCAGTGACTGCAGGGCAGCAGGACCACATGCCTCATCACTCTCCATAGTTCAAACTTGTGGGGTAAAATAAGGATATGTTGCTTCTTTACTGAATTTCTTCTGCATTTCACTTCATTTTTGGGCATGTGCTGTCTTACACTGATTTGGAATGAGTGCTCTGAAGATGGAGCTGTCACTTGCTCCCTAAAACAATGCCCTCACGTTATAGCAGAGTGTTTGATTGTACAGGGTTGGGTGCTGTTGGTCAGCCTGTCCTGGGGTTGAAGAAGTGGTTACTGTAAAGCTCTAACTAACAGAATCATTTGGGTTGGAAAGGATCTTTAACACCATTGAGTCAACCCATGGCCCTCAGCTCCATGGCTTTGCAGTATCTCCAGGGATGGGGCTCAGCTGTGGCCCACACAACGTCTGTTTGTAGTCACAGAGTCCTGCTTATTGTTTCTAGCAATGAAGAAACTGCTGAGCTAAAGTGATGTTGGGTTTGACTGCCATGCATGCTGCCATGTGGCACTCCTGGTTGGAAGTAGGACATTGCAGCTGTTACACAAGCTGCTCTTTTTGATTATAGACTTCAAACTCCATGGTCACACCCACAGATAATAGTGTTCAGAACAGATTTATTGTAAGCTAAGGCTAGTTTGCAGGTGTCCTAGCAGTGGTGAGCTGATAGTTTGGTGTGTAAGGGGAGGTGCTGGGGAAGCAGACTGTCCACATTCAGAAATCCCTGTGGTTTGTTTCCCCACAGTCTCGTGTGATTGTGCAGCAGCCAGGAGAACGAAGCTTTCATTCTTTTTACCAGGTTTGTATTCATCTGCTGAAACAAATGTCCTGTCTCAAGTTTCCCAGCCATGATAGACAAACTCTATAGAGCTTTCACCCTCTGGTGTGTTTGCCAAGGAGGTGCATCTGGGGTCAGCTTAGGTTCTTTAGCTCTTGGAATAGACCTGCTCTGGGGAAGGAGCCTGGGAAGATTTGTTTTCTATCCTGCAGTCCCAAATTACTACATTTGTAAAAGTAAAAGGAGAGTAACTAACTAAACAGCCCTGGTAGGATATTGGACTTTGACTCACTGTTTTATCTGTAGTAAGTCTAATCTCTCTATTTTCTCTTGAGGCCTTTAGTCCATATGGAAGTAATTTTATCACACCAAATTGACTTTCCTTTTCTTGAGAGGATTCCTTTGGATGCCTTCCATATTGTTGGGTGGTTCCCCTGTGTGTCCTTTAGGGAAAATGGTCAGCCTGTTAGTATAACCTTTATTCTCAGTCTTGCAGTGAGGGACACGTAGGTTGGTTTGGTTTTCCCTGCCTCAGTACTCCACGATGGCACGTCAGCACTGATCTCATGAGTGTGGCAGTTCCCTCTTGGGAAGTGGCTGTGTATGGCAGAGGTCAATGTGCTTGCCAAGGCACATCTGTGGCATGTCATAGATGTAAACATGTCTGGGCTGTGAAGAGGTTCAGGCTTGTTTGTAAGCAGTTGTGTCACTCAGACTGTCACTGAGGCAAGCCCTTCCTGCTGGTCACAGCCCTACAGCCACGCAGACGCTGGGTTTTGCACATGTTCTGCTTGGGACTCCAGATACCACAGCACTGATTTCATCTTTTGCTTGTCAAGCAGATGAGTAAGAAACAGGAAAAGGAAGGATTTTATGGTTTGGATTCACCTTTTCTCAAACCTCTTTTTGCACAGCTCCTGCAGGGAGGTTCTGACCAGATGTTACGTTCTCTACATCTGCAGAAGGATGCCTCTGCTTACAACTATATCTGTCCTGGAGCACAGATAAAGGTGAGGGTGCTGTTAATGACTGAGAGGTAGCTTGTCTTAAAGCCAGCAGGAGCTGAGGGCAGGGTTTGAGATGAACATGGAAAGCTGACACTGATGGGCTATTTTTAATGGAGTTTCTGGCCCTAGAAGACAAGTGTATTTGTACCTGTGCATACTGCACTTGTGGCTGCTCATAGAAAGCAATCAAATGTAGCAGGAGAGATATCACCCGTGTTAAATGCAGGCATAGATATTTGACACGTTACCAGTGGCAGCCTCTTCATGCTTCATAATGAGCAGCTTCAGCTACTTTTCAAAAAGCCATAAGGGCTCATTTTTTTGCAGCAGCAGGAACATTGAAGTTACTGAAGCATTCATTCTTCATATCTGAGTTCCCTTCAGATGGGTCTCTGAGCAGGAAAGAAGGGAACAAACCCATAAAGTTTTTAGGTCAACAGGATCTTGAATGTATTAAATACACCTGGAGATGCCCCTAATGTTGTCCCTCTGCAGCAGACAAAAGGCTTCCTGATTTTTAATTGCTTCCTTCAGAAGCTCTTTGTCAAACAAACCCACAGACCATCTCAGCCAGCTTTAGCAGTTTCTCTAGAAATGTGCAGTGAAAGGGAAGCTGGATGACTGGCAAGAAAGGTGGTGGCCAGCAATTTACTGCTGCTGCTTCTGCTCAGAGAGTCTGTGACTGCACTACCTGGAACTTTGGATTGTTTATGAACTGCTTCTACCCTTCCACAACACTGGTTGTGGTGCTGGGCTGGGTTTGTGTATGTCGTTGCTGGCAGTGTCCAGGTGTGTGTGACACGGGGCTCAGCACACGGCCATGTGGCATGAGGGAGGAGAAACCTCACGCTGGTGTCTTGCATCTGAAAAATGCCAAAGTGCATCTGTCTTTCCATGGGCTTGCAGGCTCTTTGCTTTCTCACTGTTAACTTCCATCAAGCCCCTCATGTTCCAAACGTGTCTCTGCCCTCAGTGCTCCATCAATGACGGCGCAGAGTTCAAAGCCGTAGCTGATGCCATGAAAGTGATAGGCTTCAAGCAAGAGGAGATTCAGACTGTCTACAAAATTGTGGCAGCCATTCTTCACTTGGTAAGCTGTGTGCCTGCTGGTATGAGGAGGCTGCTCTTCAGGAAGGGTCAAGCACCCCTGTACTTCCAGCAGCTGTACCTTTCCTGCTGCAGAAGCAGTTAGATCTGTTGGCTAGAAAGGTGTGCACACAAGTTTACAGCTTCCAGGAGTGGGTGAAGTTTCTTAGTGTAATAGGCCAGTTCATGATGGAAGAGCAGCTTTATTCCTGCATGTTCCAAAACAGAGATTTCACTGGTTCTGGGAGCTGTCAACTGTTCTGAACAGGAATTGTTTTGCTTTGGCAGTGTCTTGCTATCCTCCTGTCCCCTTTTAGCCTCACACTTGCCATCACCACTGTGGTTTTGCTGGAGGGATGATACTTCACTTCCTGGTGGAGTCTTGAGCACAGCCAAATACAGGAGACCTGTATTCAGTAACAAAGCTGTGTGGTTGTGTTCTGCCAGTCCAGGACTGTCACCAGTGCAGACATGTCAGCTTCCCTACAATATTGCCATCACCTTAGTAGGCAGGAGCATTGCAGTAAGAACTGTGGGGATGAAATGCTACATAACACTTAACTTGTGTGCTTAATGTCATCACCCTCTGCTAAACTCTGAAGCTTGAGACAGTCTTTGGTGAAACCTCTGGAAGGGTTTGATGTCATTTTTGTCCCAGAAGCTGAGGTGAACCCTGAGCAGGAATGCTTTTGTTTGAGTCAGGCTTTGCTGCTTCCACTGCTGCTGGAGCTTTGTGGGTCTGTGGATACACAAGGCCCAGACTCCGCAGTGTGTGAGGAGACCTCGACTCGATAGCGAGGGGCATGGGGTGAACTTGGGCAGTACTGATTCAGAGTCATCAGAGACTGAGAAACCTAATCTCTTGCTACTTGTTGCAGGGGAACTTGAAATTCTCTGTGGATGGTGACACACCTGTAATAGAAAACAGCAAGGTCGTGGCTGTCATCGCAGACCTGCTGTCAACAAAGGCTGACATGGTGGAGAAGGCTCTGCTGTTCCGGACCGTAGCCACGGGCCGGGATGTCATTGACAAGCAGCACACTGAGCAAGAGGCCACCTATGGCAGAGATGCCTTAGCAAAAGTGAGTTTCAGTTTCCTTTCTCTGCCTCCAGTTTTGTATGTGACAGGAACCCTGGTGTATTTGCTTTTGCCCTTTGGTTGAGTTGTACTTGGTGCAGCAAAGAATGGTGATGCCCAGCAAAGGCATTCAATAGTGAATTGCGTTCAACACTGCACATTTCTCAGGGCTCAGGTCCCAGGAGGATCCCTGCCTGGATCAATAAGTGTGCTGCTTGCTGAGATGTCACAAGGCAGTACTTTGTGCAGCTGTATTGCTGAATGTGTGAGTCCTGTGCATGGGGGGATTGCAGAGCAGCACCATCCCTACCCTTCCTGGCTGTGACACAGCACACATCACAACCAGCAGTGGAGAGGAGGGAGCTGCAAGCCTGGCTTGCTGGCATCCTGCAAGAGGAATACATGGTACAGGGCTGAATATTCTGCAAAGTATTGAACAGTTAAACTGAAAGAGTAGAGAGTGGAACCATAACATTTGGAGCTCAGGTTGGAAACCCTAAGTGCTTGCTTTCTTTATGAAAAGTGGAGAGTGATGACAAGAGGAGTGACAATTGTCCCTCCTTTGCTAAAGAATCAAATGCTAGGGGAAGAACAGATGAAGTTACAAAGATCCTTGATTATTAGCTTGCCTTTTCCCCTAAGTTTTTATGTTTGCACATCTTCACAACATGTTTTGAACATGTAGTCTTCAAAGATACCTGTGCCTACAGATCCTTTTCTTTTTGAAAGGTGAACAGGAGTATTTTACTGCCATTGTGTTCAGTTGTTTGGCTTCTACAACCCACCTCTCACTTGCTCTTCAGTATTGTTCAGTAACTCTCAGGAATGGAAGTTATTAGGCAACTGAAAAGTAGACTGGAATGAAATGAGGGGAAGCACTGTACCCAGTGACCTCCCTGGGACTGACACTTTGTGGGAGTGAGTTTGGGAAGAATGAAAAAGCAGTTTTCATAGACTATTTTCTTCATCTTCATCTGCTCTCTTTGAGCAAAGGGTTCTCTTCAGCTTTGTGTAGTTAGGGCAGCATCTTGGATTAGGCTTTGTGTTCCCCACGTGTTGCATGTACCTGCAAGAGCTGAGGCAGGTGCGGGAGCTGCTCAGTGTTTGTGTCCTGGCAGGCGATCTACGAGCGCCTCTTCTGCTGGATTGTCACTCACATCAATGATGTGATCGAAGTGAAGAACTATGACACCACCATCCATGGCAAGAACACGGTCATTGGCGTGCTGGATATCTATGGCTTTGAAATATTTGATAACAACAGGTGAGCTGTGGTGTTAGAGCCCAGTGCTGTGCCTTCTCCTTTCCCACACACATCCTCACCTTCTCCTTTTTCTTCTGTTTGTACAGTTTTGAGCAGTTTTGCATCAATTACTGCAATGAAAAGCTGCAGCAGCTCTTCATTCAGCTGGTTCTAAAGCAGGAGCAGGAAGAGTACCAGCGAGAGGGAATCCCCTGGAAGCACGTGAGTGGTTGGCAGGGGAGGGAGAGGTTGGTTTGAGGTCAGTGTACCGGCAGAAGGGCCAGATCTGAAGTTGCTCCCCATGTGGGCTCCTGTGGAAGTTGACAGGACATCTGTGTCCGTGTCAGCTGTGCTGTTTGACCTGCTGTCTGGAAATGGGGCTGTGGAAGGGGCTGAGCAAGTATCTCACGGCATTCCTTTGTTTGGCATGGCATGGGAAGTGACTCCAGGCGTGAGTTCAAGCATATTGTGACATCCCTGTGATGCCACCCCCAGCACTGAGTGTTTCTGTTCTGAGAGGTTATGGATATTGTCAGGTTGGAGATATTCAAATGTAAAACTCTTGGGTTTTGCTCTTGGGATTCCCTGTGTAACACCAAGATGCACAGTTCTCACTGGGCTGACTGCACAGCTGAATTGAAGAAGACATTTTATACTGCAGTCTGTAGCAGGTGGTTTTAGCAGAGGCCTCAAGATTCATGTGAGCTGCCTGACAAATGAGAAGAGCAGCTGGAAGAGCAGCCTGCTCCATTTTGGTTTAGTGATGTGCATGTTGAAAGCCGATTGCCTCTCCCGTTGAGCAGCAGGTCCCGCTCTCTGTCCCTCAGTGGCCAACACTGCTATGCTCCTTTTCACTGGCCAAGGTCACAAACAGACCCCTCGTTGTGCTTTCCAGATCGATTACTTTAACAACCAGGTGATTGTGGACCTGGTGGAGCAGCAGCACAAAGGGATCATTGCTATTCTGGACGATGCCTGCATGAACGTCGGCAAGGTGACGGATGAGATGTTCCTTGAGGCTCTCAATAACAAGCTGGGCAAGCATGCTCATTTCTCCAGCAGAAAGGTAATGGGCTCCTTCCTACCCTGGGTGACCCCTTTTCCGTTTTCCTGAGGCGTGATGGAACGAGGAGAAGGACTTGCAGGGTGGCCAGGGTTGGAGCCTGAGAGGAGCCCCCAAGGCAGAACAGGCCATGTGGGCTGGGTTTGGCTGAGGGCTCCGTGCCCGGCAGAGGGAGCCGAAGGATGCCCAATGTGGGATCCGTTTATTCCAGGCACAACAGAAGCCGAGCTGCTGCTTTGCCATAGTGTGATGTCATTTGGAGCCAATCGATGTGTGCTTCGGCCACACGTGATGTTCCTGCCAGGCTGCTCTCCTACACGGTGACAGGGGAATTGTTCACACTTGTGCACTATTGCAGCGCTGTGGTCGTGGCTTTTCATCCTCACTGGCCTCAACCCCTGCCCATCTCACTCTGGACCTGTGATCATCCAGGCCCCTCCACTTGCTTTGCTTTTGGCACAATGTACAAGTGAAAAGGCTTTGTTTGTTTGTTCCTCACAGCCTGATTAATTTGAGCATCTTTCGTGCCGAGTAATCAAATCAGAGCCTTTAATTTATTGATGTCTGTCTCCTCTGAGGCGGGGTTTGAAGTGCATCGTGCTGAAGGCTGCTCCCCCCTTCCCCCCCAGCCCAGTGCAGCGCTTTATGTAGGTCAGAAACACAAAATTAGCATGGTTGTGTAAGAAATGTGCTAAAGGCTGCCTCCGGGGAGGCTGCACAGAAACAATAGAGCTGGATGTGGCTTGTTTGGGTAGAGGCTGGCACAGAAATAAAATAGCCATGTTTTCCTGCCAGCTGTGGCTCTCCTGAAGTGGCCTTTAGCTGCAGCACACCTGACATCTCCTCTGCCACATGCATCCTAGCTGAGGGAGGGGGACTGCCCGCTGTTGTCTTCCACTTTAACCTAGATTTTTCCTGCCCAAGCTGCAGATTCACAGCATGTTGTGAATAAACTCCCCCCAGAACAAGTGTTTGCATGGAGCACATAGTCTGGCTTTCTAGATTTTAATACAAATTGCTTCCTTTAGTAGTCCTAATGACTGTGAATAGTGAAGCCTGCGGGGATGGAGCCTTAAATCCTCTGCAGTGGGGCAGTGTGGAAAGTGGGCCAGGTCCTGGAGCTATCTAGTCAACAGACTAAGCTGACAGAGAGAGGAGTTCAGTTGCTGTTCTGTCCTTGGTCCCCTGTCTGCTAAGGTGATGTGGTTCCATCACAGAGAGCAGGTAGCAAGCACTTTGAGCCAGTGAGGAAGAGGACTGAATCTCATCAACTATGTGGGATGCTATGAAAAGAAAATGAGAAAAAAGGAATGTGTTTGTGTCCTTTACCTTGAGGAATCCCTTTGCAGCACAGGAGCCATGCACTGAAAATGCTGCCAGTGCAGTGTTCCTCAGTAGGGGGTGGCATTGTCAGGGAAGTGTTTGCACAGACTAGGAGGGAAGCAAGGAATGCTGCTATAAATAACGTCTGTGGGGATGATGTATCTGTCAGGCTTGCTAATTTCTAGCTTAAATCAATAGAGCCCTGACAAAATTGACCATAAAAGTCACAGCAGCGTAATTGTTTTTTCCCCCTCTGGTGTCTTTGCAGATGTCCTTTACCAGGGTCTGAGGGACCTTCCTCAGGCCCATCTAGAGCTGCTGTAGGAAACCTGAGCTTCCTAAGCCAGCCTCTTCTAGCTTGAATTAAAGCAGAGGACCTGATTTGGTTTCATAATTGGCTTTTGCAGCCTGTAATGGTTCTTTCCAGATACTATAAAGTTCAAAGTAGATTGAAGCCATTCCTAAAGGGTTAAAGTATGTGTGCTGATCAGCTCCCATCTTCCAGCCTGAGTTAATGCCTCACTGCTCGCCTGTAGAGCACATTGGACCCTGGCTCCATGTGGATAAGCTCTAAGGGGCTGCTGTGCCCTAAATAGTGATGTCCTAGTTTGTGTGCTGTATGTCTGCTCTGCTGCTGTCTGCTTGGTTGTCCTGCTGAAAGCCAAACACACCAGGAAAAATACTGGCAAATGCTGCCACTACTAATATTTGTGGCAAAATATTCTGTTCCTAGAGCGTGGATCATCCTTCTCCAAGCTGCCCAATGCTAATCTAGATGTGTACAAGTACTGACTGCTCTGACAGTGCTTCTCAACAACAGGCTCCTTTCCTCAGCCTTTGTTCATTTGATCTTATACATTTATAGGATCAGGTGCAGAGATGGTCTATGAATTCCTAACTCCAAATAGGGGAAGGTTCTCCTTAGTGTCAGCCTCAACAAACTGATTGTGAAGGGAAGAGTGTGAGAAGGTCCATTCTGGTCCACCAGCCCTTGCTGTTTTTAATGGTGCCCATGCTTCCTGCAAAGGCTTAATCCATCTACCTGCTCCTTTTGGCTTCAGCAAAAATCCTGCTGTTTCTGAGAGAAGAGCACTTCTTAAAGCTGTGGGCTCTTACAGCTTGATTTGCACCAATACAAACACACATGATGCATCCCTGAGAACAGGCTGTAAAGGGGCCTTTAGCTGGGTTTAGCATCTACACGTGCCTGTAGGAGGTGGAATGGCTGTGCTTCCTGGGTCTGTTTCCAATGCATGTTGCTTTTCCATGGATCTGGAAAGTCCACAGGTGACACTTTAATGTGTGTGAATTTATTGCAGCTTTGTGCAACTGACAAAACTCTGGAGTTCGACAGAGACTTTCGGATCAGGCACTACGCCGGGGACGTGATGTGAGTTCACTTGAGAAATCAAGTTGCACCTTCTGTTTTTGTCTTTTAGCCTGCTTTGAAGCAGTACAGGGTTCTGAGGTAATGCTGCTGCTGGGATGAACCAGAATAGCTGTCATACAGAAGTACAGAGTGCAGCAGTTGCTTACCAATTAAATCTTAATGCTCTACAGAGTATGATTTTATACTTGGAATGGAAACAAAAGGAGGAGAAGGGGAGTGAGGGGCTGAGGGGAGGGGGTGCTTGAGGAAAAAAAGGGAGAGAAAAAAACCCAGCTTGCAGTGTTTATGCAAGAAAGCTAATAAAATCTGATTTAGACATCTGTTTAGTGTGATTATATAACTCTCTGGCTTTAAATTCTCAAATCATTTAGAGCAGGCTCGAAATGCAGGGCGATGTTAAACTGCAGCAATTAGCAGTGCAAGGAGCCTGCCCCATTCAGACTGAAGTGTTTGCAGTACCCAAAGCCTACAGAAGTGGCCACAGTATAGGACAAATGGCCATGGTATGGGACAGAAATGCAAAGGGAGCTGAAGTAGAAGTGAGAGATGCCCACGTGTTAGAAAGTGTTCCCTGGGAAAGCTGTGCTCTGGAGTGTCCCTGGAATGATTTCATGGTTAGGATTTGTGTAGCTCTCCATGCCAGCAGAATCTAAAGGAAGCTAACAAGGGATTAAACTTACCTTTCCTTTATAAGGGTAATCAGTGGGATCGTTCTGGAGCCCACTCTGCCCTGTTTGGATTTGTTCTGGAGTCTTTGCTGAGCAATTGCTGATAGATTGCCCTGATTTCAAAGCATTTTGCCAAGGAAAAGGACACAAGGTGAAGAGAATCTTCCTTGAGACCAAGACAGGGATATATTAGACTTTGAAAAAGAAGACAATTTCTGCTGTGAACTTGGAGGCAGAAATGATGAGTGTAACTGGAACGTGGGCCATCTTCCTCCTTGGGGCTGCAAAAGACCTTTAGGATCCTGGAGTCCAACCATGATTCCACACTGATGCCAGCAGGTCAGAGAAGGACTTTGCTGTTTTGCAATTAATCCTGTTTTCCTTCTTTTTACCCCCAGTTACTCAGTCAGTGGGTTTATTGACAAGAACAAGGACACTTTATTCCAAGACTTCAAGCGCCTCATGTACAACAGGTAGGAAAATACATTAATGAGGTGAATCTAAGTCTGACTTGTTAGAGCCCTTTTTATAGAGTGGGTGCTGGAAGAGACTAATGTTTTCAGTGGTGGTGTCTTTACTGGGTGTGCAGTGCATGTGCATAAACACATTGCTTTGGGATTGGATCTTTGTGTATCTGACCCAGAGGCCATTAGTTTGGTTTCTCAGGGTAAAGTCCTTATTCTGTACACATTGGTTTTGTTCTGATATACCCTTTAACTGAATTGAAGGTGTTTGTTTGAACCCAGCTCATTGTGCAATCAAGATAGCTGTGCAGACATGACCTGTGCTGCTTGGCTTGCCATGAACCAGGGCTTTGGACCAGTTGGAAGTGTACCCTTACTGATCTCTCTAATCAGTGCTAGAGATACTGAGCAGCATTTAGTCAACAGCAGAAACCACTGGCCCCAGCTACAATTCCTGTTTTGAAAGCAAATGTAGGGATGATGGGCAAAATGGGGAAATAGATTTGAATCTTTTTTATGTGTGCAGTGGTCTGAAGAGTTTAAACCATGCAGTCACATGTTTGACTTGCCTAATCAGTATTTGTGAGTTGCCCTTGACAGGCAGGTTTGAAATGCTATCAAGATGTGTGTGCTTCATACACAAGTGCCCCCAAAAGCTGTTTTCTTTCATGGCTGGTATTAAATGTGTTCCAATTTTCTGTCCTGTAACTGTGGCCTGTCTCAGCCTTTCCAAGACTTTGCTCAGAGGTGGGATTCAGCATCAAACAGCCTGCAGCTGCACAGGCAGCTCTGTTACCTGCATGAAAAGCCAATTCAACTATTAACCTAGTTTACAGTCCTGTTGTGTTTATTTGCTGTACTCTCTTGAACAGTCTTGCTGTTCATGTTTCCAGGACTTCACATTAACCAAAAACCTGCCAAATACTTGCTGTACACAGGTTTGATTTCATTTAGCCTCTGTTTTCTGTGAAGTCCCTGGTAAAGACTGTGCACAAAGACCACTTAAGGCACATGAAAGCACATGATAGATTGGCTATTAGATTGCCATAGCTGCTTTCAGCTTTTGTCTGTTCCACAGCTCTTGCCATCCATCATGGGCATTTTACCTCACCTTCAACCCTTCAAGAAGATGTAGGATAAAATGTATAAATGATTGTACAAACCAAGAATGGTGCTGAGGCACAGCTTAAATCACATTGCAGGCTTCAAGGGAGGCTGTTGTGCTCTCACTCTTCCCTTCTGATTGAATTCTTTATGTCTGTGTCAGTAAGACAGACTGCTCCTGATAGATCACTGCTGCAGGATGGTTACTGTCCCATCCCTGCACATCTTTATCCAGATGCTTTGGGTGTAAGTTTGAACTGTGTATTGCCCAAGAGCAAGAGAGGAATGTCGGATTGGTTTGGCTGCTACACTTTGAGCTGCAAACACCAGTAGATCTGGACAGAAGCAAGGTGTTGAGTTTGGAATGGAGTGCTGTTAGACCTTGTGACTAAAGAGACTTGTCTTTTAGTTCTAACCCAGTGTTGAAGATGATGTGGCCTGAAGGTAAACTGAGCATCACTGAGGTGACCAAGAGACCTCTGACAGCTGCTACTCTTTTTAAGAACTCCATGATTGCACTAGTGGACAACCTAGCATCAAAGGTAAGGGCACAGGTTTTGCTGCCCATGCTATTCTCTGGAGGATTTGGCCTTTCTGTGATGGATTACTTTGGGTGGCTTTTCTTTTAAGCACGGGCAGGGAAGTCGTTTGCCTGAACAGCTGTGAGTGAGGAGCTGCTCTGGGAGCTCTCTCTGCACATGCAGCTCATTTATTTGTGTATTCTTTTTTTCCCCTTTCTTTTTTGCCTCTCCTCTGTAACTGCTTTTGTCTGGCTCTTCTTTCATCCATACCTCTCCTCTCCAGCCTGACAGCTTCATCTGTAGTAAGTTATAATGTCACCACAGTGACTGATTGTACACATCCAGCACAAATTTGCCAGCCCTGTGTCCTGTCCTTTCTGTCACCTGCTGAGCTATAAGCCACGGACAAGAAACCTCTCAAGGAGGAGTTTGATGGTAGAAGGCAATGACTTTAAACTGGTTTCTTGGGGTTTTTTTTAACACTTCAAAATCTAAACATCATTCAGCTTGATTTAAAAAAGAAAAATTACTTGTAATTAGGCCTCTGAACAGCTTTCAGAGCTGAGCCCTTTGTGTCTCTGCATTTCAGTTCTTCCATTTATAAAATGCAGCTCCCAGGCTTGACAGCCTCATGGTGCAATAATGGGAGCTGCATAATTATCCCCCTGAAGAGCTGAGGCTGGTGGGATTGTAAGCATGGAATAATCTACTTTAGAATTTACCCTAGTAGCTGTCATTGCTGAGAGGCTTTAATTGCACTGTAATTGCAGTGATGGATGATCTCCTGTCTGTGCAGGAACTTCCTCTTTCTGTTTTCCAAAAGGAAAGCAGCGCCCTGACTTCTGTCTTTTCTGTCAGATCCAGATACAATCCCTCCTCTTTGTGCTGGGCTTGAAGTCACAGAGGTTTTGCACTGAGGTTTGCCTTTTTGAATGGCAAAGGTATGAATGACAAGGCAAGCAGTTTATGTCTTGTCAGGAAGGAACAGCAATGCTCTGGACACTGTGGTGTCAGTGACTCCTTAGTCCTTCTGAACTAAGCCCCTGTTTCCTGTGAGTCTCAGTTTCTGGGTTGGTGGTCGTTCCTGTTCTCCCCTGCACAGTCTCACCCCCCTTTGTATCCCAGTTGAGCTGCAGTGCCCCAGACTCGATGGGATGTTCACATCAGTAGAAATCTGTTGGGATTTTTCTGTCTTACTGTTTTCCTGTGCCCCTTCCTTAGAAAAACCTGAGCTTGGCTCAAGTTCAGCTGTAACTCCTAGAAGGTTTTCAGAGGCACCTCCTTTTGCAAGGGCTACTCAGAAATACTATCTATTAATGCAATATTAATACAATTTGACCTGGAGAAGCTGAGGTGAGCCTTTATGATGCTTACTAACTGCTTTTCCCCACACTAGTAAAGTTAGAAATGGGCTAGCAAGGGCTAGCAGTGAAGAGAAAGAAATCGAGGGACTTCAAAGCCCAGTGTGATGAAAGCACATGTGTTTGAAAGATTCCCAGCTGCCCTTTCCAGGCTGGGGCTGGTTATCCACTGCCTTGGCCTTTAATCTCAGAAAGAGAAAGTAGACATCAGAAACAGCCCAGCAGAACTGTGTATGGGGCTGACTGGCAGTGAAAGGTGTGTGGCCCTGTGGGACCCTTGCTGAACGTGTGGTGTCAGCCCAGCAGCTCGGGGCAGGGGGAGTGAAGCCACCAGTCCCTGTCCAACCTTCTCTGCTGCCCACAGTCCAAGGCCATGCAGAAACAGGGACTCACACACCGGTGGCTCCTGTTTGTCCTGTGAGGGTGTGGGCTGGAAGGGAGCTGGGATTTGCCCTGCACAGGCTGGTGGTCAGTGATTTCCATCATCCAGCTGTGTTGGTGCAGGACTCCATTCAGTGCAGCCACAGCTTCATCTGTGCTGTGTGTGGGCTGGTGCTGGGAAGGCTGCACCCACAGCCAGGGCAGTCACGGTGCTTTCTTGCCTGTTCTCAAGGTTCTTGTTTGTTCTGTCTTTTATGGAGATGGCTTTTGCTATCAGCAAAGTCTGTAGAGAGAGAGGATGCGGGACTGGCTCTGATACCTAGCAAAGGACAGTGAGTAAGGTGGGCATCCTGTGCCAGCATCACTGCAGTGTGTCGGGGAGCCTGGCACCGCTCTTGTCACTTCTGTCCCAGCCCTGCCGCTGCCGTTAAGCAGCCCAGCCTCATTCAGCCGCGTGGGGAAGCCCCACACCTCGGCGGGGGCAGCAGTTGTGTCTGCCCAGGCTTTCTGTGTGCGATGAAAGCTGCCTTGGTTTGCCCTCAGGAGCCCTACTACGTGCGTTGCATCAAGCCCAACGACAAGAAGTCTCCGCAGGCGTTCGACGAGGAGCGGTGCCGGCACCAGGTGGAGTACCTGGGCCTGCTGGAGAACGTCAGGGTGCGCAGGGCCGGCTTCGCCTACCGCCAGACCTACGCCAAGTTCCTGCACAGGTGGGTGAGGAGCGGCACGGCGTGGCACGGCGTGGCACGAGGCGTGGCACGAGGCCTGGGCTTTGCCTGGCGCTGCTAACGCAGGCGCGGGCTGCTCTCGTCTGGTGGCAGCAGATGTGCTGCGAGGGGCATGTTGGCACTTCCCTGCTAAAATTCATTTGCTGTATTACTCTGTGCAGCGGGAAGGTGTAATGAGGCCCTTCCCTGGAGCACAACCCCAGACCCAAAGCTAATTAACTGCTGGTTTCTAATTGCTGCAGCGACAGACACAGACACAGCGTGTCTTGGGAAGCGCTGGATGGCTCAGTGTTGTGTGGGAAGGGATGGTAACATAACCCTGTTCAAATGTGGCTTTGATACTTCTTGCCCTCTCAGTTCCTCCCAGGCTTGTGCCAAACGGCACCTTTTCAACTGAGCTTTGTCTCACAGTTTCAGTGGATGAGGGTGGGTGCCCTGAACTCAACCTCGTGCTGATGAAGCAGGGAATGGTGGGTGCCCTGAACTCAGCCTCGTGCTGATGAAGCAGGGAATGGTGGGTGCTCTGAACTCAGCCTCGTGCTGATGAAGCAGGGAATGGTGGGTGCTCAGAACTCAGCCTCGTGCTGATGAAGCGGGGAATGGTGGGTGCTCAGAACTCAGCCTCGTGCTGATGAAGCAGGGAATGGTGGGTGCTCAGAACTCAACCTCGTGCTGATGAAGCAGGGAATGGTGGGTGCTCTGAACTCAGCCTCGTGCTGATGAAGCAGGGAATGGTGGGTGCTCTGAACTCAGCCTCGTGCTGATGAAGCGGGGAATGGGCTTTGGCTTCTGGTATTGAATCAGGTGCAAAAATAGCCATGAGGGTAGAAAAAAAATGAAACTGTTGAAGCAGATGGGATGTCATGTGCTAGAAACAAAATGCTGCTGGAAGATCTTTCGCCTGGAGATCTGCTGATACCTGAAGTGGAACCACAGGCTCTGGCGTGCTCGACACAGCCACCAGCAGCAGGTGTCTCTTCCCTCTGACCCTGGGCAGTGGTTGGAGCGTGCTGCTGCCCTCACGTGTGGAATTCGTTCCGATTTACTCTTAAGATTTGTGTAATTGCTATTAATATAAACAGCTGCTTTGGTTTCTAATGAATGTTTGATGAGCTCCTGTAAGCTGAAGAGCAGAAGCGGTGTTTAGAGCCAGGAAACCAAATTAGCACGTGGCAACTGGTACAGCTTTCGGCAGGCTGTAACACTTGTTCTGCCCAGCCTGGAGCAGGATTAAACATCTCCAGTGTAAGGTATCAGAGGCTGGAAAAGAAGAGTCTTCTGGCCTGGAGATTGTGGTTATTCTTTCCCAAATTCATCCCCTCTTCCAGGGGCTGGCAGTATGGTTTGTGAGACTGGCCACAAGTGTTTTGAGTGGTTCTCTTGACAGGGATCACAAGGGATTTCTGCTCCTTTATATTTAACAGGCTTATGGGGAGACTGGGAACGTGGAGGCGACTCCAGGCCCTTCAGCTCAGGGCCCTTGTGCTGCATGTGGGGCATGTTTTAAGACAGACCTGGAGTAACTCTGCGAGAGGCTGTTGTGGGACAGAACTTTGTTAGCCTGTGTTTGCAAAGGTATTACAGAAGTTCAAGCCCTCAGACAGATATTGAACTCCCTTACAGGCCCCTGGAGCTTCCAGGTTTCTCTGAGCTCACAGGAGATACCTGTGTTTTGTTACGCTGGGAGGGCAGGGTGTATAGAGACGTGTGTCAGGACAGCTAGAGATAAGAGATGCATCCAGAAATACATATTTAAATGGCTATCTGAGAGCATGGATGCCTGGCTTTTATTTATATGTATGTGTGTGCATAAAACATTTAAACTTTCTGGAGGAAGTTTGCTGCTAATTAGCCTTAAAAGACTGTGAGGTAATTGCTGTCTCGTGTCTAACGGTACAAGTGAGGTGAGGCACAGTAAACACCATTAATAAATGTCCTTTTCAGATTTTCCTTGCAACGAGGTAAATTTTTATGTTTAAAAGTGCAGAGCAGCATGCCCTTACCAATCTGTAGCAAGCAGGAGCTCCATATCGTGGTGCTGGGCCAAGAGATGTTGTGTGTTCGCTTGGTGACACCCTCCACTCGTGTGATGCTCACATCAGGGCCACGTAACTTCAGTGGATGGGATGCATTCTTCTCTTTCCGTGTAGGACTGAGTAGCAAAAGCCAAAAGCTGCTTGGGGTTGGGTTTCAGCAGGGGGGTGTGTGTGGGGCAGGGGCAGGAACGGCGCCTGGGAGGCATCTGCAGGCACCGCCACACGTAATCCAACACTTGCACCAGGGAGGCAGCCACATGCCGGTTCCCAGGCGGTGTTAAACATAGCATGGAAGCCACACTGCCACAGCCCCAAGCAGCAGTGGGGAGAGGAGGGCCCAGCTTCCCCTGCACACCCCACAGTGTTCATTAAAGCTTCCTAATTTAGCAGCTTGCAACGATGTTGTCTCTTAGGAGAGCTCTACTGGGAGCTGTAAACTCCAGCAGCAGCGTCCTGCATGCCTGATGCTTCTTCAGCTAAGGGTGGAGAAGGAGGAGGGGAAACAAAGGTGTATAGAAGGGAATGTTTAATGTGAAATACCATCCCCCTGCTTCTGTGGTAAGGGACAAGGAGAATTCAGTATTTCCTTGGGGCATGTTTTCAGCTCTCTGACGTTTTGCCCCTCGTTGTTGTGGCCCCATCAGCAGAAGGGGCCTGTTCAGTACCAGGGCTTTGCACTGCTGCCCTGTTTGGGTGTTTTGGTGGGCTGCTTTTCCTTGTGTAAGTGTCTCAGGGTGGAAGACATTCCCAGTGAATTAATTACTGCAGGAACATCTTCCTGATGAGTATAGGAAAGAGAAGCCAGTATAAAATATTGATGCCCTGTGTGTACGTGTATTTGAGAGAACGCTTTTGCCAGCCAAGCAGAAATGCCACCTCCTCTGCTGTGAGGCTGAGCAGGGGGGTTAATCTGCCGGTTTATTTCTCAGTGTGATCCCTACTCTGCATGCTGTAACCCCCACACTGATGGTGTTCCCTGCTTAGACACAGTGCACACCTCCATTTCACCCCCTCTTCAGCAGCTTGCTCAGAAGGGCCAGCATGATGAATGGAGTTGACAGTGTGATGTATTTCAGTTCAGCCTTATTTCAGCCTGTGTAGTAAGTCCTGCAGTGCAGCCACTCCCCAGTGAAAAGGTTTATTGCTGCAGCCATTTGATAGTAGCTGAGAATTTGGAATGTCTAAACCATTGAGATTGATGCCTGACTTGCATTGTGGGCTTTCAGGCAGAGCAGCAGTTCAGGTTGCTGCGTGCTTGTTTTATTTAGATCATGAATGCTGGTGCTGTTACAGGGAAAATGTCTATTCCAGTTTGATTATGTCCATAAATCTTATGCAGAAAATTCATTGTTGCCTTTTGCAAACATCTCTTCACCTAATCAGTGCTTTGCAAGGCTGGTAAATCTTACAGAGAGCTGAGGCTCATCCAGCTCCTCTCAGGGTTGATTTGTGGCCGCCTCAGTTCCAATCTGCCTTCTCTCCCTTAGTGTGCAAAGGAGTTTGGAGAGGAGTGATGGGAGGGGATGACTGACCAGCCATTGCAAACAGTGGTGCTGTCCACACAGCCCGTGGCAGTAACTGCCTGCCCCTGGGGCAGGTGCCAGAAGGGGTTAGAAATGGGGAAGCTCCAAAAGGAGAGGCAGGGAAAAGGACTGCAAGAATTCTGAAATCTGACTGTGACAACACAGCTGATGGCAGTGGCTGCTCCTGCCACGTGGGAGCAAAGCAAAGCTCTGCTTCCTTACCAGCAAACAAGTAATGGAATGCTGCAAGTGTGAAGAAGAGAACTGGCAGATCTGCAGGAGGACAATGGAGAGGCCTGTTGTGTTGAAGTGAGCTCCTCACTGGGGCTTCTTTTCAGCATCTGAGTCGTGCCACTCGTACTCATTGTCCTGGGATTCTTGCAGAGGGTGTCCTTCTAAACCATGCTGCAGGCTGCCTTCTGCAGAGCCTGGGTGACAAGCTGACATTGGTACCTTGTCCTTGCAGGTACAAGATGATCTCGGAATTCACGTGGCCGAACCACGAGCTGCCCTCAGACAGGGATGCTGTGCAGAAGCTCCTAGAGTGCCACGGCTTCCAGCACGACGTGGCTTACGGCAAGACCAAGATCTTCATCCGCACGCCTCGAACTCTCTTCACCCTGGAGGAGCTGCATGCCAAGATGCTTGTGAGGATCGTCCTCTTCCTGCAGAAGGTAATGCTTGGTGTACTGCATTCAAAACTTGCTTCAAGCTCCTTGTCTTTTGAGTCTGGCTTCCAAAAGTGCCAAGGCTGCCCCAGTCTAGAATGCTGCAGCTGTGTAAAGCTCGCTCAGGTGTGCTCTGTTCTGGATGACTGGGATCTGCCTGGCAGAGAGCAACGACTTCTGCCTTGCACAGCCACAGAAATGGTGGAACTGGCTTTGTCCTCACTGACAGAGACTGTTGACTGGTTCAAGAGCTTTAGAAATGTGTTTCTTAAGGTGTGTTTTTTCTCTGTCATTGTTGGCGCTCGGGGAAACAACAGAACTCGTGAAACCTTGATTTGCCCGGCACAGAGCGTGCTGACAGATGGGGATAAACACTACAGAGAAAAGGCCTGTTCTAAAGCTGTGCAGTTAACCAAGTGTGCACAGACCTTCTAAACCTGCTGGACTCAATCACTTTTTATGAATAAAGCCCTGAAGGAAGAGTTGCCCACTGCAAGCTTTCACACCCTCAGTTTCCTGCTGTTTACAACGCATTTGAGCTGATTCCTGCTCTGGAAAGCAAAACAACTGCACCAGTATGGAAGGAGAAAGTCCAGGGTCTCCTCTCTGTTGGTATTTGTTGTGCTGGCTTGCATGGTTTATCCTCAGTAAGGAGTGCTCTAGGTTTTGTGTATGTATATGTGATTAGTTTTCCTGCTGCTTAAAAGCTGCAGGACCTGCCTGTTTCAGAGCTTTGTGGTTCAGTGTTTTCCTTCCTTCTTTTGGCAGTGTTCTGCTTGCCCTGTTGAGTTTCACAGCAGCTTTCTTGAACTACTCATGATCTTCCTCCTGGTATCTTCCCTGGAAATGGCAGCACACTTTTCCAAAAGCTTCTTCTGGCTTATTCTTGGGGTGTGAAATGGGGCTAATTAGTGGGGCCCTTCTCCTATGCCTCTCTCAGGTTGTTTTAGTTGCACTTCCACTGAGCTCAATCAGGTTTCTCAGGAGGAGTTCCTGTCTCCAGCCACTTCCTAAGCACATTGGTCTTATTTGGTGCACTCAGTAAGTTCATTGTGTCGTGTCATTAATGTGGAGTCTCTCTCTCTTTCCATGGTGGTGTGAGACAAGCTAATGAGTTCCTTGCTGAATAAAGCTGCTGGGGGACACCTTGCTCCCAGGTGACCCCAGTTCTCATGTTAAACTTGTGAGGAATGGAGAGGTGACCTTTGCTGAAGCTGAAAAGTGCAATTAAGAGTAATTTAAAAGACCCAGCCTGTCTGTGCTGTGGGAACAGGTGATGTCTCACTAAAAATGAGCACTGAAGCTCCTCCTTCAGATAAAACCCACTGAACAAGCTGAGGCACAATTTTAACAGCAACCTGCGAGTTTTTGTGACAGTTTACTGGCCTTTCCTGGAGCTGAGCACTTGCCAATTATATAGCCTGGGCTGTGTTCTGGACTGGGCTTGACAGCCTTGGAGGAGAGCAGGGCTACAGATATTTTTGCCTCTAGAAGGTAGGTACCTGGTTAGGAATAAAGGATCAAGTCTCTGGCTCTGTGGGGGATTTGGCTGTAGTGGGTTTGTGTGGCAGTGGATGTGCTGGAGTATACATGGAATAAGCACAGTGCTTTGGGGCTGCCCTTGTTCCAACAATCAGCAAAAGTTAAACTGCCAGTGGAATTGCCAGAGGCTTCACAAACCTCCCTCTACTTTCTCCTCTCCCCAGAGTGGAGAGGGACCAACACAAGTCTACATGGAGCTGTCTTTCATTTCTGCACAAAGGGTTGAAATAGGACAGAGGGACTCACCCTTTTGGTATTCCTGTTTATATTTACTGAACCTTCTGAACTTTCTTCACCCAGGCTCTCAGATACTGTTTAGAGTTGTGAAGCTTGCAAAGACAGGAACCACTAGTGAATCCAAATGCTCACTGAACAGCTCGCCCACAAAAGAGCCGGCAGGGTTGGTGCCTGTGGGTGTGTCGTTAGGTGCCTGTATGGTGTTCAGTCATCTGGGAAATGCTTGGGCTTTTCCTTCTGTTTTCTGAATTCCAGTGGTTTTCCTGTTAGGGCTCATTCTCTGTATCACATCACTCCTGGGCTGAGGTACCAGCCCTGTTTGCTACCAGTAGATGGGGCAGTTGGAGGTGTCAGTGCTGAAAAAGGAACAATCACCCCAATACAAACCAGCACCAGGGTAAGGCTGTGAAGAGGCCTTCTCTCTGCTCTGAAAGCAGCCAGGCAGAGACTGAGGGAGGATGTAAGACAGAGCCTTCAGAGCAGCCCAGGGCAGGCTGGGCTCCAAGGAGGCTCATCCTTGCACAGGAATGATCCTCAGTAACAGCAGAGGCTGCGCTGAGCAGTTCAGCTCCTTGGCAGTTTAAACGTACGGCTCCGTTTCTGATGGGGGATGTGATGTGGTTTATTGCTCTCAGACAAATCACCAGGCATTCAAAAAGAGATGCACTAATTATCCTGAGAGCTTCACTGTGTGAGTAACCCTTAACCCTTAAAACAATGCTGGTTCCTTTGTGTAATGATGATAAGAATGTGCTCGTTGTGAGTCTGGTGAAATTGGATTCAAACTGACTTCCACTTTAGGCAGATAATTTCACTTTCTTCTGCCCCTCCTGGATGTCTTCTCCTTTATCTTTATCTTCAACCTCCTTTTTCTTCTGTAATAAAATGCTGGTGGGATTCCAGGCTGTGTTTTTTACTTGACCAAAGCAAGTCAGCAAGCAGTGTGATGTGATTTAACCGTGGCAACCCGCTGGCTCCAGGAGGATTCAGCGAGAGCGAGCTGTGTCCGGTATTAGAGCCCCCGAATGGCAGCAGAGGCACCACTGTCAGAGGCACCTCAAACAGTCATTTTAGAAGCACCAGCTGAGCAAATCTCTGCTTTTTTATGTGGGACATTTGAGATCCTTTACTATAGCTGTGGTCTTGCCGTGGGTGTGATTGTCATCGTGAATGCAAATAGAGCAACTCTAATGTTAGTAATAAAAAACAAAACTCAACTGTAAAAAGGCTGCCATCAAATTCTGTTGCTTTTTCTGCCCTTGGAAACGTTCCCACATCTTCATTAGCTTTGCAGAATAGTGCTTTGTTCAAGACAAAAAGCCCAGGCAGGCAGCACGTGCAGCGTGCAGAGATGATGGGTCTTGTCAACAGAATTTAGCGCACTGTCTCCTGTCATTTTATCAGAGCTCTCCAGCTGCATATGGTAATCACCTCACTAAATCTGCACTGCCTCGTGCAGAGGAAGCCAGAGCTGTCCTTGCCTTGCAGCCCAGCACCTCCTTGGACAAAATCCCTCGGAGCCCAGGAGGTGGCTGTGGCTGGAGAGTGGCAGCGCTGGCCCCGGCGCCCGCCCCAGCTCTTCTGCTGCAGCCTCGTGGCACGGACCAGTGGCCCCAGGGTGCCAGGCAGCCCCTGAGTGCCAGGCAGCCCCTGAGTGCCAGGCAGCCCCTGAGTGCCCATTCACCAGCAGCGTGCCCTTGGCTGCGGGCACAGGGCTTTGCAGAGGCTGCTGTGGGCAGAGCTGTGGCAGCTGCAGTCACCATGGCAACGTTTCCCCAGCCCCGCAGGGAAGAGCAGAAAAAGACAGCCATGGCTGGCTTGTCGTCATTTAATGGTTCACCTTCCCTTTGCCTCCGTGCCCACGAGCCCTTGAAGCCCGCTGTGCTGGGAGGCAGGAGCCACAAAGGGAAGCTTTTGCTCTGACAGAGGAGGCGTTTTCATGTCAGATCCTGGTGGGGCAGCAGCAATCTGATGAGGGCTTCACTTCAGTGACCCAAAGACAAGGTGATGCAGCGTGTTTGCCATCCAGAGGGAATGTGTGTGTGTGTGAAGCTGGGAGTGTCAGTGGAAACAGGTGTACAATTACACATGGGTTTGTACCCTGAGCTCAGGCTTTGATCTTGAGAAGCCTTGGCAGGGAGAAGCTGGGAAGGGGAATGCTGTGAAAGGAGATGCTGCAGCTCATTCCAAAGGAGCAGGGTGAAGGGCCAAGCATGGGATGTCTGCGCTGTGGTGACACTGCTGCTCACCAGCGTGGCCATGCTGATCCCTTAGCACTGATCCGACTGCCTCTTCCCCCTGTTACTAACGTGGCTTCTGTGCTTCCAGTGAGTGTACTCAGGCACCTCAAGCTCAAAAATCATCTCAGAAAAAACCCAGAATAAAATAAAACCAAACACACCCAAAGCATCTCCCACCAAAAGAGACAAAAAGGTTGTTTTCTGTGAGTTCAGCTCCACAACCAGCTCACCATCCTTCAGATGAGCATCCGTGCTGGAGACAAGGGCTGTCAGGAGCGTGCCCGTGGAGGAGAGCACATCTGTGGTTTGTGATCCCACCCTGTCAGTAGCAGGCCCTGTGGGGCACCTGACACTTGAGTGTTTCACGTTCTGTCTGTGTGCTGTGATGGTTTGGGAGTGCTTTCTGTGCTCATTGCTGTGTATCACAGGTCGTGCAGAGCAGCTTCTGCAGCCCTTGTCACTGATGCTGCTTTGTGTTCATGGGAGGGAATTCTTTTTCTTTGTGCCTGAGCTGCTTGTTTTTGTAAAGCTCCTGATCTGCTGCACCTCAAGGTGTCTTGAAGCCTTATTTAACCTGTAAAAATACTGCCATTCTGGTGTAAATTAAGGTACAAGGAAGCACAAATTCCATCCATCAACCTGAACTTGGTCATTTAACTGAAGGTAAAGATACCAGGGTGAGGTGAGGTGTGCCTGTAATGAGGCAGAGATGCACAGAGGAGTTTTATGCACAGCTGCTGTCCCAGCAGGACACAGCAGTATAAATCTCAGTCCCTTTGAAGGGCTTTGCTGCTCCTGCATGGGGCTTTGTAGTGAGCTGTGCACATTGATTATGGAGCTGTGTGTGTGAAACATACAGTGATTGAGCTGAAACATTGCTGGAGTATTATTGTTTTTACCATGATTGGAAAGGCAGGTTTCTGTGCTGTTTGGGCCCTTTAGACAAAGTGATGTTTGCTTTGTATGGCTCCCCTTAATATTCTCCCAGTCCCTTCAGACATTTGGACCTGGGATGACCCAAGGTTTTTATTCAGTAACACCCAGTGGATTTCTCTTCCCTGAACATGTGCCACCACCCTTTAGGTTCCACAGTCACCTTTGGTGAGCTCAGCAAACCACAGCATGCAGAGATCTTGCTTGGTTTGGCTCCTTGCATGTGCCAGCTTCCCCTGGTAGCCATGTGTTCCTGTACCAACAGGCTTATAGCCACTGCTGCCCTGGCCATTTGTGTGTTGGTTCCTGGACGTGCTGTTAGTGCAATCTCACTGGTCTCGGATGGGACCTTCCTCTCCTTCCTAGCTCATGGAACATTGGTTTATTAAGCAGAGATGTAGAATGAACATTGTTCAGCTGACTCATGTGAAGAGAAACCAGGGTTTATGAAGCGCAGCAGCTTTCCTCCCTCCCTGTTTGCAGGCTCTGTAGCACAGTCTGTTAGAGTGGGGAGGCTTTGATTTAAAGCCACTCGCCTCAAACCTTCTGCAGGATCAGCACCTACTTGAACTGGTTGAACATAACCCCTCCTGTCTGAGACCCTTTAGAGCTGTGTGAGAGGGCTCACACATGCCTGTGTGAGTTTCTAGCGAGGGTGGGTTTTATTCCTTGCAGTTTGGATGCCTGGAGGGCAGCTTGTGCTAGGGCAGCATGAAATATTGATGAGGGAAGGTTGCGAGCAGTGCGAGGGAGGCTGGGTGGGAGGAGGCGCTGCCTTGCAGCGAGCTCCAAGGAGCTTGCCAGGCTTTGGGTAGTTGCAGAACCACCCAGAAATACAAGGCTGGGGTTTAATTTAGATGAGCCTGGCTTGTTGCTGAGTTCTGGGCTCTTGTGTGCCTGCTGGTATGTTTAGACAGCGCACTGTGTGGGCTCTCTTCTCCACACACAGACTGCAGCATCTAGGTCAAATCTAGATTATCCCTTTTGCCATGGAGGAGCTGCAGGCAAGGATCTCGGCAGCCTGGGCCCACCCTGTCTGCTCTGCTGCTATTCCCTGCACTCTGCAGGGCCCATCTTATTATTTCCCTTTCCTTCTTCCCATGTGTTGGCCTTGCTTTGGTGGGGGATGCTGAGCCTGGCAGCAGCTGCAGGCTGCACTGCCCACACTGGAGTACAGCGCTTCCATTCCGCTGGGGTGATGGACTTCATTTGTGTTACATTAACCTTAGAAACTTTGCTCCCTGGGGATTTTAGTCTGATTGATCTGTCTCTGGAGACATTCCAAACCCACCTGGATGAGTTCCTGTGTGGCCCTGCTCTGGCAGGGGAGCTACCCTGCCTCGTCTCCTTGGGCACTCTCCTGTGTGGAGGACAATAGCGTGTCCTGCACGGTGGCTCTGGCTCTGCTTGGTCACTAAGCACTGCACTGACTGGTGACAAAATCCATTGCTGTGGACTCTGCTCTTGAGCGTGTCACTTTGAAAACTGTCATCACAGAAGCTTCTCTGCTTCTGGCGTCCTGTGGGTCTGGCCTGTGCTGCACACACCCTACAGTGACAACAGTCAGATTTCTTGTGACTGCTGCGCTGCCAGAACTCTCCAACCTTCATCACGTCCTCCACTCCTTCCCTGTGCCCTGCACACATCTCCCTTCCCTCATCCCCCTGGAATCCTGCCACATCCTTCTGGTATGCTCTACCTGTTTGGCTCAGCTGCAGTCTTGTGTGGCTGTGCCTGGCCAGGAGCTTCATGTGTGCTGGGTGGGATTTGGAGATCAAAGAAGGCAGATGGCTCTTGAGCTCATTCTGAAGCCTTTCCAGCAATGTCACTCCAATTTGGGGTTTGCTCTACCCTGCTGCTGATTTTTCCTGAAAGATAGATGGACTTGCCTCCCTGAGTCTTCTGTTCCTCTGTCAGATCTGGTTGGGGCTGGCCAGAGATTCAGAAGATATCAGGCTAATCTCAGGAGGTCAGATGGGGACAGGGTTATCTGTAGTCTGGTTTCTATGGGAAGCCAGCTTAACCACAAGTGAAAGGCACAGAAAGGTGGCAAAGGAAGCATCACTGAGTCCTTGCCTGTGGGAGGAATGAGACAGGGCAGTGCCATGTCAGGCTTGTTCACCGCTCCCGTGCGAGCGCTGCTGAACGCGAGCGCTGGAACCAGCCGCCTGCTGGGCTGGAGCTGTGATTCAAGCTGAAAGCTGCTCCCTGCTTGTCAGCTTTTGGAAAGGTGATGCATGGGAGCTGCTGCACCCTTTCTGAACTCTACATGAAAATGCCTTGGACATTAGCTGGGGTACAGAGAGCCAGAAGCAAGCAATAGTGTCCTGGAGGCTCAGATCTCCTTTGTGTTGGGTTTGTTGTCTCCTGTATTTGGCTGTGGCTCTGCCATTGGCCTCCAGCACATAACAGAAGTAGCTTTTGCAATGTGAGAGTCTGTTAAATGCCATCATAAGCATAGCTCTGGAAATCTGCTTTTTACTGTGCTTAGTTCTTGAGTTCTGGACTGGAGGTGAGGGGAAGGATTGCAGAGGTCCACTGAGAGGTCAGGCTGTCCCACTGCTCAGGCCTGAGAAAGGTGTGTGTTGGTAGCAAACACTCCAGCCTCCTGCCTACTCTGTGGATGGTTCAGGCCCGTTGCTCCCAGCTACACCAAGTGGCTTTGACAGCCTCCTCTGGTTTGTAGGTTGATCCTGGAAGCCCATCAGGTGGTCAGCTTGCCACGGCAGCTCAGCACTGCTACAGGCTGCTGTAGGCAGAAATGAGCTCTGTGACTGGAGAGAGAGACACCGAGCCAGAAAAGCAGTTCATTTAAATACTCCTACCCCGTTCCCTGCGAGAGGTTTGTTCTCTTTGGCTCTGGCCTCACTTCTGGGAGGTGCTGCTGCTGTGGCTGGTAGGAAGGTCCTTGTTGGAGTGAGGTTACCCAGTTATGACAACTTGTTTGAGGACATACCTTTCATTACTAGTTCACTGCTTGTGTGTAGCCAGGGGACATGGCTCAGCTGGATAATTGGATTTGGGAGGCCAGTGTTTGTAGCAGTTGTGACACTCCTTGCTGTGAAGCCAATCTCTGCAGCCGTGCAGCTGATACAACATGGGGGCAATCTGTTACAGCTCCTTTGTTCCACAGATGTCTGGCTGGTGTGGAAAATAACCACAGCAAGAGACTTTCCTCAAGAGCTTGTCTCCTTCAAGCACAAGGAAGCAAATTCAAGACCTCGTTTTGTATCTGAAAACAATTCAAAGTGGTCTTGGGGAAAGCTGACAGGGGTGAAGCTCAACAGTGCAGCAGCTTAACAAATGTACCATGCAGGGCCTTTTCTTGAGAGGCTTTGTAACGTCCAGGAGGCTGCTTGGCTGTGACTCTGACCCCTTTGTTCCTCGTTTCTGTTCTTACTAAATGAAAAAATGAGAAGTTGGCAGCAGGTTTTCACCCAGTTCATCTTGTTTACTGTCCACACATTCCTTGCAGGTACATTTGGTGACACTTGGGACTGTGTTTGAATGTCTCAAGCGATCCAGGTCTTCTGCAGTTTTCTCTGGAAAAGGGCACAGTTCACTTCAGTGCTCCTCAGATGCTTAATTACAGCTGCTGTGTCTGTCAAATGCAGCCAGTGTCTGGATCTGATATGCCCTCAGACATGGAAATGGAAGCTTGAAATCAGCCTTACACACTTTGGGTGAAATCCAGGCCCTGTGCAAGTCACTTCTAGCTTGTGGCTTTGGACATGGCGAGGGATGGATTGGCTCAGCCTTACCTCAGATGTGTGAGCAGCACTGTTGTAGGGTCTTGAGTCTGTTGTGGCGTGCTAGAACACAAATGTGCTTTAGGGTGCATCAGACACACCAGTGAAGTGCTGGGTGCTTAAAAAGCTCCCTGGGCAGTGCCAGAGCTGTGCAGATCCTGCCTGTGGTGAATGGCAGATATATCACCTAAGATCAGTGAGGCCAGAGGAGAAGGAGCAGGGCTTGCTCTGACAAAGGTTGAAAGAGAGTCCTCTGCTTTTGAGGGGTTTGAGACCCAAAATCTCCTCTGTGAATTTTGGCTGTGTGGGGAAGAGCAGCCCCTCCAATCTGCTGCACTGGCTACATACAGTCTATCAGCATTATCAGTAAAGCTGGCAGGAGAACCTCTGACATCAGCTTCATACAGCAAATGTCACGTTGGCAATGGAATGGGGTGAGGAAGGAGGCTCCGTGTGCAGCGGTGCTGCTAGGGGATGGCCGAGAGGGAAATCCGCTCTCCAGCGGGACACAGAAGGAGGAAGGAAGGAAACCCACTCTGCTGTTCTTGCTCACCCTGTTTCTGCCCTGGCTCTTAGGTGTGGAGGGGCACCCTGGCTCGCCTTCGCTACAAGAGGACGAGGGCTGCGCTGACCATCCTGAGGCACTACCGCCGCGCCAAGGTCCGCGCCTACCTGCAGGAGCTGGCCCGGCGCTTCCAGCCCGTGCGGCTCACGAAGGACTACGGCAAGCACGTGCAGTGGCCCGCTCCTCCCAAGGTGCTGCACCGCTTCCAGGAGGCACTCCAGGCCATTTACCACAGGTACAAAGGAAAGCCCCTGTCTCTTCAGTCCATGGCTACTGCTGCTTCCATAGGAAGTGGCTGCGGCACGTTGCCTGCGAGGCGTGGCTGAGGATGGCCGTGGCTTTGGGTGCCCTGACCACACAAATGATTGCCCTGGGTCAAACATTTAGTCAGGATGGATGTTGTATTTCCTTCCTTGGCCTCTTGCTGGCTGGGTTTAAAAGAAAAGAGCAGCTGCTGTTAGATGAGGGAGAAGAGAAAAGGAATCTTCTCAACGTCCTCGAGGTTAGAGTAAGGCAGTATTGTGCAGCAGAGTGAGCAGGGCTCCCCCTCACCTCCGTTCTCTGTGCAGAAGAGGGATTTTATACCTTTGTATGACCTCCTAATATCTAAAAGCTGTTTGTCTCTGGGAAGTTGTAGGCAAGGTAATTACAATTCCAAAGTGGAAGTGACTTTGAAAGCAGCTGAATGAGGGAACTGTTGGCTGGATGGATGCTCTTGAGATCCCCAGCCCAGCCATCTGCTTGAAGGGGAATTACCACCAGCACTACATTAAGGCAACCTTTTTTTTTCCCCTTTATCTCCAGCTGTCTGTTGAAAGCCATTCACAGCCTATCTGGGTGGAGAGTCCTTCCCAAAGAAGGTCAATTATTATAACTACACACTTTCAGTTGCTGAAAGACTTTTCATAGCGTTAATCCTGGAGACATGGTGTTGCTGCTGAAGGCTGGAGTGTGACATGGAGCAATGAATGGGCTTCTCTGCCCTCTTTCCTGTTCCCACTGGTTAGCTTTCAATTGTAGGGCCAAATTCAGCTGTTAAAGGAGAATGATCTTGTAGATGAGCAAAAAATGGGCTTGCAAAAACTTTACTGCAAACAGATGTGCCAGGAGTTGAATTCTGGGTGTGGGATGGGGAGTGTGCCAGCCAAATCTGTTAGGAGTCACTTTAAAGTGCTAACTGATGCTTCCAGCTTCGTGAATGCAGTGGGAAGACTTCTTTTTCCTCTGATGTTTACAGTCAAGAGGTGTCCTCGTGCTGCTCTGGCAGAAGCAGTCCTGGAGCTGCTTGGTGCAGGCTGTGGAACTGACCCGGGTGTTTTGTGGCAGGTGGAGAGCGGGTGAGCTCATCCGGAGCGTCCCACCAGAAGTCCTACCTCAGCTGAGGGCCAAGGTTGCTGCCATGGAAGTGCTGAAGGGTCACAGAGCTGATATTGGCCTGCAAAGAGCGTGGGAGGGGAATTACATCGCACTGGTGAGTAGCAGTGAAGGGACTGATGCTGGGGCTTAGGCTGCCGAAAGGGAAATTCGCTAAGGTGACTTGGTTTCTTGGGAGGGAGAAGTGCTTCAACATTTCCTCTGTAAATGGGTTTGTATAGTTTCAGAGGCTCTCACTGCCACTGCACTAGGTTTGTCTGAATACTGAGCCTAGCTTGAGCATCACAAGCAGCATTACAAGATGAGTAATGCCATCAACTGGCTCTTCAAAGGGCCAAGAGGCCGATGTAAAGCTGCAATCCCAGATGTAATGGGATGTTAAGAAACAGAGTACAATGAAAAGGAACAAAGACATTCTCTCTAGGCAAGTTGCATTGCTTCCTTTCACTCTGACCTTCCTTTGAGCGTTTTGCTTTGTGAAGGGTTTGGGTGTTTTCTGAAAGCACATCCAGCTCATGCCGGGCTGCTCTGGGAGGAGGCACAGCCGCAGCCCGCTCGGGCCACCCTGACGTCATGCAAGTGCTTTCTGTGGTAAGCAACAAGAGTTATGTGCCTGTCTTTGCTCTTTCAGAAACCAGATAACCCCCAGACCACGGGCTCCTTCATCCCTGTTGCCAACGAGCTGAAACGGAAGGACAAGTACATGAAGGTTCTGTTCTCGTGCCACGTGCGCAAGGTAAGCGGCAGGCGCGGGGCTGGGGACACCTCCTGCAGCCCAGCTGGACCCTGGGAAGCCAGGAGCAGCGAGGACATGGTCCTGGACATGCTTCAGCAGGCAGCAGTTCAGAGCAGTCCTGTTTCAAGGAACACTGCCAGCAGGTCTTTGGTGCATACCCACCTCTGAACCTATTGCACCGTCACATCAGAGGCATCCCCAGATCCGCTGCCTTGACTGTGGAACTGCTTTGGCTCTGGCTGTGTCCACAGTGAATGGGGGTTGTTCCACTGGCTGGAAAGCTTAAAAAACTAATGAACAAAAATGTGCTTGCATGGTCTCTTATGAGTGGTTGATAATGATGGAAATGATGCTGGTTATAAACGTCTGTCAGGAAAAGAGATGATGGGTTTAACAAAGACACAACCGGTTTGAATGGCAGGCTGGGGCTGCTGCTGTGTCAGTGGGTTTAAGAAGCTGTGTGTTTGTCTCCTTTCTCAAAATGTGCTGTTGCAGTTGGTCCCTGCTTGCCAGAAGTGGAGCCTGTGCATGATGATTGTTTGTGATCCTGCAAACATTACAGTTAACAGTAACAACACAATTCATTTTGCAGCATAAAATCTCACTTCCCAACAACCTCCTTTGCTAGTGGCAGTCAGTTGGATTCTTTATTCCACAGGGAGTTGTGTACAGAGAGACAGAAATCTCTTCTTGCATCCAAACAAATGTTTCAGTGCAGTATTCTGTTGCTTTTCATGTGCTCTCTTTAAGAGAATATTGGTTTGTCATTCCACCTCTAATTCATTTAATGAACTAGTTCCCAATTGTCGCTGTTTCTAGCTAAACTGGAATAATTATCAAGATCCAACATTCAGGTCTCAAAGATGTGATTGCAGGAACTGTTGTTCTGAATGGGAATAGAATGGCAGAGAGGGGAATCACTCACATGTGTGTGCATTACATATATATATATACACACCCCTGTGGGAGTTACATTTTGCTCACTGTTACACAACTTTTGAGCTTTAAAGTCCTTGTATTTCTCTCACTTGCTCCTGATTCAGCTCTGAGGGACAATCTCCTGTGCAGATGCCTGGAGCACCCTCCCTGGGCAGCCTGGGCCAGGGCTCCCTCCCCTCAGCACCAAAGGAGCTTCTGCTCCTGTGCCAGGGGCACTGCCTGTGTGCCAGCCTGTGCCTGTTACCCCTTGGCCTGGCACTGGCCACCACACAACAAACACTGACCCCAGCCTCTTGACACCCACCATTTAGGGATTTGTAAAGTGCTGCTGAGGTGCCCCTGAGCTCAGCTTTCTCTTCTCTAGGCTGAACAGCCCCAGTTCCCTCAGCTTTTCCTCCTCACACACATGTCCCAGCCGCTCAGCATCTTGGTGGCCCCACACTGGCCCCTCTCCAGCAGTTCCCTGTCTCTCCTGAGCTGGGCAGCCCAGACCTGGATATGAATTTGTATAAGACTGCAGTAGTTCTACAAGCATGTTTTAAATTCCCCTTCTGTTTTGTGGGTGCTCACTGACCAATGAATTCAGCTGAAGTGGAAGTCCAGCAGCTTATCTGCCCTGAGAAGCAAATTCTCCCTCTCTAGCACTCAGGTCCTTTCAGCACTTTGCTTCAGGTTCTCCAGTGCCCCAACGGCATCTTTATGTAAACAATGCATGCTGTGTGTTTAGAAGCAAACTGTCACATTGGGATGCATGCACAGAAGAGATTCAGACAAATGCCACTATCCTTCTGGTTTTGTAGGAGTAGAGACAGGCCTTATGTTCTCAGATACTGCTCATACCCTCCTGCAGAACAGTCCTTCCTAGCATTGTGTTCTCTGCACCTTCTGGCATTTTCTATTTATATCTTTGTTGATTCCAGTGTGAATCAGTCTTAATTCAGCTTCTTGACTAGCTTAGGGGGGAAATGAAGGTCTAGGCTGTAGCAGAAAAACCTCCAAATGAGCTTGCCTTGACCCAGGAGGAGAAACTCCTTTGGTGTGAGGTGAGGGAGCCCTGGCCCAGGCTGCAGAGCTGTGTTCTGCATGTGCTGGCAGTGCTGGGTGGGACTCAACCCTTGCTTCTTTGCTGCAGAGCTGTGTTCTGCATGTGCTGGCAGTGCTGGGTGGGACTCAACCTTTGCTTCTTTCCAGGTCAACCGCTTTAACAAGGTGGAAGACAGAGCCATCTTCATTACTGACCGACACCTGTATAAGATGGACCCTGTGAAGCAGTACAAGGTGATGAAGACCATCCCCCTCTACAATGTAAGTGCAAGGCCTGGGGAATCTCATCTCTCAGTCATGGGCAGTGCATCTGCTGGAAAAGGCCTCAGTTTCTCATTTCTAATGCAGTTAATGTTTGTTAACAGTTACAGTGCAGTTACCCACAACACTCGTGTGTCATGGCAGCTCTTCATTGCAGGGCATCAAATAGAAGCTAACCCCCAAACTGCTTATCACACTCTCTTCTGCTCCTTCTGGTTTGGTTTTGATTTGCTCTCTGCTGCAAGATGCCAGCCCCAGAAGGGGGTGAGTGTCTCCCAGCAGCTCATGCCACCGTTGCCGTGTCTCTGGGGCTTTGTTTGATCCTTTGTGTGGTGGTTGAAATATTCCTTTTTCATATCTGTGCACTTGGAATGTAAATCTTATCAAAGCTACATTTGGAATGACAGTGAGGTATCTGCCCTTCAGGGCAGCAGAGTTTAGCTGCCAGGGACAAAGCAGCAGATTATCACTGGTAGAAAGGGGGATGGGGAAAAAACCCTCATTTTAGCTCTTGAGCATCCTGGTCTGTGGATTTAACTGCTTGTTTATTATCCTCAGCCTGAGGTAACACTGCTGTGGTTATCTGCAACCTACAGAACCTGGCTGGGTTGCTTGGAAATGGCATACACAAATTTACTGGGACCTTTGTATTTGGAGAAATAATAAATCTGACAGCCCCACGTTGGTAAAAGAGCAGAGATGAGATTGGGGTGACAGCAAAGTCTCATCTGCAAACATGGAGTGAATGAGCAGCTCAGCCTGCATCCCTGCTGTCAGTTTGAGAGGTCCTCTGCTCCTTGCTGGGCACTGACCACCCACCACAGAGCCCGTGGAGTCACGTGCTTGAGCCCCAACAGGAGGATTCTCTGCAGCAGTGTCGCTGCTCTTTGCAAAGAGGCTGCTGCCAGAGGGGTGGCAGCTGCAGATTGTTTTCCTCAGGTGATGTTCTGTTCTACTGACATGATTTCTTAATTGTGCAAACTGAGGCTGTCAGCAGATCGTGCTGCTGCATGGCTGGCTGCTGCTCCTGCACATCCACACAACTCCCAGTGTCCTTCCTGCACAGGGGGGTTTGGCAAGGTGAACTCCAGTGGACAAGGTGACTTTTGTCCATCACAGGCTCTCACTGTTAGTCTTCTACTCTCTTACCCTGCACAAAACAGCCATTCCCTTACTGCATTGGCCATTACAGGTAGATGTGTGTTTAGCACAGCTTTAGAGAAGTGCTTTAGCTGCCTGATGGCTTTCAAAGTGGAGCTGGTAAATTTATGTCCCAGCACGAGACCAGCTCACTGGTGGCATTTTCCTCTGAAATCCTTCATGCCTTAAAAGTGAAAGGAAGTGAACAAGTTGGATGTGGTTTTAGGTTGCCTATGGAATATCTGTTACTTACAAAGATCAGTAAATCTTGTTTCCTCACACAACACAGGGACCAGAATAGAGCATCCACTTGTGCAGGATGCTGCAGCACAGGCTGGCTGCTGGCTGGGGCTTGGCATCTCCTCTGGCAGTGCAGCAGTTAACAGTCTGGCTATACAGCTCTCTTGTTCTCACAGTACTGACATTTCCCTAGCTGTAAATCAGCTTTATTTGTACATCTGCAATTGTTCCCTTTGGCAACCTACCACAAAGCTTCTGGACTGAAGAGATGGGTCGAAAAGACCCTTCCCTGACTCACACGGGTGCCAGAACAGTATTCCAGAGTGGGAATTTGATGGAAGCTCTCTTTGGGAAATGCTGCAGTGGCAAATTGCAGCTCTCTTGGCCACAACCTCTCCTTCTCCTGCCTCTCCTGCACTGTGGTCCTGGGGAAGCTGCAGAGTGGGTTGGCCTCGTGTGCATGTGTACTGAGCCTGTGGAGTGGCTCTGAGCCCTGTCTGTGCTGCAGGACGAGGGGAGAGGAGAGACTCAGGAGATGCATTTCATTCATAAACACTACCTGGTTTTCTTTTGCCAAGGTTTAAGTTGAACTCTGGCAGATGCCTGATGCTGTAATACAGTTGTTTGTTCTTTTTTGTAGTTACATCTTATAGTTTGTTACTTAATGATTTGAATCTCTGTTGTCTTTCACCTCTGCCTTGCACACTCCCCCTTGTTTGCTCCATCCCTCCTGGTGTGGAAACCCTTTCATGGGGTACAGGGAGGTGGTGCAAGCAGCCACTTACTGCTTCAGAGGTCCCTCCCCTTTTGGGGAAAGAACAATTGTTTGAACTGCTACAAGGATTTTTGGGAAGCAGATGGATAATGATTGCAGCAGCCCTAATGTAGCTGGGTGTATCAGATCTGTGCTGCTGGAGGGCTGTGTGCTCGCTGGGGGAGACAGATTGCCCTTGTGACACAGGGAGGTGAAGGCAGCTGAGAGCCCTGCCTGCCCTGCTGCTGGCTGTCAGCATTCCCACAGCACCCTGGCAGCACAGCAGCATCCTCAGGGATGGGGTTTCCATGGAAATCTCGCTGGAGACAGTCAGCTGATGTCTCCTACTGCTGGAAACTTGGCTTTGGCTGAAAAAAAAATGGCACATCCAGCTCCCCATCTCCTTTAACTGTTGACATGTAAAGGGCTTAAGGGCAGCCCATAGCACTGCCTGCTGGGGGCCCAGGCTCTGCAGGCTCTTCTCTTGGGTCCTGTCTCAGGAACCTGGGGGTTTGTGCAAATGATGACAAAGCAATAACTTCCCTTTTGGCTGGTTTGAGATGCTGCTTGGGGGGATTTTCTGTGTGCAAACATTCTGGCAATCGCCTCAGAAACACCAGCCCACAGTTCTCTCTTTGTTCCTACCTGGGGAGAAAATGGACAAGGAATTCAAAGGCAGCAGAAAGGATGCTAGAGGTGCCTTTGCCAGCACAGCAGTGAATGAAATGAAGGCTGTCTGTGGCTGCTGGGAACGTTTCCCTGCTCTTGAAGCAGAGCTGCTGCCAGTGTCTTTACATCCTGAGATAAGCACCTTCCCTGAAAGGAATCCTTTTGTGTTCTGTGTATTCATTCAGATAGTCTTATGGGGAGGGCTGACATGGGGCAATTTTGAAGGGCTCTTGGACTTCTGACACGGTTCTGTTGAATGATTAAGGTCTAAATAGGCTTTTTAAACCCAGAGATTTCGACTTGTTCAGCTTTCACACTCGGTGCACGTGTAGAGCCTTGATGGCACCGGTCCCTGTGGTGCTGTTGTGCTCAGGATGTTAGTTAAGCATGCAAATTAATTTGAAGGGACACTATAAACCCAGGCAGCTGTTAGTGTCTGTGCATGAAGTATTTCATAACCTCAGAACAGCATGAACAGCACAGAACAAGCTCCACCTGTGCTGGCTGTATGCAACTGGTAGCAGGAGCTCTCTGCTCAGGGTTTCCAGTCTCAGCCCTTGCAGTCGTTCAGGCTGTTGTACTGTGGTAATAAGCAAAAACAAGAGGAGGGACTCAGTGAACCCAGTCTGGACAGTGAAATGTCCTTGCACCTTTGAGACACTGACTGCCAAAAAACCCTGCTCGTTTCCTCTTGACTCTTCCAGCTTGTGGGAGCCCTGAGGACCTGCACACTGCCCCCAGCTCTGCTACAGGCACAAGTGGAGCACAGGCACCCTGGAGAGGATTGGATAGCTTGGCCAATGGCAAAGATACAGCAACATGTGTGACATTGTTCTTGCTCCCTCTCCACAGTTGGTAGGATTGAGTGTCTCCAATGGGAAGGACCAGCTCGTGGTCTTCCACACGAAAGACAACAAGGATCTCATTGTGTGTCTCTTCAGCAAAGAGCCCTCCAACGACAGCAGGATTGGAGAGCTGGTGGGAGTCCTGACAAGCCACTTCAAGAGGTCAGTGTTGGGGATGGATTCTGTTGAAAACTCACTCTAGCATGCCAAATCAGAAGCTTCCCCTGAAGCCATTCTGATGCCAGTCTTGAGCTTCATCTGTGTTTCCTGCATTAGCAGGACAGCAGAGCAACGTTTTCCCTTGTGTTTCTGGGATGTGCTTTTCAGTTCCCACAGGTTCCCAGTATTTTGTTACACCATAGGTGTGTGGGGACAAATGGCACTGCTGATGCATTTTGAGTGTGTCACAATGTCTCCTGAATGCTTCTTACAGTCAGACTCTTATCATAGAACATGAAGGTACAGCTGTTCATTCCTCCAGTGGCTCCCCTGCCCCCAGTATCACTGGGTGATTTATTGCTTGAGCTTAAAGTGGCATCTCTGATTCCTGAAAGCTGCCTCTGCAGTAAGTCAATGTGCAAAAGCTGTTTTATTGGTGAATTGAACACTGAAGTGGTTATCTTACACTGAGCTTGTAGCTACAGATGAACTGTCAATAATCACCTTTATACCACAGAGTAAGTTTGGGACCATCCAGAGACACATCCTGGCAATGAGTGCCTGGCAGGGAAAAGGAGCTGTGAAGTGGTCAGACCTTCAGAGTTACTCATTCCTTTAAAGCTGCCACACCTGGGGCTGTTCAGGCTGGAGAAGAGAAGAGAAGGCTGAGGGGGAACCTCAGCAATGCTGATCCATCCCTGTGGAGAGCCTGGGACCAGTGTTTGTTGTGTGGTGGCCAGTGCCAGGGGAAGGGGCAACAGGCACAGGCTGGCACACAGGGAGTGCCCCTGGCACAGGAGGAGAAGCTCCTTTGGTGCTGAGGGGAGGGAGCCCTGGCCCAGGCTGCCCAGGGAGGGTGTGGAGGCTCCTCAGGAGGTTCCCAACCCCAGCTGGACACGTTCCTGTGCCCCCTGAGCCAGGGGAAGCTGCTTGAGCAGGGCTGGGGCTGGAGCAGCTCTGCAGGGCCCTGGCAGCCCCCAGCACTGTGGGACTTTGGGATTACTCCTCCAGAACAGATTCTCACAAGGACTGTTGTTGATCAGGATCACATGCAGTGCTGGCTTTTGCTGTTCACATTATCACACTCCATTTATAAGCCGTGAAAAGAAGTCTTTGTAAGTAAATAGCTCCTGCAGAGCCACAAGTGGCAAGTCAGTGAGGGTGAGTTTAGGTTACATTCGGTCCCTGGGTAGCTCTCTCCCTGAATCCAAGACAAGCATGCTGGGTGAGCTGCCTGTCCCTCTGCTGGAGTTCTCTGCTGCCTGTGCTGCTGGAGGTAGGTGCCAAGATCATTGACATGAATTCTCAGTGTAACTTGTTTTGAGAAATTCAGTACTGAAAAGCAACTGCAAACCTTCACTGCTTTTGCATCCACCCAAATATAGTTTCATTTCAAAGGCAGCTGCTCCTGAAGGCTGATGGGTATGTAAAGCAACACCCTTCCTTTGGGGAACACTGGGAAGCAGCTGGAGCTCTTTCATGTCTGGCATGTTTTGAACACAGGTGACATCTTCTTCAGATAGCTGCTGCTCCTCAGTGCCTTAACGAGCCTCTGATGTTGGGAAGAGCTGTGAAGCTGTTGATTACACTCCAGCTCCTGTGCATTCAGTGCTCAGACAGCCCTGGCTCACTCTGACATTGCTGTGCAGTGCCCAGCCCTCCCCTCTCACACCCAGTGCAGCTCAGTGGGAAGCAATGGGCAGTGTGTTGTGTGGCCATTGCTCTGAAATACTGTGCTGTTCTTTTAAGGGTATAAACTGTTGGTTTCCAATTCCTTACACTGACTTAACAATGACATTTTCATCTTCAAAGAGGTTTAGTGTTCATCTAATCACCATCTGTAGAAGAATGACAGTTCAGGCCTCTCCTGTGCTGTTTAATCCTTCACTTCATACAACATTAGCATTTTTTAGTGCTTCAGATGACAGGCCTCAGCATGGCTGGTTAAATGGCAGAGCTGTTCTAAAAGCCCCTTTTTCTCCAACACCTAATAACAGTTGCTGCTTGGAGGGTGATGCACAGGAACAGCTCACGCTGGAACGGCCACATCTGCAAACGGCCAAGCACTGACTGTACATCACCATCAAAGGAAACACTCTTGTTTTCAGCCACTTCTCCATTTCCTAAGAGTGAAAAAAGCCTGTCAGTGAATGGGATTAGCTGAGCCTTTGCTTGAGAGGCACCTTGGGAGTTCCTCCTGAAGCAGGATTAGCTGGGAGTCGCTGTGTGCCCCATGGCAGGTGTCAGCTTGCTCTCTCTGGCCTGTCAGGAGATGGTTGCTGGGAAAAGAAAGTGGATCCAGCAGTAAACTCTTGAGCCTAGAATTTCAATCACTGGGTGCCCTTGTGATGGGTGGATGTGAAAGAAGAGGATTGTCAGCCAGGAAAGACCTGTCCTTTCCATCTATAACACTCACGTGACCTGCCCACAGCAGAGGCACGGGGCTGGACTCAGAAGGGTAGCCCACGGTTTGCCCTGGGTGTGCTGCCCACCTTGCTGCTGTTGCACAAGCTCTTTCTTCCCCAGCATTCCTCTCCAGCCAGGAGCTGGCAGCAAACCAAAACAGCAACCAGAAGGATCTGTCATCGTCATGTTTGCTGGTGACCTACTTCCAGTCCTCCTTCCCCATGCCCTGGCAGTGTGTGTGCTGAGGTGCTCCCATTTCTGGGCTCCCTGCTCAGAAGCCTGTGTGTTCTGATTGCAGGCAGAGCTGCTGTTTGGAGATGCCACTGAATCATGGGCTGCTGCTTTAATCTTTTGGTGTAGTGAGGAAAATGAGGCTTCCAGCTCCCCCTTGGAGAGTGTGAGCTGCGTTGTCAGAGGCCTGTGTTGAGCATCAGGGGGTTTCTGGTGAAGATGATTCCACAGAGGGGATTATTTCACAGTGTTTCACACCTACTCTGGTATCTTTGTGTAGGGTTGTTGTGAATGGAAAGTCACCAGTTGTGCACACTGTGTCTGTCAGCTTTCACTCTTCATCCTTTCCCTGGCTTGTGAGGCACAAAGCATGCCATGGTGTCACAGCACTGACACTCTCTTTGCTTTGGAAGAGAACTTCTGAGCAGATGTATAAAAACACAACCTGGAAGAAAATGCCCACTGGGTGCCTTCTGCCTTTCTTGGCCCCTGATACCTTGGTGTTGCTGCAGCTCAGCCCTGCTGTCTTTGGGCACATTCAATTCCTGCAGCCCAGCTATTTGTTGTTTTGTCTCAATGGTGATTTCCAGGTGCTGACTGTTGTGTCTGAGATGCTATGGGAGCAGTTCCCACCTCCCCCCAGACAGCTGTGGGCAGGACATTGCCTCTGTGTTGTCCCTGCAGGAGGTGACAGCATGATGGAGCCTGGGGGCAGAAGTGGTAATTAGCTGTCTATGGAAATTCAGTCAGTTTCTGGCTTAAAATTAGACTGTAAGTAATGTCTTCTTGTCTTTGAAGTAGTGAGGAGGAGCTGGTCAGGATGGAGCATAAACATGAAGCTGCAGACTGCTGATTCCAGAGCAGCAGCCTCGTCTCAGCCACTGCCCGTTCCTGGGGCTGGAACAGCTCACTGATGGCTGCTCTTGGTGAAGTGAGTTGGAAGCCTTTGGCATGGGTGTCACTGCCTTGTTAGGGTGTCTGTGCCTCACTTCAGACACAAAGAGCACAGCACATACCCCTCTGCCCTGTGGGGCTCCCAAACCCCTGGGGAATAAACAGGGATGGACTGGAGGAGCTGCCAGGACAGTTCCTCTGGCTCCCTGGCAGGAGAGAAGATGAAGGTTACAGTGAGGAGTGTTGCCTGCCTGGCTCTGTGTCCACAGCAGTTACCTGGGCAGATGAAATGGAGTATGTGAAAGCACACAGAGCATGCAGGAGGCAGAGGGAGCAGCTCCCGGGGTGCTGACCAGAGAGGCTTTGTTAACACCCAGTGGCATTTTACCATCTTCCCTGATCCCATCTGACTCTGTGGACTCTGATGGCTGATTTCACCTTAAAGTGCCCCCAGAGCTTGCTCCTCGATCAGGAGCAGTGTCTTATCTCCTTATCTTCTTTCATTTCACTTAATCTTGCACAACCTGTGGTATAAATTAATATCCCTAATCCACAGGGTGCCTTGTACAAAGCATTTTTACATACAAATGGCACAATATATCCTGTACCAGAGCTGTGATTCATAGGCTATTACATGCTAAATCTTAGATGGAAGCCAAGCTAACTAATTTACACAGAGTAATTACATTCTGAATTAAAGGCACAGAGGGTTTTTTCCCCCTTCTTGCTTTTCCTTGTGTGAACTCGGGAAATGAGCTGCTGGAGAAGGGGCTGTGAGATATGCAGAAGGGGGAAGTGTTTGTCCTTCTCCATCAGCCTGTGCTGGTATCTGCTAGGCAGTCTCCTGCAGCAGGCTGAGGGCAGATGTACAGACAGCTCAGCCCTTACACCACGTCCTGCTGGGGCTGCTCACCCCACCAGCACCCTCCAGAAGCTGCTCTTTGACTCAGGCCTGTTGCTCCTTGCAGAAAGATGTCATTTGTGTGCTTGTTTGGCTTGTTTCAACAGTGTAAGCTGTTTCCCTGAGTTTGGTTGGAAAGGTCTTTAAAGTCCTGGAGTCCAAGCCCAGCACTAACCCACAGCCCTCAGCACCTGAGGATGGTTTCAGAGCAGGCTCCATCCCCCAGCCTGGGTTTGCAGGTCAGAGGCTGCCTGGCCAGGCTGTGCTGCCCACAGCAGGAGGAGGGTCAGCTCTCACAGTGTGCTGCTGAGGGGACAGGCTGTTTGACACTGGGATCTTTAGCATTCAGGGCCTGTACTGCACACACTTCATCCTCAGTGCTATCTCATCCCAACTGCAGTTTCACCAGCCCAGTCTCCCCAGGCAGCCAGCCTGGCTATTTTTAGCTTGGTTTCCCAGGGAAACGTGGCTTTCTGTGGCTGCTGTATCCTCAGATCTGACAATCAGGGAGAGAGGTAGCAAAGATCATGCTAAGTTTTGTGAGAATGCCTCGTTTGGATTAAAGAGACAAGCACAAAGACTGCTGTGCAGCCTGAGCCAGGGGAGCTCAGGGGAGCTCAGGCAGCCTCCAGCCTGGCGGCCTCGCTGCTTCATCACCCACCGAGGAAAGGAGTTCCCCCAGCCTGGGAATGCAGAGCTGGCTGTGAGGGAAGGGTGCTGAGGGCTGGGGCAGTGCTGTAGGGATGGTCACACGTGTTTTGCTGGGGAGGTTAATTCATTTCATAGGGAAGCTGGCTGGCAGTGTTCCTCCAGTCCCAGAGCAGTGGCCACATAAAAGATGCTTCTGGGGTGCATCCAGCCATGTGCAGGACATGGCAGCAGCTGCTGAATGGGTGGGTTTTCTCTTGTTTTCTAGTGTAGAAAAGGGGAAATAAAAGGTAATTTGGTGTGTGAAGCCAGTGCCCTGGGCTGCTGCAAACCTCTGAGCTGCTGTGAGACAGACATGCAGGCACTGGGGGTGCTGGGAGCTCACATCCAGCCCCAAGCACTCACTCTTCCTCCCAGGAACTCCTGTAGAGGGTAAAATGGGTGAGTAAAACACTTAATCATCAATTTGTCACCTCAGCAGCCAGCACATGTTCTGTTTTGTTGAGCACATCAGCTGGGGGGTGATGCAGGACAGAGTCTCCTTTTGTCCAGAGTAGGCACATGCTGGTGCCTCAGCCCAAGCCTGCAGGAGGGGCTGGGAGCAGACTGAACTGATGGACAGGAGTGGAATTAATTTGCCCAAGCAGAGGTGTTCAGTGGCATTTGTCAGCCCCTTGTGGCGTGAGGAATGTGCACAGGGCTGGGAGGTGGGACACGACTCGTGCCGTGCTGCAGTGGCAGCTGGAGGTGAGGGATGTACCCCAGGCACTAGGAGCCTGCGTTTGGGACCCTCATTCCACAGTCCAGCTTCCAATCTGAGCAGAAGATGCCTCCCCCAGTTGCAACTGGTAGTGCTGTGGGTAAGTGGCATAGGGATGCCATTCCAGCTGCTCCTGTTGGCTGGAGGTGCTGTTTGGAGACGTGTGTGTTTGCCCAGCTGCTGCTCTGGCTTGAGCTTGGCTCAGGCTGGAATTCATTTGCTTCAGAATAAGGAATGACATGAAGACTTGTGAATGTTGATATTCCTCTTGTGCCTCTCCTACACTTCCACTGGTACTGTACCTTGCAAATTGGCCAAGAGAAACCATGAATGACAAGGCAAAGGAACAAGACACGTGGCTGAGCTCTGAGCAGGGCAGGAAAAACCAACCTGGAGGGAGTGTGCTTTAAAGAAAGCTTAGGCTAGGTCAGTCCTGACACCTCAGTGGGACTGAAGTGCCCAGCTCAACTGCATCAGGTGTTGGAGATGTGTCACACCATGCTTGAGAGTGAATAGCAAGGCCCTCAGCAGCTCAGCTCTGTGGCTCTGGGATCCCTGCAGGGCTGGGCACTCCCCCAGCTCCCTGGGCAGCCTGGCACAGGGGCTCACACCCCTCTCAGGGAAACAGCTCTGCCTCAGCTCCAACCTCAACCTCCCCTGGGGCACCTTGAGGCTGTTTCCTCTTGTCCTGTCACTCATTACTAGAGAGAAGAGACCGACCCCCAGCTCACTACAGCCTCCTGTCAGGTCGCTGCTGAGCGAGAGCCTGAGCCAGGGCTCCCCTGAGGTGCTGCAGGGGCTGGGAGGGCAGCACCAGAGAAGTGGCTCTGGGGACAGGTAAGGGTAGAAAAAAAAGAGCTTCTCACAACTGCTTTGTGTCATGTGGAGCTGGCACAGGAACAGAAAGGGATGCCCTCTCCATGCGTGGCCAGAAGAACGCGTGCAGTAGTACAGACCCGACCCAGGCATCAGGCACTGGCTGCTGGGCTGTTCGGACCTTGCTTGAAGAGCATCCTCCACCAGCAGCTGGGAGAGAGGCACAAACCTCTCAGGGAGTCCCAGGCCAGCAGCCTCCCACAAAGCAGGCTGCAGTGTCTGCACAGGCTGCAGGCAGTTTGTGCTGCCAGGCTGGCCCTGGCAGCGGGTGGTGACGGAGTGCCAGGAGTGCTGCACACAGCAGGAGCTGGGGCTGTGTGGCAGCCTCTGCCCTGCTCACAGCCTCCCTCCCAGCCCAGCTTTGGCCTGGAAAGGGCTCTCACCAGCCTGGAAAGGAGCACATTAAACTCACACCAAGTCAAATGTCACAACTGGCTTCTGCAGAGAAACCTCTGATGAAGTTCTGAGGGGGGTGTCCCCACGTGGAGCTGCTGACAGCGTCTGCAGCCTGTGTTTGGGCTTGCTGTGTGTTGGCAGTTGAGCTGGAGGGAGCAGGAGGCAGAGGTCAGGGCCTGACTGAAAGGGTTGTGCTGGAGAGCATCTGTGACCCTGGACCTCGCTGTTCATTTTTAGCAGTTAGGAGCCTCAGGGAGCTGGTGGAGTGGAGCACATCCTGCAAGGGCATGTGCTGGGAAAAGGGAGCTTTGCAAAGAAAGGCTGTTCTGTTCTGCCATGACTCAGGCCCAGCGATTTGGAGCAGAAATAGAAGAGCTAGAGCAGAGGGAGGCAGTTTCCTTGGTGAGGAAGGTGGTGCTGGGGGCGAGCTGCACTCGCACATCCTGCCACGGGAACCTCTGAAACCTGGGGCTTATGCAAACGGCTCCCTTCCTGCTCAGTGGCAGCAGCAACTGCACTGATCCTGCTCAGTGGAGCAGCAACTGCACTGATCCTGCTCAGTGGCAGCAGCAACTGCACTGATCCTGCTCAGTGGAGCAGCAACTGCACTGATCCTGCTCAGTGGAGCAGCAACTGCACTGAGCCCAGCACCGGAGCTGAGACTGGCATAGTCCCAGAGGTGTCAGCATTCACTGCAGCACTGTTAATAATCTCAAGGGGCAGGATCTTCATCCAGCCTGTGTTTGGAAGGGGCTGGTTCTCAGCACACACGTGTGGGATTTGCTCTTCATAGCTGTGATTGAATCATCTTTCGCAGCCTTGACTCAGCTGAGCGTGGAGAGGAGCTGGGCTGGGCAGCACTGCCCACAGAGCTCTGCCTGCACTCTGCCCATCCTGCCTGCACTCTGCTTGTCCTGTCCTGCCTCCCTCCTTTAGCATTACAGCATTTGTCCTGCCTGCCTGCAGGGATGTGTTGGTATGGCCAGCCCTGGCAGGGAGGAGAGGAGGAGGGTGGCAGAGTAACCCACCTGCATCCTCGTGGGCTGGCAGGGAGGGCATATCCCTTATTTTTAGCACTGTGGGCTTGAGCTGAATGTGCTGGGTAGAAACCCCCAACAGGAGAATTGCTGAGTGCTCTGCAAACTCCCCCTCATCACATGCAGCTGCAGTGAGCTGATGGAGGCTCTTCAGACCGTGGAGAGACAGAGCAATAGCACAAGGACCATGAATTTGGTTGTTTCTTCCTCAGAGTGTGATTTAACAATGAAACAAAAGTCATCTCACTTCTCAGACTCCAGCCAAGCCTTGGCCAGGGCTGTAGGTCTCTGCAGCACCCTGTGATCATGTACAGAGTCACTTTCCATCCTGAGCCCGACCATGGGCTCAAAGTGTCCTTTCCAATTAGTGTAACGTCTCTTCCCCTCCTGGAATGTTTTCTCTTCTGTCCAGAGCTAGAGCCAGAGAGACAAATGTTTCTGCGTAGATAAAGGTGACATTTCATAGAACACCCAATGGGGACTCAGCACGTGGGGACAAGGACCCTGTCTGGGTCAAAATAAGCCAACTCCTCCTTAGCTGGAGAGGAAACCCCTCACATGTCCTGGAGCAGGCAGCTGCAATTTCAAAGTCAAATGAAGCTGGAGATGTGTTTGTCTGGTTTGACAGGGTTTAGTGAGGCCTCTCATTACACAGCAGGTCCAAGGAAACCTCTCTCCAAAGTACACATGCAATTTAGCAAATGAAAGCCTGGAACAGGTTATTATTAGAAGGTGGGATGGGTTTGGTGAGGCTCCTACCAGAGCATTTATCATCTGGGAGGCTTTGGATATTTTTTGCTGAAGCCATGAAAGCCTTGGCATCCAAAGCTGTTATTAAAGCAGCCATTCAGGCTCAGGGAGGGTAAATGCTTCTGAAGTCGGTTTGAAAGGACTTGGTTCCCTTCAGGATTCAATGTCAGGCCTAGGACTGAGCAGTTTCATTCAGCATTTCCCCTGGCTGCTGCTGCAGTGGCAGGGAGCTGTGGGTGCCCGTGGAGCCGGCAGAGCTGCCGTTCCAAGCCTCGTGTCAGTACCAGCTGGCTGCCTGCACCGCTTCCTCTGCCTCAGTGTGTGATGCTCTGCTGCTGGAGGTGCCAAGCATTCTCCTCACCTTACATCTTCATTCAAGGTCTCACTCACGAGCTCTGTGCCTACACTTGTGTTCAGCTGATCCATCCACCAGGGCAAATGGCTGCTCAGATGGCAGCTCAGAGCTATTCTTACACAGCCCACGTTCCCTTTGCATTGCCCTGGCTTTTCCTCCCCCTCCTGTCCATGTTACCTTGTCTGTGTGCATGACCCTCACATCTACCAACAGACACACTGCTTCCCAGGCCTGCCCAAGCACTGTGCTTTCCCAAGGTGACTTGCTCAGCCCCTGCATGAGCTCGCTGGGTTTGCTTTGCCCTGGGCTCAGACGGGGCGCTGGGATGGACACAGGGCTGTGTGTGCCAGGAGGGAAGCGAGGCCCCTGGCATGCAGCATCCCTCCTCTCTGCAGCACTTGCAGCTCAAGAGCCTGAGCACACCACATGCTGCTGTGGGAAGGCACAGGACAGGTAGTGCTGGCCACACTGGGCTGCCTGAGTGGCCCTGGTAGCCTTTGGGCAGTGCCAGGGAGCAGCTCTCGCTGGAAGGTGCTTCCCCAGCAAAGTTCCCTCTGCTGCCTGAGCTTGTGCCAAATCCCCATCTCCTTATGCCTTCCCCCTCTTTTGGGCAGAGCTGAAGTTCCCCCCAGCATTGAGTTTGGTGTGGCAGCAGGAGCTTTGCCACGTGGTATGGATCAAGGCCTGGTGTTTTCTTTCTCTCTTCCCTTGTGAGGGGTAACCCCATGTGCCCATCACTGCCGTCCCCAGGGTAACCCCACATGCCCATCACTGCCATCCCCAGGGTAACCCCACGTGCCCATCACTGCCATCCCCAGGGTAACCCTATGTGCCCATCACTGCTGTCCCCAGGGTAACCCCACATGCCCATCACTGCCATCCCCAGGGTAACCCCATGTGCCCATCACTGCCATCCCCAGGGTAACCCCACGTGCCCATCACTGCTGTCCCCAGGGTAACCCCACATGCCCATCACTGCCGTCCCCAGGGTAACCCCACGTGCCCATCACTGCCGTCCCCAGGGTAACCCCACGTGCCCATCACTGCCATCCCCAGGGTAACCCCACATGCCCATCACTGCCATCCCCAGGGTAACCCCACGTGCCCATCACTGCCGTCCCCAGGGTAACCCCACGTGCCCATCACTGCCATCCCCAGGGTAACCCCATGTGCCCATCACTGCCATCCCCAGGGTAACCCCACGTGCCCATCACTGCCGTCCCCAGGGTAACCCCTGTGGTGACACTGATAGAACAACCTTGGCTCCTGGCATTTGAGCTGGCTGTTTGAACTGGCTCAGTCTGTTTAGTAATGTCAATATGATTGGCAGCATCAAACAAAGAGGTGGCTGCAGGAGGCTGATGGAGCTTCACGTTGCCTTTGGAGCTGAGCATTGGTGTCCATGGGGTGGGAGCCCCAGCACTCCTCTCCCTCACCCTCCTCCCCACCTTCCCCCCACACTTGTAGCTTTTTGCCATCCACTGCTCCTTTCTCACGCTGCCCAAGACCCACATCTTCAGGTAAAACATCTGTGTGTGTGTGTGGTGCTGCTCCCTCACCTGAGCGGCAGCAGGCACACACAGGCACTTGCCTGGCTTTCTGCCTGGGCTCGTTGCTACCTGATGAAGCAGCTACTTGAGTTAAATGAAGCTGCTGTTGAACCACAGAGCCCACTCTGCTTTGTCACTTCTCAGAGGGGGCTCTGGTGACGAGCAGGGCTTGGAGCTGGGTTAAGCAGCTCCCACAGCCCTCGAAGGCAGCCGTGCTGAGCATGAGCTTGCCTGCTCTCACCTCCCCACTGCAGCTGTCTGCCCAGGGCTTTGGTCACCCCAGGAAGGTTCATTTGGCTTCTGGGTGTTGCTCCTTTGGCAGCCCCATTGGTGTGCACACCTTTGATGAGAGGGCAGAGCTGGAGCAGCCTCCGGCGTGCCCACGGCCCTCCCGCAGCTCCCCGGGGCCTGGCAGCACCAGTGGGCTCTGCAGCAGTTCAGGAGGAGACAAGGGGAGCAATTAGATGTTCCTGACACCCAGGAGGCGTCCCTGGGAGCAGCAGTGAGGTGCAGCATCCCTCCTGGCACGACAGGCAGGGGCTCTGGTGAGCACCCATGGCTGGGTGAAGCTGTCCTAGATCCCAGGGCAAAGCATCCCCCTCGTTCTGTGGGGTCTCCTGCACAGCAGAGGAATGGTGCAAAGAGAAAAGCAGACACAGAGCAGGCCCCTGGCCCTGTCTTCCTGCAGCCAGAGACAGCACTGGCCATCAATCACCATCACTGCAGCAGCTTATTGCTTGGCATTTTATTAACAAGAAGCCCATTTATGACTTGCAAACGCTTATTCAGGGAATGTGATTACACTTCAGAGGGCAAGAGGAGGCACAGGCTGGATTGCCTGCTGTGACCCAAGCTCTGACTCATTCCCTTTGAGCAGCAGGGAAGCAGCACATGCCCTGCTGCAGCCCCCTGGCTTTCCAGCAGGCTCTGCCCTGCTGGGGCTCTGCCCTGCTGGGGCTGTGCCCTGCTGGGGCTCACACCCTCAGCCCCACGCCCATCGGCTCCTGACTCCTGGCACAAGGGCAGATGGGCTGGGACAGGCTCATTTGGGGGATTTAAAGGCAGTCTTTGACCTGAAGAAAATGGAACTTCTTTAGTGGGAGGTGTTTTTCTGGAGCCTTGATTTACAGCAGGCACCTTGGCCCATGTCACTGGGGGAGCTGCTGTGGGACTGCTCTGGCAGCGGGTTGCACCGATGATCTTTCAAAGCCCCTTCCAACCCTGCAGATCCTGTGGTTGTGGTTCACCTGCACAGCACATGCTGCTGATTCTGGGCATTTGCTGCTTCTCCAGAGTACAACCAGGAAGGTTCAAAGAATTGGAGAAGGTGGGATGCCCCCTGTGTCCATTCCAGTGTGTAAACACACCTCCAGAACTGACCCCACTTGTTAATTGCTCTCGTTGATGCTTTGTGAGCTGCCAGTGATGTCACTCAATCAGGTGGTTGGTTTGGTCACCAGTCTGCAGTGCCTGAGAATTCCTTTGACCTGGAGGCACTTCAGGTGCTGGGGAGCTGAGGAGTCCTGCTGGAAGCTCGTGTTAGAGGGGTTTCTCCATCCTTGTCACTTCAAAGGTCAGCACTTGGATTTGATTGCAGGGCCATGGCAGTAAATCTCTGCAGCAAATTGGGTGCCTCATTCTGGATTCCAGTGGAAATGGAAAGTATTGACTAGGCATAGATTGAAGTCTTAGGGATCATTTTTGTGTAAGAAGCCTTTAAGTCTTTCCTACAAAGCAATCAACACACCAGAGGGAAAATTCCACCCCTAGGAATGGAGGAGGAGGAGGCAGCTGTAAATAGCACAGCATCCTCTCCTCCCTTTTGTCTGTGTCCTTGTGCAGCCAGGCAGCAGTCAGCTCACGCTCTTTGGTTCTATCTCCTTTGGATCCTGCAGATGAGGTAAAGGCCTGGAGAAGAGGAAGGAGTCTGGGATGCCTGACATCTTTCCTCAGGCTGGCAAGCAGCTAAGGAGCTTGCACAAGGGGCTTGGGCAGGGATGGAGCAGGAGGGCTGCCTCTCCTGCTGCCCAGCCCAGCGCCTTTGAAATGTGATAGACCTCTGAACTGTGTGTTGGGCTGTCACTGCCAGCTGCTCTGACTGGCCTGGGACTGCTGGGGCCCTGCTGCAGCAGCCTCTGGGGAATGGCTGGTGAGCCACTGGCCATGCTGCCTCAGGTTAGCTTTCTCTGTCAGGCCCTCAACCATCTCCTGTTACCACTTGCTCCTTTATCTCTAGTCCAAGTTATCTCTGGATCAGATCTGGAGCGTTTAGGGTTTGGTTTGTCTGGGTAAGGGAGAAGGAGACAATTAGCCAGGGGTTGCCCAAGGAGCAGAGCACAGGCTGCAGGGTAAGGCAGCTCTTCTCTCACCTCTGCTCTCAGCTGCTCGTTCCTAACAACCATCAGCCCTGGCTGCCTGGCAGGAGAGTACTGAAGTCCTTGTCCCAGTGGGCTGAGTTGGTGTCACAGGGCATTGTGCTTTTCAGGTGAGTTAATACAGCCCCTGCTTGGGTTTCAGGGAAGCACCTCCCAAAGAGTGAGTGTGCAGGGCTGCAGCCTGGGGAGCTTCTGCCTGGCTGTGCACCGAGGACCTGCTCTGTAAAACCCTCAGAAAGCTTTTCATTGCAATAACATTTGGCTTTAATGCAGCTTTGTGAGTTGTGACAAAACTCTCAGGGGCTGATGAGAGGGGGCTGAAGCCACCCCTGATGGGAACCACGTTGTCCCCAGGGGATGCTCGCTGGGGGCCTGAGGTCCTGCTCCTGTCACCACATCTCTGAGGGCTGCACCTCGCCTCATGCTGCAGCAGCACATGTGGCTCAGTGCCAGGCAGCTCAGAGGCCACGGATGACACAGAAATCATTGCAGGGGGTTGATGTTTGAGCCCAGAAGTGCAGGTTAACAAACCTGAATGACACTGGCTCTGCTGGCAGAGGCTCAGTGCTTGTGGGAGGGGCAGAAAGACAAAGAGTAAGCAGCAGCTCCGGTTGGTGACCTAAGTGTTTACACTGGCTAAAGAGCACTGAATTACCTGTCAGCAGCTTGCTGTCTCCTGCTCACAAGTGTTTACACACGGAGGCAGTAATTGCAGCAGTTCCCCTCTCATGCTGCAGGAATGCAGAGGTAATGGTGTGCAGCAGCTGAAAGGCAGCTAGCTCATCCCTGAATGCAAGTGGCACGTGAAGATGCATTCACCCAGCAGAGCCAAGTGAGGATCATCACCTTTGGCTTTATCTGCACTCAGCAGTGGGAGCTCTGTGGCAGGGGCTGGAGAGGCAGAGCAGCGTTTTACAAGGTGCCAAGTCAGTTCTCAGGCAGGATTTTGGCAGAGTGGCTCCCTGAGTGGCCTGTCACTCGATGCTGTGCTCAAGCTGGCAGCAGCACAGTAGCCACAGCCTGTGTCCCAGGGCTCTGCAGAAGCCTCTGCGCGGCCGTGGCAGCATTTCAGCCCCACAGACACCTGCCTGGCTTGAGGAGGACTCAGGGGCAGGCAGGCTCCTTCTCACATCTAACTTAGTCACTGGCTGGGGCAGTTCACCCAGTGATCCAGCAGATTGCTGGGGCAGCGCCACTGGTGCACAGCACGTGGCCTGACAAGGGCAGGATCAGTGCCGAGGCAGAGGCAGCCAGGGAGAGCATCAGCACTTCAGACAAGGGCTCTGCCTCCCACTCCCTCCTGCTGATCCTCTGCCCTTTCACCTTGGGTCCTTACCTTTGTGTGGAACCCCTTTCCAGGGCTCACACATGATGAGGTCTGACTGCTGGATCATTCTGGCACTGCCCCTTCCATCCTGTTCTATTAGCAGATGCTCCAGATGTTGTCAGCTGTTTTCCTACTGGTGTGGTGTGTGTATGGAGCTGTGGGAGCTAGAAAAGAGAAGCTCAGGGACTGCAAAGGGGAAGAAGAGCAGTTCATTCCCCTGCAGACAGGAAGGGAGAATCATGAGACAGAGCAGCTCTGTTCTGCAAAGTGACTCTTTTTATTAGGCAAAACCCCTCTTGGACTCCCTCTGTCACTGCAACCCAAAAGCCCTGTTGTGAACAGCCAAGATCCTCAGCTGCAGTGGGAGAATGTTCCTGGGCTGGGAAGTTAGCAGAAGGTGTTTGGGAGTGCAGAGTGTCAGACAGAGGAGGGACTGCTGTGCAGCTCTGCAGCGAGCAGGGCAGGCACTGCCACACCACTGCAAGGATGCTTTTCCCAGAGATGATTTCACAGTGGTGGCATCTTATCTTGTCACTGCAATGGCTCTTCAGAAAACATAGAGGAAGCCTCTTGAAATGATGTGATAGCCTTGGAACAAAGGGCTAATCTGTTACCAGTGGCAGCATGTGCTTCCCAATCATTTTCCTACATTCCCAGCTCTGTTTCAGTCTCTCACGGGGAGCAATGTGAAGGGTTTAACTCTGGTGAGCCCAGAGGAGGCTGGAAGCTGATTAAAAACTGGGATGGGGGAAGATATTTTTCTCAGCTGGAATGACTGCAGCAAAATAAATTAATGCTGGCTGCTTGAGCCATAGACATTTGATTTGTTAATGGCTTCGGCTCTGCAGGCTTTTGGTTGATGTACCAAATGTCTCGGTGCCACGTGTAAAGCTGCTGATTTCTGCTAACACAGACCCTGAAATGCAGAAGCATAAAATATTGATGCTTCTGCCTCCTAAAAGATGGAGATGATAACAGTAAGTACCTCCAAATGGCATTGGATGTGGCTGGGGGATGGCCCTGGGAGGTGATGAGCATCCCTCTGAGCCTGGAAGAGACACCGTGCCAGGGCTTATTCTGGGAATAACTCCCTTCTGCCAAAGGTGCCTGCACATGGAGAGACTGCTCTGGGGCTGTAAAAGCCTGTGGGTCAGCAGCTCCATCTGCAGAACCCCCAGGAGGGAGGGCTGGATCCACAGAGGGTTCTGAGCCGTGTGGTGTGATGCTGAGGCTGCTGGGGTCACAGCCTTTGGAGCTGGGCGCAGGTGAGGGCTGGGCAGGGCAGAGGCTCTGGAACAGGGCTGAAGGCAAAGCCTGGCTGCAGGAAGAGGGATGGGTTCTTTGCAGCTGAGAAGGCAAACCGTGCCAGACAGGCATTGAGAGTGCTTTGCTGTGCCTAGTAACGTGTCTGTGCTCCAAAGCCTGCTGAGGAACAGAGCCCTTTTCATTGCTGCCCAGCCCTCCCAGCCAGCTCCCACCCCTTCCCCGGGCCTGGCCTCAGTGGTGGGCTCCTGAGGTGGCTCAGGGATGTCTGCAGGCAGGTGAGCCAGTGTGCTGAGCAGGCTGTGGGGCTGCAGGATGGTGCACGGCCTCGGGAAGGGGCACAAAGCCCCTGCAGCATCCCCGTTGTGCTCCCAGGGGTGTTGTCAGCCACTGAGACCCCCACAGGAAAGTGACTTGTTGCAGTGGAAGTGCAAATGCTGCATGGGCTGGGCATGAGCCTGCCAACCTGCTTTTCCCTCCACCCTCTGAATTTCTCTCAGCAACAAGCTTGTTGTGGCTGCACCTGCTTTTGGTGCTGCCTTTGCCACAAGCAGCCAGCATCTTTTTTCACATGATCCAACACAGTTATTTCAGCTGTTTCTGCAAATTCAAACTTGTTGTTGAATAAGTTAGGCAGAGCAGAAATAGGTCAGGGTTTGAACTAAGATGTAGCTGTCTCTCTTCACAGGCAGTTGCCTCTTCCCCTGCCGATGTGCATTGTGCTAATGGAGCAGTGAATAAAGGCAAGAGAACAAAGGGAAGCAGAAGTGCCAGCTTCTTTATGCTGGGATTGCAGCTTCAGAGCCCTTTCCTTTGCAGAAGTGATACCAAGACCACTCTGCAAACGCTCCTGAGATGAGAAAAGGCCAAATTGTCTGCCCAAGCTGCCTGAGCACACCAGAGCCACTTAAAACCCTGCCCTTGCTTTTGCCATCACATGAGAAATGATCTCTTGGTGCAGCCTAAATGCTGAGAACATCCCTGGTGCTTTTAGGAATCATCTGGCTTGAAACAGGCTGCATTCACTCATTAGTCACTGGGTGCTGGCTTTGAGGTGGGTTCTTTGTTGCAGGGAGTGCCTGTGGCTGACACCAAGCTCCTGGCAGGTTGGCTGTCACGTTGTTTTAGGCTGATGTGACTGCTCCTGGTCCTTGCACAGGACATTAGGAGTCCAGAATTCCATTGCTCCTTTAAACCACCTGCCTGGTCCTGTGTGCTGTGGGAAGGGCTGTGTGGCCTGACCCAGAAGGATGTAAATGGGAGGAGAATGTGTCTGACAGAACCACCTCATGGTTTGTTCTCCCCTGGCTTCTTGTCCTCGAGCCTGATTCACTCTGAGGCTTCCAGCAGTGACTGCCATCGTGCCTGAAATGGGGTGAGGCCCAGAGTGGTTCTCTGGGGTGCTGCAGTGCTGCCCCAGAGCTGCTGTGAGGGCTGTGAGGGCTGGCTCTGGCTGGGCTTCTCCACATGGATGCTTTGGTGTGCTGGGAGTTTTGAGGCAGGGGAGGGTGTTCTCCCCACGTTACAGGAACAGCCCTGCACAGTCCAACCAGGCTCTTCCTTCCTGCCTGCCATTTAGATCCCCCTTAGTGCCCAGCATCCCCATCCTTTGGCCACCCTGTGCTGGGCAGCAGAGCCCAGGTTTGCTCGTTGCTGGGGAAGTTGGGAGCAGAGGAGATGCAGCAGCACCCTGAGAATGGTTCTAATGCTGCTCAGACATTGTTCTTCAAGCACCATCGACCTCTGGGACTCTGCTGGTGGCCCATGGGGCTGTTGGCAGCCAAAGCCAAGCACAGTGAGTCACTCTGTGGTCTGGCTACTGGTTCCTAAGACTCCAGCCTCTCCCTGAGGGCTTTTTCTGCTCCCCACCTTCCCTCTGACCTCCTGAGCATCCCTCATACTTTTCAAGCCCTGCCTACTTGCTTTATCTCTTCAGGCCCCTCCAGAAGGCCCTGGGTGTGCTCCTGGCCCAGGAAATAAGAGGGAAGTTGGTTAGAAGCTCAAGCTTGCAGTGGTGATGGAGCAATGGAGTCCGTGCCCTGAGTCACTCTGAGTCGCTTCCCCTTCCCTGTCTGTCACCCTCAGCCTGGTGACTGCCCTGCCTTGCCCCACACTGCTGCGTGCTGGGAACTGCCTGCACTGGCCCTGCTGCCACAGGGGAAAACCCTGTGTTCAGCTGATCTGTCTTTTGGCCTTAGAGAGAGGTCTGTTTGTTTACCAGGAGGGGAGACCTCAGCAAGACTCAAAAGCTCGTCACACCCCCTCCCTCCACAACAGTCCTGCTGCCTGAATCGCTGGGGCAAGTGGCTGCCTGTGGAAGTGGGACCCTTGGTTGGGCACAATGTGGTAAGAGCCTTGCCTCACACAGGGAGGGTGAGCAGAAGCACTGCTCCTCCCCGGGAGAAGCCCTGCAGGGGGCTGCAGCACAACGAACCCTCTGCTTTGATGGAGTTTCTCTGTCCCCTGAAGCCTGAGCTCATTTCTATTAGGAGAGGAGGAGAATGTAGGTTTTCAGAGCAGGTCTGGAAACAGAGAGGCAGGATGAGGCACAGCTGTCCCAGGGCAGAGGAGTGAGGAGGGGAGGCATCTCTGCTGCCACACAGCAAGGTTATTCCCACAGCCAGAGGGACGTGGCCCTTGTCCCACATCTGCCTTTGGGGTCAGGTTAGTTCAGCGTTGCTGCCAGACAGAGGGGGCCAGAGGGCCACTGGCAGTTTAACATGATGTCACCTTGTCCTGCAGTAAGTAGGTCAGGGTGACATCCTGCCTGAGAGCCCTGTGTGCCCGGGTTCTGCTGAGCAGGGCTGTCCCCAGCACGCTCCCAAAGCCCCTGGGAGGGGAAGTGATGCAGAAGGAGCTTCTCTGGGGGTTATCTGGGGGGCACGGAGTGAGCCCAGCTCTGGGGGCTCTGCAGCAGCCCCTGGTTGGCTGGCACCAATGAAGCATCAGATGGGCTGATGAATACCCAGGTTGCTATGGCGACAGAGCTGGTGCTAAAGCAGCCCCTGTGCATCCCTCCCTGCACACACAGGGGCTGTCACACGGTGTGAGCGGGGCCAGGGGATGCTCCCCAGCCCAGAACCCCCAGCTCTGGCTGCAGGGAGCTCAGCAGTGCTGTGTGTGCAGAGCTGAGCTGTCTGCCAGCGCTCCACGGGCTGCAGGGTGGGCAGGCAGCCAGGGCCCGGGCACAGCCACCACACCGAGGCACTGCCATGGCACCACAGAGCCAGCCTGTGTGGAAAAGCCCTGCCCTCACCCTGCCCAGCTGCTTTGTTGCTGGGATCCCCTCATAGAGTGAACACAGGTTTCCCACCCAGAAAACCAGTGAGCAGCCAGTGCTCTGCCAGGGAGGAGTTCCATCAGGCATGAGGGGAGCAAGAACAGAGACAGACTCCTCTGTTTGGAGCAAATAGGTGAATTGTGAGCTGCAAGAGGAGCAGAACTCGAGGAGCATCAGCAGTGGGTGCAGGAGCCTGATGCCTCCCAGCCAGCTCAGTGCTGCCTGAGCCTTGCTGTTCCCGGCCAGGCTGGGGGGAGGGAGGGGATTCATTAACAGCCCAAGTGTGCAAACAAGATGGGATGTGGATTATGGCTGAGGGGAAGTGCCTGAAGTGCTGACTCCACACCTCCTCTTGTCACGCCTGACTCTCTAGTCTCTCTTTTCCATAGCTTTGATCCGTGTCTGTGTGTGCCAGAGCTGCAGAGGGGCTGTGCAGCACCAACCAGCCCGTGTGTGTGCCAGGCGAGGAGCAGCCTGAGCAAACATCCGCCCTGCCAGACCTCAGAGCGGGTGGCACAAGGCAGGTTTTGAAAGCTGCTGCGGTTTAGGATGTTGTTGTGACGCTGTGCTGCGTGTGAGAGTCCCACAGCACGTGTGGCTCCATCCCCTGCTCATGCAGCTGCTCCCAAACCCCAGCCCGGGGTAACCTCTGCGCCCCGGTGTTGGTAACAGCTGTGGCATGAGGATGCTGCCAGCTGCAGCTTCAGGCCAGCACTGCAAAGGGGCTGCTGCATTTCCTCTGCAGTGCAGCAGCGTGGCCAGAGCCTGGCACCTGAGCTGGGGAAGGGGCTGGAGCACAGGTCAGGTGGAGTCACCATCCCTGGGGGTGTTTCAGAGCCGGGTGGGTGTTGCACTGAGGGCAATGGGCTGGTGGTGGATAGGGCTGGGACAGAGGCTGCATGCCATGGGCTGAAAGGTCTCTGCCAGCTGAAGCCATTCAATGATGAGGAACAGCTGAGGGAATGGGGGTGTTGAGCCTGGAGGAGAGGAGGCTGAAGGAAGACAGGAGCCCTCTCTGCAGCTCCTTACAGGAGGCTGCAGGAGCTGGGGATCAGGCTCTGCTCCCCAGTAATGAAGAACAAGAGGAAAGAGGCTCAAGTTGCCCCAGGTGAAGGTGAGATTGGAGCTGAGGCAGAACTGTTTCCCTGAGAGGGGTGTCAGCCCCTGTGCCAGGCTGCCCAGGGAGCTGGGGGAGTGCCCAGCCCTGGAGGGATCCCAGAGGTGCTGGGGGCTGTGGGTCAGTGCTGGGCTGGGCAGGGTGAGGGCAGGGCTGGCACTGCAGCAGCTTCAAGGGCTTTGCCAACCAGAATGGTTCTGTGATTCCCTGCTGACAGCCCTGCAGTCAGTGCCTGGAGGCAAAGAGGCTGTGCAATGATTCTCTCACATACACAGGATTGTGGCCTCCCAGAGAGACACAAGCCAGGGTGGGAGAAGGTGTTTTCTCCCTCTGATACAAAGAGGGATGAAGTGTCAGGAGTCACAGGGGTGATGCTGTCACCAGAGTCTTGTTTAGGGAAGTTTATGCTCTAGGTGTGTAAATCTCCTGTGGAAGGGGGACCCAGCACCCAAGAGGCAGCAGCAGAGCAGATGAAGCTGGGACAGCCCCGGTGTCTGTGGCACAGCTGAGAGCTCACACCTGAGGTGACACAGACTGCACACCTGAGCTTTTTCAGTGCAGTTTCACCTTTGCACACGTTGAGAGCCTGGATGTTCCTGCTTTTGGTCTCCATTGTGGCTTTAGTTCTCCCAGTGAGAGCTGTCACCTTCCCCTGCAGCCCCAGTGCCCCCAGTATCATTGTCTGCAGGCTGCAGAAAGCCACGGCTGCTCAGATGAGATATATCCCGTGCCCCACACACTTATCTCTCCTCAGAACAACACAGCTGTGGCTCAGCTAGCTCAGTGTTTATTACCTGTGCCCCAGCCAGTGTTGTTGCAGACCCAGCTCGGTTTGTGTCCCCGTTTATAGCCGGGAGAGCGCAGGGCCCCAGCCTCTGCTGCCCAGCATCACTTCGGTCTCTGGTTGTCAGTAGGAAGCAGAGCCTTGAAAGCTGCCTTTTTTTAGACCTCTTTGGTTTCTCTCTCTGCTGCTGCTTACATATTTCCTTCGTGCAGGACGTAGCTGCTGCTGTTTTGGTTTGTGTTTTATAGGCTGCCTCCATCTGTGTGTTACTGTCAGGGCTGAGCCCCTCGGAGGCTGCAGCACCGACCTCTGCACCCTGTAACAGTTCTGCAGCTCCCAGTGCTTCCTCACAGCCTGTTTGCAGCTGCAGGCTCTCCTGAAGCCTTCCCCAGGTGGTGCACAGTGATGCTGTGCCTTTCCAGCACGAGCCTTCCATCTAGACTCTGCAAGGATTGGATGTTCAAGTGCTCTCAGGAATCCATCCCGTTAGGTTTGTCCCTGCTGAGCCTTGGTTTCACACTGCATGGCGTGCTCAGCCTCACTCCAATCCCTCTGCTTTGTTGCCAGGAAAATCAGGCACTTGCTGGACTCAGCTTTGCCCTCTTCTACCCAAATTTGGCTCCCTAAGAAGAGCTCCATGGCTGCTCCATGGCTGCACTGGCCAGTCGGGGTCAGCTGCTGTTCCTGGGGCTGCCTCACAGAGCTCAGGGAGACATGAAGAGTCTCATCTCTGGGCTCTGCTGCATTTTCACACCTCACCAGGGCCCCAGGTGAGCTGGGGCTGCTCTCAAGCATCACCTGCTGAACATTCCTTTCAGGTTCTCCTCTTGCACCTCTGTCTTCACCAAAACTCCCTCTGCCCTTTCTGCACTCTTCCCCTCCACCATTTCTCTCCCCACACTCCCTGGCCACGTTTGTTTGTGCTCAGTGGCTCTGACAGACATCTGGTGCCATTTCTGTGCCACTTGCCTCGTGTTTTCCCTCAGCTCCCACATTAAATGCTCAGCCCAGACTCTCCCATTTCACAGGCCAGTGTTCTGCTCCCACTGGGACTCATCTCTCCTCTGCTGCTTCCCCTTTTGCCAGCCCTTCCCTGGCTGTCTCAGCAGCTCACACCAGCTTTCCAGAGATGCTCAGGACAAGGTTCCCCTCGCTCAGGGGGCACAGGAATGTGTCCAGGAGGCTTTGGGAACCTCCCAAGGAGACTCCACACTCCCTGGGCAGGCAGGTTAAACGTCTTGACAGAGCACTTGGGTTTGGGTTTTCATTCTGGTGCTGGTTTGTGGGACCTGGGGCATGTCACTTAGCCCTCTGCACCGTGTGTCTTCAGCTGCAGAAGGCTCAGAAACACATTCAGTTCTGCCCTGGAGTCCTTAAATCACAAGGTTTTCTGCCTCTCCTACTAATAAATAGGAATATATACAAATGAATGTTGATAAATGAACAGAGGACACAAAGTGGTGATGTCTGTTAACATTGAATGTTAATATGAACAGATACTGAGTGAGATCATCTGCAAAGGACTCATTTGGTCCTTCAAATTGTCAGGAGGCCAGAAGATGTTCCTAAGTAATCCACACAGGTTCATTACATAGCAGGAACCATTGAGGTACTTAAGGAATGAAAGCATGGAGGGTGAAGGGAGGTGTGTGTCCAGGCCTGAAATTAAGCAGTGAATTAACTAGTGCAAACTCTGTGCCACCTTCATTTCACCCCAAGGACCTTCCCCCAGCTGAGTGGTGTTCCTCAGATGAGGAGGTGGAAGAGCCAAGTGCCAGGGTGGGATCATGCAGGGAAAGTCAGCTTTTAGCCCAGCTCTGAGTGGAAGTGGGACTTGTCTCCCTGCTGCTGCTGCCATCAGGGTCCTGCAGAGCACCAGTGATCCCCAGAGGGTATTTTCACTCGGTGTTGCCCTTGTCTCTGAAGGACTTTGTTGGATTTCCACTGGACCATCTGCAGCTCAGACTCTGCCTGGGGGAAGCGTCCCCCTGGCTGTGCCACTTGGCAGAATCTCACTGTGCCAGTGCAGTACTGCAGATCCCTCTGGGGGCTGCTCTTGGATGCCACTCAAGAGCTGTCCTGTGCCCCCCCAGAAGCTGAAACCTCTTCTCACGTGAGGAGAAGCAACATGTGACCAAGGGTGAATGAGTCACGGTCTCACAGCCACAGGGCTCAAAATGCATCAATGACCTGATTTCCTTCTGATTCCCAGGCTGGCTCCTGCCTGTGGTCAAAGTGCAGGTCAATGACATTCCTCTCCCCTGCTTTGGGCTCCTCATCCCTGTGCAGAAGGGTCAGCAGGGTTTGACCATTAACTGCACCAAGCTCTCTGTCTTCATACCTATAACTGATGCTGGAGAGGAGGGAGGTCATTAGCACTTCACAGACACGCTGAAGCTGCTCTGCAGGCACGTGATGGCAGGGATCTCCCAGAGGCTCCTCCACGCCTGGGGCTCCTTCTCTTAAGACCTGGTAAAAATAGCAAACTAAGCAGGGATTTGAGCCTCAACTCACTGAGGCAAGAGTAAAGCAGCACTAAATACCTGGGACAACGTGAGGGCTTTGTGTGCTGCTGCCCTGCCAGGGCCCCTCCAACCAAACAGCTCCTGGGCTGGGAGCCCTGAGCACCTTCCTCATTCAGAAGCTGCATCAAAGTGTGACACAAAACAATCTGTTGATGAAGCAAAACAGTCTGTGCTGTGGGAAGGACCTGGGGGGAAATGCTGTGACAGTGGCTCAAGGGCTGGGCTCTGGGAGCTAAGTGCAGCAGAACAGAGATGCAGAGCACAGGGAGGGGGGGAGCTGAGGCTACTGGGTCTTTCAGCTGCTCAGGGTGATGCTGAGAAATGCTGCAAACTGAGGAATCTGAAGTGCAAGTGAGGTCCCAGGACAGATTCCCAGAGGCCAAGGCCTGGAGTGTCTCCTCCTGCTTCCCCAGAGGGAGTGGCTGGAGCTGCTGCAGGTGCTTCTCCTACAGATCCCCTCTCCTGATGCACTTCACCTGCTCTTCACTGCAAAGGGCTCCTGGCTGGAGCTTGTGCAGCAACTTGGCCACATTTTATCTATATCCTCTCATCCCCAGCCCTGGGGAGCAGCTGTGATTTCACACAGTCCCACAGTGCTGGAAGGGCCCTGCAGAGCTGCTCCAGCCCCAGCCCTGCTCCAGCAGCTTCCCCTGGCTCAGGGGGCACAGGAACGTGTCCAGGTGGGGTTGGGAACCTCCTGAGGAGCCTCCACACCCTCCCTGGGCAGCCTGGGCTCCCTCACCTCAGCACCAAAGGAGCTTCTCCTGTGCCAGTGGCACTGCCTGTGTGCCAGCCTGTGCCCATCACCCTTTGTCCTGGTACTGGCCACCACACACCAAACACTGGCCCCAGGCTCTGACACCCACCTTTAGGGATTGATCAGCCTTGATGGGTCCCCTCTCAGCCTTCTCTTCCCCATGCTGAACAGCCCCAGGTCCTGCAGCCTTTCCTCTGCTTATGGTACAAGGAGAAGTCTGTGATCTAGTCCCCCCTTGCAGAGGGGACACCCCAGAGCAGGGATGAGCATCCCTCTGGCCATGCTGTGGGTGACCCAAAGAGCCCAGGCAAACCCCGTTTGGGTGCCAGAGACTCCCGAGAGTCACTTCTAGCACCAAAGCTGGGTTTAAGGGTCAAAAAGCTGGGGCACGTTTTGCAGGGGCAAGCTTTTGTCTGAGCCTGTCTGCCTGGAGCGGGAAGTGCTAAACCCAGCAGCCCTGCCTGTGCTTCTGCTGGCTGTTCCATGCTGGGCCTCCAGTCCCTGAGCTCTGAGCAGGGGCTGTCAGCATCAGACCCATTAGCCGAGGCCACCAAGAGCCACGGGGACACATCTCCCTGCGTGGGACACCTCCAGGTGGGGCAGAGGGCTGAGGTTTGGGGGCGTCCCCAGCCCCCAGCCCCCCGGGCAGCCCCTCGCCCCTGACCCCGCTCCTCCCTTTGCCGGCAGCGAGAGGCGTCCCCTGCGCGTGAGCGTGGCGCACCCGGTGCCCTGCAGCCTGCACGGGAGGAAATGCACCGTGGCCGTGGAGACCAGCAGCAGCCAGGCGCAGCCGGACTTCACCAAGCACCGCTCGGGCTTCGTGCTCTGCGTGCCGGGGCATTAACGGGGGCAGGAGACACGAGCGGGGGCTGCCGCTGCCCCCGGCCCGCCGCGGGATGCGCTCGGACACGCTCGGCTGGGACTGGGGCACCGGCCGCTAAAGGTGGAACAAAGCCCGGGCTCGGAGAGGGCTTGATCGCCACGTGAAGGCTTAAAAACGGCCGGTGAGCTGCATCCATCTCACAGAACGGGCCAGAGCAGCAGGGCAGTGCTTCTGGTCCGAAGGTGCATCTATAGGCACCTGCACCCTTTCCCCCGTTGCCCACGGCCAGCTCTCACACCCTCTGCTGATCCCTCCTGGGGTTAGATCTCGCGTATCCTTTGTTTTTTGCAAGATTCTGCAGCCTCCAGCTGAGGAACCAAAGATCCTGGGCTCAGGGAGCCCCGTGCTGCAAGCCCCAGCCCCGGCGAGGTGGGGGCTGGAGGGGCTGAGCCTGCACCTTCCACCGCCCAGCACACGCCAGCGGGGAACACAGCCCCGGCCGCTGCCTGAGCTCAGGAAGCCACTGAGAGCCCCGGGCTGGGGGCAGGCCCACTGCCAGAACGGAGAGTGGGACAGTGCAGAGCTTTTATGCCTTTAATCCTGCAGCATTCTGCCTTAATTACCCTCTCCAATGACCTGAAAAGCCAGTGGTCCTGTTCAGACCAAGTGGCTGAATGCTGAGCCCCGGTGCTGGGGGCTGAGGCTGCAGCTCTTTGGCTTCACACTGAACCTCTGGGCACATCCATCCATGCCCCTCTCTCCATCCCTCCCTCCACCCTCCACGGGTGGCACCGTGGCTTCTCCAGTGGCACCCAAACCCAGCCAAGCTGGAGCTGGGTGTTTGCAAGAGGGCTCCACAGACTAAGGAGCTCTTCATTTCTGCTGCATCGTGGGGCTGTGTGTGCTGAGTCCTGGCACTGCTGGTCAGGTCAGGATCTGCAGCAGGGCTGGTGGGGGGAGCCCAGCCTAGGAATCACCCACCTCCAGCCCAGGGAGCGCAGCTTTGATGAGCATGGGAAGAACTGGGAAGCCTGGAAAGGGCTTCTCACCTGCCAGCCTGCAGGGGAGGGTTTCCCAAAGCCACGGACACAGGGACTGTGCCACACCAAGCCCCAGAGTGTGGAGGGATCCTGCATGGGGGGATCCTGCACAGAGAGCTCTGCTCGTCAGGTCCAACCCACATCCTCAGGAAGCAGCTCCTCCAGCTCCTGGCCAAGTCACCCACCACCCCAGCCCAGCCACACCAAGGGCTCCTCACCTTGTCAAGCACCTCCCACGAGCGGCTCAGGACCAGCGAGGCCCCTGCACCTCCTCCTGTAGCCCCCAGCACCAGCTCCTCGCCGCCAGTGCCTCGGGACAGCCCAGCCCGCGTCTGCCTCCTCCCAGGAAAGCTCCAGAAGGCAGAAACCCGGCTGCTGCTGTGCCTTTCTCCTTGCACTCCTCGCTTTCTGCACCTCCTTGGCCAGCCCTGCCCCAGGAGCAGCGACCTGCAGCCAGGCAGCAGCAGGAGCTCCGTGGGCCCTGCGAGCAAGTGCAGGGCAGGTCCAACCTACGAGATGGCAACATTGGAGGTGATGAGATGTGTCTTTATGAAATGTAGCTGTTCCTGTTCTGGTTTTATAGAGAGAGAGATATATAGAGATATATAAAGTATATATTCCTGGTTATTCCCATAAATTAACTAGCCCTGAATGGGGTTTTGCTCTTCAGCCTGGGGCAATGCTGCTGCAATGATCCAATGCTGCAATGAACCTCTGGGGGGGTTGAATTGCCGGTATTTTAACGTGTAAAAAAGCAGTAAATCAAACAATCCCTCTACTATGCTGCACCTGGGCTCTGGTTTCCATCCTTCACCGCAATAAACAACCCCCCAGGAGCTGCATCCACGGTGCTGCTGCCCCTTTCTGCCCCGGGAACACGATGCAGGGATGGGAAGGGGAGCTGGGCATCCCCAGCACCCCGTGTGTCACCCCAGGCTGCTGGGAGGCTCCTCCCCAGCCCTGCAGCCCTCCGAGCCCGGGGCTGACCCCGAGGCCTTAAAGCCCGCAGCAGCAAAGCCAATTTCCCCAGGGGAGGGGAAGGAGAGGGGAGGGGAGGGGGGGAGATGCAGAAAAGAGCCTGCCATGAGCTGCTGCCGGGTAATGGATGGTCAGTGCAGTTTTATTTCATCAGCACAGTACAAAAATAAATAAAAAGAAGGGGTGGGGGGTAGATGGCAGGCACACGGAGCCCCACGACACAGGCGCCGGGTTATCCACCACACACACCTACAAACACACCACACACACACAGTGAGACGAGTATAAATTAATCCAGTAACAACACCCACCAATTTGGTCAACAAAGAGCTACAGAAGAGATTGCACTAAAAAAAATGAGAGAGGAAAAGAAAAAGGTCTGTACAGACAACGGTGTCAGCGGGGTCCCACGGGCAGCGGCCACAGCATCCCTCCCTCTGAAACGCCCCACGGGCCTGAACCCAGCCACAGCTGTGCACACGGAGGGGGAAAGAAAAAACACACACACAGAGGAAAAAATCGAGAATGGTTAAAAGCCAGAAGCAGCAGGAGGTGCCTGGGCCTGCCGGGCTCAGCGCTGCGGCACCGCGCTGCCGGCGCATCCTGGGCACGGGGCATCCTACAGGCAGCTGGGTGGCAATCCTACAGGCAGCTGGGTGGCAATCCTACAGGCAGCTGGGTGGCAGTCCTACAGCCATCTCTGGTTGTCGTTATTTTCCAGCCATCCTCTCTGGGTATCACTTTCCAGCCAGCTCTGGGTGTCATTTTTATACAGCCATCATCCCTGGGTGCTGGTATCTCCCAGCCATCATCCCTGGGTGCTGTCATCTCCCAGCCATCATCCCTGGGTGCAGTTATCTCCCAGCCATCATCCCTGGGTGCTGTCATCTCCCAGCCATCATCCCTGGGTGCAGTTATCTCCCAGCCATCATCCCTGGGTGCAGTTATCTCCCAGCCATCATCCCTGGGTGCTGTCATCTCCCAGCCATCATCCCTGGGTGCAGTTATCTCCCAGCCATCATCCCTGGATGCTGTTATCTCCCAGCCATCATCCCTGGGTGCTGTCATCTCCCAGCCATCATCCCTGGGTGCAGTTATCTCCCAGCCATCATCCCTGGGTGCAGTTATCTCCCAGCCATCATCCCTGGGTGCTGTCATCTCCCAGCCATCATCCCTGGGTGCTGTCATCTCCCAGCCATCATCCCTGGATGCTGTTATCTCCCAGCCATCATCCCTGGGTGCTGTCATCTCCCAGCCATCATCCCTGGGTGCAGTTATCTCCCAGCCATCATCCCTGGGTGCCATTTTTCCAGCCAGCTCTGGCTGTCACATTTTTTTCCCAGCCATCTCTCTCATTCAGGTTTTTTTTTTCTCCTCCAGTTTTGTTTTTTAACGTGGTTTTTTTTGCCTTTTTCCGTGTTTTTTGCTCTGAAGACACAAAATGCTCCTGTTTGCATGCGCCATACCACTGCAAAAGCAACAATGAAAGAATAAAGAAGGGATTGTCCTTGGGTTCTTTTTTCCTCTTTCTCTCCCCCCCTCCCGTAGGTTAGTGAGTTTGTTTTTGTGGTTTCTTGGTTTTGTTTTGTTGTTGTCGTTGTTCTAAAGTCCTCAGATAGCAGCATGTAGAGTCCTTCCTCGCTTGCACACTCACGGGGTCCTTTACACAACACTCATGGTCAGTGCACGATGGGAACAAGACGTTTCACATTGATGCCATGACAGTAGCGATTCCCCAGAACCCAGCCCCGCTCGGGAACCTCGAGTCTCTCCAAAGAAAATAAATTAAAGGGGAGGGAGGATGGGGGAGCCCGGGGGGGGGGGAAGCGGGGCCGGGCCCCGTCTGTGTCCCGTTACCGCCGCTCCGCCGGTAACGATCGGCCCCGCTCGGCCGCCTCGGGGAAGCCTTTACCGCGTTTCTTTCTCCTCCTCTCCGTTCCCTCGCCCCGGCGCCGCCGCCCCCCGCAGCCCGCCCTTTGTCTCGGCGATGCGCTGAGCGGCCCCGCACGGCGGCTCCAGTCCCGCTCCGCAACGCGGGGCTCGGGGCGCCCCCTCCTCCGCTCGGCTGCGGGAGCCCCTGCGCCCGCACGACGGGGCGGCGAACGATCCCCCCCGCTCCCCTCCTCGCTCCGTGTCCGTTCCCCCCCCCCGCTCCCCGCCGAAGGCCGGGCCCAGGGGGGCGGCAGCGGCCCCGCCGTTCCCCCGGGGACTGGCTGGAGCACGGCCGGGCCGAGCGGGGCCGGCGCCCGGAGCATCCCCGGCGGGGCCCGGCCGGCGCTCACCGGTCGAGGCCGATGAGCAGCCGCCCCTTCTCCTCGGAGCCGCTCTCCTTCTTGAGGTCGGCGAAGACCTGCGTGAAGTAGTGCGGGTCGGCGTTGACCTGCAGCATCTTGGGGCTCATGAGGTCGATGATGGAGAGGCAGCGGTCCCAGAAGGCCTCCTTACAGCTCTCCACCAGGAAGGGCTTGAGCGGGTAGGAGATCTCGTTGCCCATGTAGGAGTAGGACAGGTACAGGCAGGTGAGCAGCACTGCCTGCAGTTCGTGGTCGGTGGCCACCTCGGCCGAGATGACGTCCCGGCACAGCATGTAGAGGAAGACCACGTTGGCGGGCGTGATGAAGCCCTGGTCCTGCCAGCCCTGCAGCAGCAGCGAGCGGTCCACGGAGCGCAGCCAGAGCACGGGGTCGGTGGGCGAGAGGTGCTTGAGGCGGTAGCAGCGGCGGCACAGGAACTCGCCGAGGCAGCGCAGCAGCTCGCTGGTGGACGCCTGCACCACCACCCGGCGCGGGGTCGCGGCGGCGGCGGCGGGCGCGGCCGGCGGCACCTTCTGCGCCGAGGCGAGGGCGGCGGCGGCGGCGGCGGGCGGCGGCGGGGCGAAGGTGGCGAGGTTGGCGCACGACAGGGACTTCTTCAGGTTCTCGTTGTTGAGGTGGGTCACGTTGCTCTGGTAGCCGCCGTTGGGCTGCACCTTCTTGGAGCTCTTCTTCTTGGCGGAGACGGCGGCGATGCGCTTCCAGGGCAGCACCGAGATGAGCGAGTGCCGCTTCAGGCCCTTCTCCTTGGCGTTCTTGCTGTTCTGCACCGCCGTGTAGTGCCCCACCGTGGCCGCCCCCTCCTCGAACAGCGGGGCCTTCCGGTAGCTCGGCGACAGCGACAGCACCGTGCCCATGGCGCCGGCCGCCCGGCGGGCCCCGCCGCCCGCCCCGGCCCCGGCCCCGGCCCCGGCCCCGGCCCCGGCGCGGCCCCGCGCTCCGCTGCCCGCTCCGCCGCCGCCGCCGCCGCCGTTCAACGGCCGCGCCTCGCCCCGCCCCGCCCCGCCCCGCGCCGCGCGCGCTCCCGCCGGCGCAGTGCGCGCGCCCCGCCGCGCCCCGCCCCGCGCCGCCACGTGCGCCCGCGCGGGACACGCCCCCCCCCCCCCCGCCGGGCCCCGCACGGACCGCGCCGCGCTCAGCGACAGCACGCTCGGGGGCGCGGGTGGGATTCCCCTTTCCCACCGCAATAACAACCACGGAATCGTTTCGCGTGGAAAAGCCCCTGAAGCTGCCGCAGCCCCAGCCCTGCCCAGCCCGGCGCTGACCCTCAGCCCTCAGCCCCACGGCTCTGGGGTCCCTCCAGGGCTGGGCACTCCCCCAGCTCCCTGGGCAGCCTGGCACAGGGCTGACACCCCTCTCAGGGAAACAGCTCTGCCTCAGCTCCAGCCTCAACCTCCCTTGGGACAACTTGAGCCCGTTTCCTCTTGTCCTGTCACTCATTAGTGTGGAGCAGAGACTGACCCCAGCTCCCTGCAGCCTCCTGTCAGGGAGTGTCAGAGAGTGCTGCTGGCTCCCCTCAGCCTCCTCTTCTCCAGGCTCAACACCCCCATCCCCTCAGCTGCTTCCATCACACTTATGCTCCTACTACTACTACTAAACATTAATTTGGCAGAACTCTCACGTGCTGGGCCAGGACCAGGTCACAGCTCCCCCATCCTTTAATGCTGTGGCTCAAAACCCCATCCTTCCCAGCACTCCATGTCTCAGCAACAGCACTGTGAGCTGCGGCCCAGCATTCAGCTCCCCAGCCCGGTGCTGAGCCAGGAGCTGCAGCCCCTGGGCCCTTCTGGGGCTGCTGAGCACAAAGAGACAAGAGGTTTGAAAAAAAACTTCTTTTATTGGAACTCATCTGAACATCAGATATACTGGTGTTGGTCAGCAAGAACCGTTTGTACATTTGATATTGATGGTGCCAAAGAACCCAAAGAGCGAGCGACGGGGTGAGATGGGAACTGTCAACTGAAAGCGAAACGGCAGCGAGGTGACAACGGCAACAGAGCAGAAAGGGCAGCCAGGCTGAGCCCGGGCTGCAGGCAGAACAGAAGGCTTCCTGACAAACAGAACCCTTGTACAAAATAGACATCTTGTAACAAAGAAAAGGTGGCGAGGGAAGGAGAGACAGGAGGGAAAGGGGAAGGAAGGACTGGCAGGAGAGGGGGGCAGGAGCTTACACTGCCCACACGGCATCACAACCTTGGCGGTGCCACGGCTGGGATGGGCACCAGCCCCCAGCCAGGGCTGCGTGGGGTGGCTCCAGTGGGGCTGAGCTGGCTCCAGAGGGGCTGAGCTGGCTCCAGTGGGGCTGAGCTGGCTCCTGAGGGGCTGAGCTGGCTCCAGTGGGGCTGAGCTGGCTCCAGAGGGGCTGAGCTGGCTCCAGTGGGGCTGAGCTGGCTCCAGAGGGGCTGAGCTGGCTCCAGTGGGGCTGAGCTGGCTCCAGAGGGGCTGAGCTGGCTCCAGTGGGGCTGAGCTGGCTCCCAGCGATGGAGGGTAAAGAAAAAGCAGCAGCAGTGATGCAGCAGAGGGCAAGAGTGACAGTCTGACAGGCAGCCGGGGCAGGGTGGGCTCAGGGCTGGGCTGCCCGCTTGCCTGCTCTTCCTACTAATGCAGGTGGTGGGGAGGGACAAAAAACATCTCCAATCTAGTCTAGTTTTGGAAAGAAGAGCATGCACTGCAGCCCCCCCGAGAGCTGCACCGTCCCCTCGGCCCAGCGGCTGCGGGAGGCACAGGCACCGCTGCAGCACGCGGCTGCTCCTGGGGAGCCCGGGCCTGGGGGCTGGAAAACAAAGCAGGGCTCTGTGCATTTGGGGGGAGGGTTGTGGGTCAGTACAAATGGAATCAACTTGGCTGCTGAGACATCGTTAAGTCTCGGGTTCCAGAGCAGAGGGAGAAACAGGCCTGGTTTTGAGCACCTACTGGTAACAAAACCATCCCTGCTGAAGTCTCTGCCGTCCCTCAGGAAGTGGAAAGCACATGGTTAGGTAGTGTGAGCCTTTTTCCTTTTATTTAGAATACCCTCTTTGTTTAAACAACATCCCCCCCACCCCCCACCCCGCTCCCTGGGTACAAAGTTGGGCCAGTGGAGGTTGCAGGGCCTGGAACACGCAGCGATGGAGACAGGATGCGGTTAAAAACTTTCCGAGCGAAAAGTAGAACAAAGAGAAGGGGGAAAAATAAAAGAGAGGGGGGAAAAAAAAGTCTCCTAACAATTTCCCAAAGGTTTCACTCTCCTGTCACACACACTCTCCAAATGACAGCTAGCAAATTCACCTCTGCAAAGAGAAAACAGAGGCACGTCAGCACGGGGCACAGCAGAGCGGGGGGCACGGCGTGGGCTGGCAGCAGCCCCCACTCACCTATGTCAACTTCTTGGCTTTGTTGTAGAGAGAATCCACTACTTTGCTCATGTTCTGGATGGTCTCGAGGGCGGCTTCGTAGGTTTTGTCTACGGGGGGCTCGTCGAAGATGATGAGGACGCCCTCGCCCTGGTCGAGGATTCCTGCGGGCACAGCGCGGCCGTCACGGGGCTGCCCCCGGCCCCGCTGGCCTGGCGAGGGGCTCCTGCCTGGGACTGGGCTGCCTGCTTCTGTTGGCTCTGTGGGAGCAGTGGCTTACCCAGAAAAACAGGCCCTGTCCTGGGGAGGGGCCCGAGGAGCCCCCCTGGCGATGCTCATCCTGCCCCGTGGGCAGCACGGCGCTGCAGGGAGGTCAAAACCAGGCCAGCTGACAATTCAGGTCTTCCCAGGTGCCTGAGGGGCAGCACAGCTGGGCTCTGTCCTTCTGCAGCTACTGTCTAACCAACAAGCTGCTGTGAGCCATCGCTTTGCTCAGCTAGAGCAGGGGGGCTTTGTAAAGGATGGCTCCAGGGAGCCTCTCCCCAGGGTCCTCAGACAGCCCAGCCCCAGGGGTGACGCAGCCTGGGACGAAGGACAGACACAGACACTCACCGTGGAACTTCTTGTCCAAGATCATCTGGGACAGTTTTCTTTCTACCTCAGCCTGGAAGTGAAGCAGAAAAACTCAGTCTCCCTGAACCCCACAGAGCTGTGAATGGCCCCACTCAGGCCTGGTGGGACGTAAGCAGTGCTTAGCAGCAGCTGGGTTGTCCCGGGACAGATCTCTCCTCACACACTGCCTGAGCTGACACGGGAAATTAAGGCAGAGCTTTAATGCCAGGAGCACCAGGCCTCACCCTCTCCCTCCCCAGAGGACAGGGGACCTGCCACTTCCCACAGACGTGCCCTAGTGTAAAGGGAGCCAGTCCATGCCTCCTGGGAGCCCAAGTGAAGCTCCCAAGGTGGGATGTGCCCACAGATCTCACAGCCTGCAGCTACAGCTGCTTGACCTCAACCCCTTCCCCTGTAACACACCCCACTGATTCCTGGGGATGCTCTTACCTTTGAGAGCTTGATGAGGCTGGATATGTGTTCGATCTACAAGAGAGAGGAAGGAGCTCAGCCCAGCTTCAGCTGCACTGCTGACACACAAGGCAGAGGCTGGGGCTCTGCCACCCAACAGCTCAAGGGCCTAAAACCCTCCATGGGCTTTGTCACTTTGCAGCTTCAGATTTCACACCCAACTCTACCAGAGATGGACTAGACACCCAAAGCTATTACACTCTGAACATGACATCTCTCTCCTCTGAGATCACTGCAGCTGTACCCTCCCCTGGCAGAGCCCCAAAGCCAGGGGCTGTGCCTTCAGCACACCCGACCTGCCGCTGTGCAGGGCAACGGGTGGGCAGGGCAACGAGTCTGGAACAGGGGGTTCCAAAGCCCCCCTCAGCCTCCTCCTCATGTGTCAGCTGAACATGATGAGCCTGAGCTCTGGAAGTGCTGAGTTAAGGAGGATTCTGTGTGGGAACACGTCTCTCCTCTCCAGCAGCAGGGCCCAGCAGGGTCAGCTCGCTGGCAGCACTCACCTGTACTCTGGAGAAGGGCTCGATGACTCTGATCAGGTTCTGTTCCAATAAGTTATCATAGAGCTTCGCCAAGTGAGTGTTTATGATGGGGTCGTCCCTGAGCTCCACCTTATAGTCTGTCAGAGCCTGCAGATGACAGAAGGGGAACAAAGAATTTGGGTAGCAACAGACCTCCTGTCCTCAAAGGCCCCTGAGGATGAACGAACCTTCCCTCCCTGCCCAAAGCACTGGGGGCTAATCCAACCCCATCCCTCAGCTAAAGGCCAGGTCAGGGAGCCCTGCAGCCCGGGCAGCAACATCTTCCACCTCACACTGCTGGGGCTCTGCAAGACACAGCCTTGAGGCTCATACTCAGGAGACAGCAGGGCAGGATTGGTGCCTGACATGGGAATGCTCTCTGCTTCCTCTGTTCTTGCTGAAGCCAGGAAAAACATTTAGGAAGCCAGATGTGCCACTGAACAGCACCAAGAGCACAGAGAACTGCTCTGGAGCTCCCTCTCAAAAACCCACAACGAGGGGACAAAACTAAGCTTCAAGCCAGCCAGTGCGCCCCAGGCTGGTTGCTGAGGGCTGTTTGCTCAGTGCACTGCTGCTTTAGATGGATTTCTGTGTTTCTTTAATGGATTGCTGCTGGGGGCTGCAGCAGCTCCTACCAGCTTCCCAAGCACAGCACTTTGTGCAGCCAGGCCCTGGGATCCATCCCCTGACTCACCTTCTCAAAATCAGCCAGCGACCGGTTCTTGCTGGCCTGTGCCACACACTTCAGGGCTTCTGTCTGCAGGGGAAGCAAAGGAGAGGCAGTTACTCTCCTGGATTCTGCCTTGGTTGCTGTTATGCCAGCTGTGGGTACAGCAAAACGTGCTTCAGCAGCAGAGCAGGAATGTTGCTCCTGCCACAAAGCCGCGCCAGTGCTGCTCTGCGCCCGCAGCTGCCCGCGGGGAGAAGCTGCACGACAGCTGCAGCACACAGGAGGAAACCAGCTTCATGGAAACAAGGCCCACGAGAGTGCCAGCTGCAGCTCCTCTCAGGTTGCAGGCTGGGAGCAAGCTGGACACAATCTGAAGGGAAGGGCAGGTTTGGCAGCCCCTGGAGCTGGGTGTTACCCCTTTGGCACGGCACGTTGCCTCTGCTCAGCAGCAGGGCAGTGCTACGAGTATCCTGCCACAGCAGCAAATGTTCCCCGTCTACCCCACAGCTGTCAAAACAAAGCAGAAGACCCAGACACAACAAAACCTCTGTATTTATATTCAATAGGGCAGTAACTCTGAAGAAACACTTAGAAGTTTCCAAGTGGCAGGAGGCACAAGTGCCCCAGAGCAGCAGCTCAGTGGCTACGGTGCACAGGGCCCTGGCTTCCACCCCTCCCCCCAGCTGGCCCCAAGGCTGCCTGCTCTCCCCCTGCTCCCAGCTGCAGCAGGCGCCACAATCTCCCCTGTCCCAGGGGACAGGGAGCAGCTGAGAGTCCCTCCAGGTTCTGAAGAGGAGCCTCTGACCCAGCTGCCCCTCGGGGGAAGGGGATGAAGCAGGACCAGGGCTGCCAGGGATAATAAGGGGACATCCCCACTTCAGGCTGTCTCCTACACACCTCCTCGACTACATCTCTCCCCCAAGTCCTCTGTGAGGTGAGGGAGCATTAGCTCCTGACTCAAAGCAAAGAGCTGGCTGCCCAGAGCCAGAAGGCTTTGGTGTGGAAGCCCAGCTCAGACCCTGCACATTTGGCTTTTGGTCCTGTACTTCACATAAGCATCCCTGGATTTCATCTGGGGGTGGCACTGGCAGACTGGCAACTGAACAAGGTAGAAGAAACAGTTGATTTAACAACTCCCCAGCTGCTTGGCTTCCACCTTACGGGCATCTAGGTCTCAAGCTGCTCAGTGACTCTGCTGTGAAGGGATTCTCAAGACTTGCTACAACAGGAGTGAAAACAAGAACTTGGATTGAAAGGCACCAGCTCCACGGCTGCAGAGCAGTTGGGGCTGAGACACAAGCACCTGGTGGCATTCAGGAGTTCAGGGAGAAAGCAGAGAGGACAGACACAGCGACAAGGAAGCCGGATTCTCAGGCTGGGAGAAGGACTTTGTGCTCCCTTTGAAGGCAACTGACTTATAGCAATTGGATCAGCTCTGGGTGTCCTTCAGGACACTCAGAGGTGAAGGGTATTTTGGTATGGAAAGACCAAAGTACCTGACCAAAAGAACACCACAACACTCTGAGAGAGAAGAGGAAGGTGGAAGGGATGAAGCTCCTGTACCTGTCTTCCCGCGTACCGCAGAGCGAGCTTCCCACTCACTAATGCCTGCACGTCTTCTGGGCTAGAGAGGGGACAGAAGAGAGCATTGATTCAACACCAGGGTCAGCTGCAACCTCAGCACGCCCCAAAAAGCCCCAAGTGACAGCAAGTCCCTGCAATTGCCAGAGCATGGGACCGGCAGCACTGACCAGGTCACACACACACACGCAGCAAGCTTGGCTGCTTCACTCCATTCACACTCACGAAGGAAAAGCCTTTCCCAGCTCAGAGTGGGAAGCCTCCCTTGCAGGACCACCTGCCACGTACATGTTGAGCATGATCTTGCAGAGCAGCATGTATTTGAGTGCAGTGATGGCTTTGGGGTTGTCAATCGAGTCGTAGCCCTCAAACGCCTCGTAAAAGTACGAGTAGGCTGTTTTCCAGTCCTTCTCCTCTGCTGCGTGGATGATACCTGGGGAGGGGAACAGGCAGGCATCAGAGCTCCTCCTGCCTGCCACAGCAAGGGGACAGAACTAGTCTGCTGCACAGTGGGCTCCCTGCAGGGCTTTACCTGACTGCATGTCCAGCGCTGCCTGCAGCTTCGGGGGGCAGTAGATGGCGTTGGCCGTGGTCCGTGCAGAGGTTAAGGCTGCTCTTGCTTTTGGCAGGTTGCTCAGGGCATGGTAAGTTTTACTCTCTAAGAGCTGCACCTCCACCAGCAGTGCCTTGTCATCCATCTTTTTCAATTCCCTCAGGAGCTGGGAGCCTGGGCAGTGGGGAAGGAGAAGAACCTTTGCAACAGCCACACAAACTAACTCCTTCCACACAGCGCCCTGCTCCCCCCACAGCAGCACTGGCTTTGAGGGAGGGGGGCTGGCTCCACACAACTGTTACTTCCAGGAAGAAACAAAGGAGAGGAAACAATAGTGGGTCAGTGTCAGTCCACAGCTGGAGAGGAATGAGCTAGTTTTGTGTTTGAGGGGGAAGAGGGCAGTGAGGACACTTGGGTGCGTGGGCACCGTGTCTCTGCCACCTCCTCCCGGGCAGCAGATGCTCAGCAGGTCAGGGATGGGCTGTGCAGGTCATTTGGGGCCCCTTCCCCAGATGACAGCATCACCTAGCACCCACACTCACAGCTCTGAGCTGAACACTGCCCATTCCTGCACCATTCCCCTACAGTGAGACGTGAGGATTTGCAGGCAATCCCTAAGGATACGGCGTGGGGAAGGAGTGTTTGAAGCACAAGAGATCAAATTTAGGAGGTAAGAATGGACAGCCTGGATAAACCATCACATTAAACCTGGGGAGGACACAAAGAGCCAGCCTCAGACCAAGCTCTTCCCCTTCTTTCCCCCCAGTACCAACTGAAGAGCGAACTTGGGGACGCAGATCCTCATCCTCCTCTGCTGGGAACCACAGCTCAAACTGCACAAAGAGGTGGAAGAGAATGGACTCTCCCCAGAGGCTCTGCCTGCACCTACTCCTCATGGCCACAGCCAAAACCATGGCCTGGCCAGCAACAGAAACACCACTGCACACCACTGCCATCTCCACAGAGCGGTCAGAGGCTGACCTACGTGTAGAGGCTTCCTCAGCTCCCTGAGCTGTTCCACCAGCATTAATTCCCTTCATTAAGCACAGCTTGGAGTGTGCACCCCGACTGGTTTGAACCTGAGTTCATTACAGATCCATGTGCAAACTCATTCTCACTTGACACTGAATCCCATGTATCACAGCACTTCACCTCCTGCTCTGCTCACACATTCTGCTCAGGTCCAAGTCACCCAGGTGACTCTGGATGTGACACACGCTCCTGCCACCACACTGGAGGAGAAGTGCCAGCCCCTGGTGAGGCCCCAAGGAGCTGGCAGAGAGGTCTGCTCAAACCCCCTGCAGGCAGCTGAAACCTCTTACAGGACCACAGTCATTTGCAAAATGAGCTTGGGGAAGGCACCAAAGGGAGCTGGGCCGTGTAAGATGACCTGCTTTAGTGCCTGCTTTGCAGCAGAGCTCCCACAGTTAATTACCACCTCTCAGGTGCTGCACAGCAAATTCTTCAGGCCTTTATGCTACTTCACAAGAGGTTTTCTAATTACATGAGGGGAGACATGAACACACTCCCTGGCAGGAGGCTGCAGGGAGCTGGGGGTCAGGCTCTGCTCCCAAGTGACAGGACAAGAGGAAACAGCCTCAGGCTGCCCCAGGGGAGGTTGAGATTGGAGCTGAGGCAGAACTGTTTCCCTGAGAGGGGTGTCAGCCCTGTGCCAGGCTGCCCAGGGAGCTGGGGGAGTGCCCAGCCCTGGAGGGATCCCAGAGCCACAGAGCTGAGGTGCTGAGGGCTGTGGGTCAGTGCTGGGCTGGGACTGCAGCAGCTTCAAGGGCTTTTCCACCCAAAAACCATTCCATGACCCTCACAGGTTTGCTGTTGGCTGCCACTGCTACTGCTTTTCATGAAGCCATAGCTGAGCACACTGCAGGGAGCTGCTTCTCCTTTCAGCCTCTCTGACCACTGCAGCACACTGCCCCAGCAGCAGCCAAACCTCACAGCCTTCAGCTGGCTCCAGCTCCTGTTTGCTCCCCAGATCATTTGCCATAAGCAGTGAGCACAAAGATCTCGAAAAGCTTTTCCCACGAAGCAAAGGACGGCAGAACTGGTGCAGCCCCGACAGAGGAACGCCCGAGCCCCACAGCAGCAGGGCTCACACGCGTTTCGCAGCAAAGAACCGCCAGCCCCACCTAGCGGGAGCCTTACCCAGCTGCAGCGCCTCCTGGTACCTCTTGGTATCAAAGTACAGGGAGACCAGCCTCGCCTGGAGAACACAAAAGGAACTGCTGTGAGGAAAGCCAGAGAAAGACAGGACGAGTTTCTTTCTGTAAAACGAAGCTTTACATCCTTCTCTGTACACGATTCACGACGTTCGCTCTTACTAATGGCACCTTATGGCCCAGTTCTGCAAGACCTGGTGCTGGGAGAGCTGCCCAGTCTAAGGACAGCAGGTAAAACCCTGCCTGTTCAAGAAGTCACAGGCTCCAGTGTCATCACAAAGATGTGGAGAGCACAGGTCCTGCTTGCCCAGGAGCTCCCCCCGCGTCGCGTGGGCTCCGCAGCGTAACGTACCTCCAGAGCCTGGCGTAGGAAAGTCCTCTTCTCTGATTTGGCCCATTCAATACACTCTAAACACAGGCCAACCTTAAAGGGAGCAGAAAGAAAGGTGTAAAGCCTTCTGCTGCCCCTCTTTCAAACAGCAGCATGGTTCAACCGCTCCCCACGGCGCCAACACACGCACCACAGCCTGAGGGTCCGCCAGGGGACCGGTCGCTCCAGGCAAAGGCAGCACTGCTGCACGAGGGGTGTGCCTGCAGGGGAGCCTTCAGCACTGGTGCCTGCCCCAGCTGCCCCTGAAGGACATCTCTGACATCACCAGGGCGAAGCACAGCTCAGCAGCACCGGCTGCAGCTCTCGTGCAAGGCTCAGTGACTTCAACAAGGACCCTGCTAAGTACACAGGATCCTGTCCAGCCTCAGGCTGCACCGTGCCCACACCAAACTCAGGAGACACAACAGCCCAGTGGTGTCTCTTCAGCTCAGATCCCGTTGGCTAGATCAACCTCCTGCACTTTGTAATGACATTCCTGGTGTTGCAGTAAGTCCAGAAGGCAAACTAAGGTTTAGTTTGAGCTTTAGCTGACACAAGACAACCTTCCTCGGCTCCTCTGGCTCCCTCTGTGCTCTGACCACTGGGGATAAAGCTCCCCAGTGCAATGTGAAAATGAAGACTGGGCTTCCAGAGTTTCACCAGTCAAACCTAAGTGCTGAGACTCTAAAGGCATCTCCTAAGCAGGTGAGCTTTTGTTTGAACTGGAAACACCTGGGTACACCAGACCTTGAGGCAAGGGACGGCCTAAAGACTTTGTGAGGTCCCTTCCAGAGTGTTTTGCCCCATTTCATTCAGCAGACAGAGCAGTGTATTTTTCAATTGCTCTAGAGAGAGAGGAAAACAAAGTGCACATGGTTTAGGGTCTAAGATGTCAGACCACAGTGTCCCTTGGCAGCATAAAGCAACAGAGGTGTTGGGCTCCACGGCTTTCAACCCAGTCAGGGGCCAGGAGCTGCTTGGTGTGTGTCACCCCGTGTCTCACCAATTGCCTCACAGCAGAGGGAAGGAAGCCAGTGGCTTCTCATGTATTTCAGGTGCTGAGACTCCCCTGATGAACAGAGCAGTTGTGTTCCACTCCAGCCTGAAGGGTGTCGATGCCAGCGACACACGGGAAGTCAGGGTGAGGAGCAAGGCTGGGCAATGCCTGTTCCCAGCTCTTTCTGGAGCAGCTCTGTACCTGCACAGAGGGCTCAGAGCTCCCCAGCACCACTTATTAAACAGGGACATTTGATGAAAAGCTGTTATGCAGTTGCAGTGATAGCTGGAGCACTGGGAGCTGGAGAAGTGTCTTGTTGCTTTCCTGGAGCCCTGGGAGTCTGCTTAAGATACGTTACAGGCAGGAAGGAAACCTCCCTCTGAGCATCCCAGAGGCTGGCAGTGCTCAGGATGACTGCATCAGCAGCCTCACAGCTGAGGCCTCCCAGGTCCTCAAGGCTTTGGGTTTGGCTTCTGAACACACTTTCAAGTGACCATTTGGGCTCGCTGGGCCACGGTTCCATCACTGTAACTCCAAGCTCTTCCCCTGCCATGAGATGCCACCTTTTGGGGCTGCACCCAAAGAGCAGCATTTACATCAAGTTACCTTCAGAAAAGGTCTGAAGCTGCTCATTTTCTGCAGGTGCTTTTTAGGGTTCCCTCCTCACCTGCACATCCCACCCCACCGTTAAAGCCCCAGTCCCCAGTTCCAGTGACATCCCAGCCACGGCAACTGAGAAGCAAACGAACAACATTCCTTGGTTTGCTGAAGTGAGGGCTGCTGCTCTGTGCTCATGTGGCTGAGGAGAATGCCATCAGCCTCTCACACTGCAGAACCTCTCCTCAACTGTCATTTTGGTGCTGTGTGTAGTGTCATGTGGGCTTTGGCCTCGACCTGTTGCTCAAGCCCTTCTCTGCCTCCCTCCCCTCCCCATCCAACTGCTGTGCTGTGCCAGTCCAACCTGCAGTACTGCAGCTCAGAGCTGCCTGCCAGGGGCTCCTCAGCATGTCCCTCCTGTCCTTCTCCCAGTTCCTCCCTCAGAAGCCCTCTGTGGAATACGACACTCCCCACGTGATGCACCTTCATGTCTCCAGGTGAAAGCTGCTGAGGAGCACTCACAACCTAACTGCAGCTCACTCCTCCAGATCCCCTGCCCTCACCTTCCCCTGCAACTGGCCTGGCACCCCTCCTCCCTGCCACCCCACAGCCTGCTGCTAATGCTGTGTGTCTGACACCACCAGCCAGGCAGGGAGCTGCTCCTGCCCTCAGCAGCACGGGGCTCGCAGAGAGATCCCATCAGATCGTGTCTTGTTCAGAGAGCGGATCCAAACGCATCGAATGAACATCTCCTGACACGAGGAAGTCTTCAGTGTGAGAGGTCAGGTAATGGGTTTGGAGGGCCAGACCACTGCTGAAATGTCAAGCTCACCTCCTGTCCTGTTGCTGCCTCCATGTCGAGGAAGAGGTCGAGCAGGAAGCGAACCAGGCGGGCGGCCTTGGCTTTGCTGATGGAGTTCAGGAAGGGACGGATGTACTTCAGGAGCCCTCCCAGCTCTGCAGGCACAGAAGAACCCTCCAGATCATGAAATCCAACCACACAAGCAAGAGTCAGAGCCCAACACAGCAGTATTTATTGCACCAAGCATTTTATAAGCAGTCTCTCGGTGTCTGCAGCCTCAGCCCCTCGCTCCCTGCTCCTCCCATTATAACCCCATCTGCACCAACGCTTGCCTCAGGCACATCAGCATCTGCTAAATGCTTGGAGATTGGCACTGGGGTTCATGGTTTAAATGTTTTTATTAACTCACAGTTTGATGTTTGAATCTGCCATCCCTAGACAGAGTCAGATCCAGCCCCTGCTGCACTTGACACTTAACTACCCTCGCTCCCTAATCAGATCTCACCTTACTTAACTGCACTTCTGCCTCAGGTTAGAAATCATGTGGCAAGCAGGGTGCTGGGGAGGGGCTGAGGGAATGGGGGTGTTGAGCCTGGAGGAGGCTGAGGGCAGACAGAAGCACTCTCTGACACTCCCTGACAGGAGGCTGCAGGGAGCTGGGGGTCAGGCTCTGCTCCCCAGTCATGAAGAACAAGAGGAAACAGCCTCAAGTTGCCCCAGGGGAGGTTGAGGTTGGAGCTGAGGCAGTGCCCAGCCCTGGAGGGATCCCAGAGCCGTGGGGCTGAGGTGCTGAGGGCTGTGGGTCAGTGCTGGGCTGGGCAGGGTGAGGGCAGGGCTGGGACTTGCTCTTAAAGGTCTTTTCCAACCAGAATGGTTCTCTGATTCTACTCATCCACTGACTGGTTTACAGGCTCAAGTTCACAAAGGAAGAGCCTTCCTACATGAAGCAGCAGACCAAGGGTGTCAGTCCTGCAGAGCAAAGGAAGCAGCAGCCAGCATCACGGCACTGGCAGGACTCAGCAGGGGCAGGAGTGGATGAGGGTGGAACCACACAGCACAAGCTGCAGCCTTCTCCTGTGAGCAGCCTGGCAGGACAGGCTGCAGCCACATCTGACAGGCAGGGAACATGCCCCTTCCAGCAGAGCAGCACTGTGCCAGGACAGGCTTCAGCACCAGCTCCTGACTGACACCACAGCTCATTTGCCCCAGGATTTGCAGCCTCAGCCAAACAGCAGCTGCATCTCCCACTGCCATCTTTCCAAGGTCTGGCAGCTACAGGAAACCAAACCAAACCCTGCAATGAGCATTCTGGAACACTCTGCACTCAAATGGTATCAGGATCAAAACTAAACTAAGAGACTCCCCTAACTGAACTTCAGAGGAGCAGCAGAGCTGCAGCTTGGGAGGACTCCAAGAAACAAGAGCTGAAAACAGAGTTTCTCCCAGACTTCCTGTAGCAGCAATGCAAAGGAGTTGTTGCAAGAACATCGGAATGACACCTGCACTTTATTCCTTGTCTTTGCCACTTTTTCCACCTCTCTGTTTCCCAAGTTTGCCAGCACAGCTCCTTCCTCACACTGCTGAGGAGCAGATCCCTGTAGGTTCAGTCCAGTTGCCCAGGGCATATGCTGACATCTTCTGCATCAGGAGGTTTAGAACAAACTAAACTTCTCTCAAGCATACCTTGGATCCTTAGAGGAGCCTCATTTTCCAAACAGCAGGGCAACAAATGGTGCCTCTTCCTACACTGAGTCCCTCAGACTTTGTCCAGGGAACGAAGCCAGATGCCACAGCTGCCAAGGCCAAGGTCCCATAACAGTTCTACCTTTTCCCTGAGAATAGATAGGCAGGGCCTTCCAGAATGGAGCTCTGTTAACATCCAAGATCAAGCCCTGCTGACTGACAGCTTCAACCCTCCACAAGGAGCTGCTGCCCCATGGCAGAGGCCAACCTCACTGTCAGTCAGGGGTTCTGAGCCCCTCGAGCTGCAGCACTGCTCAGGGTCACCAATCCCAATCCTTTCAGTCAAACTCTTTGGCTTTGCCTGCAGGCCACAAACTACAGCAACAGCAGCAGAAAGCTGCTTCCAGCACACCACTCCTGTGCAGGGCTCCTCTGGAGCAGCCCTCTGCTGTGAGCTGAGCAAGGTGGGCTCCACATCACCTCCCTGTGCTCACAAGACTGAAGCTGGAGGGGGCCAGAAGCTGGTTCCCTGCTGCAGCCAACGTGAGCTCTTCAGAACACTGCACTGAGGGTGGGGAACAAGCCTGCACCTCATGAGGTCACAGCTCTGTGTCCTTAGCTCTGAAACTAAGAATTTCTCAGCCTTCCAGGCTGTTTCATCAAGCAGAGGGACTCTGAGATCCACCAACCCTCAACTCCCACACAGCACCGCTCTGCCCACTGCACAGGGCTGCGTCTCTGCACACACGTCCTTAGGGCACACACACACCCCCCCACCCTGGAAAGGAACTCCAGGATCAAAACAAGGCAACAAAACATCACATGGAATACAGCTGCAGCACTTCTCTTGCCACTGACTTGCTCAACAGCTGCCTGGATTCAGATCCCAAGCCAGCAGCTAGCACGGACCACAGCCCTTTGCCAGCTGCACCTTCAGCCAGGCGAGCTCCAAGCTCCTGCCCAAACTTCTCTCTCCTACCAATGGCACTGTCAACTATTCTTAGGACTTTTACCTGGTTTTGAAGTACCTGGTACAGGGGTGTGACTGACAGCTCTGGGAAAGTGCTGAGCAGCTGCTCTGGAGAATGAATCTGCAGCTCATGCTCAGAGCCAGAGCTTCCACGAGCAGTGTGCCCTGCACCTGAACTGCTGCTGCTCCCAGCCTGGGGGTGCAGCCTGAGACACCACAGTGTCCTAAAAGCACATCACCTACCTCTACAGTCCTTCACCTCCAGCAGGCAGATCAGGAGGGACATTTGTGTTGTTGGTATTGTTTTAAACAGAGGTTTGGCCTCTAAACCCACAGGGGCTGTTTTACCCCCTCAGCTGGTGGTTGTAACTTTCAAGTCCCACCAAAACACAGTTGAGTTTCCCCCTCCCAGCTCACAAACCCTTTGATCTGCAGGAACTTATCACTCTCAAGTAGCCTCAGAGACAGCACAACACCTTGAAGCTGATACTGAAAGGTGTGGGGCAAAAGCTCCAGTGAGATCCACACAGTGACAGGCCAGAAACCAGCCAGGCCCAGCAATCAGCTCCTTTGGTTGAGCAGCACCAGGCTGCCTCCCCTTGGCTAGAAGGGCTGTGCCTGTCTGTGCTAGCACCCTTGGGGGTGGCTGTGCCTGGGGAGGTGCTGCTGCCCCTGATGCTGTCACTCCTGCTCATCTCCTTCATCCCTGAAAGCCAGGAGGGAAGGCAGCAGCGTCCTCCCCACAGACCCAGCACAGCCCTGGGCTGTGGGACCCCCATCCTCATCCCTCAGCCTCAGCACACCCCTCCAGAAAGCCCAGCCTGCTGCTCTCACTCCCATCTACACACACACAGCTGCCTTCTTAACACTGCCAGGCTCCTTCCACCCAGAGTACAGCTGCTCTGTGGCTTGGTGTCCCCCTTTGCACACTGCAAATACACTTCACATTTGCTCCTTCCTAAACCTGGTCAGGATGTGTTGGTGCTGCCAGCTGCAGGCACTCAGCCTGCCCCTTAAAACCTGCTACAGCCAGCCACTCTCTGACCATGCACTGAAGCTCTTTGCACAGACACTTGTGGTTCATTGACCTGAGGTCCTTTAACATTCAGTTAGAGAAGCAGCCTTCATAATCCTGCTCTCAACTCTCCCTGCAGGAAGGGATGGAAGGGCTTCTTTCTCCCCACTGCCTATAAAAGCAGCTGCTTTTACAGGGAACAAATTCTGCCTTGTGTTGCTTGGGAACCTCTTCTGTTCCAGCTTGTACCCGCTGCCCCTTGTCCACCTGGCTCTTTCCCTTCTGCCCTGCCTCTGGGAGGATGTTTCCTGCCCACATCTGCTTTCCCACCCACTCCACAATGAGGGAGCTGGAGTCAGTGCAGGAGCAGCCCTTACCCAACAGCTCAGTTACTTGTCCCAGGCTCACCTTCTGCCTGGCCAGTCTTGGCCAGGAGCAGCCCCAGCTCCAGGATGCTCTGCTCTTTGACCTGCACAGCTTCTTCATCATTCTCCTGCACATCACGTTTCACTGCAAAAGAGAGAGCAAGTTCCCCTGAGTGTCACTGCAGGGAGGGAGGGTCAGCAGCAGGCAGCCCCTGGGAAGGCACCAACAGGCAGGAGTGAACTCAGCCTGGCCTGAGAGATCTGCAAAGCACAAGGTGTGGAAAGTTGCAATGTGGAGCTTGGTGAGTGTTTCAGCTCCACTTCCCAAAGGTCTGAGCCCAGCTGGCAAACACCACTGTGCTCCAGTCCCAAGGTCTGAAGCACTCACATCACCCAGCTGCCTGAGCTCCACTTCCAAACCACCACGTCACAACAGACCCTCAGAACCAAAATGGGTTTGGGTGTTGAGCCTGGAGGAGGCTGAGGGCAGACAGCAGCACTCTCTGACACTTCCTGACAGCAGGCTGCAGTGAGGGTCAGTCTCTTCTCTCAAGTAACAAGAGGAAATGGACTCAAGTTGCCCCAGGGGAAGGTGAGATTGGAGCTGAGGCAGAACTGTTTCCCTGAGAGGGGTGTCAGCCCCTGTGCCAGGCTGCCCAGGGAGCTGGGGCAGTGCCCAGCCCTGGAGGGACCCCAAAGCCGTGGAGCTGAGGTGCTGGGGGCTGTGGGTCAGTGCTGGGCTGGGACTGCAGCAGCTTCAAGGGCTTTGCCAACCACAATGATTCTGTGATTCAGTGTGGGGGCTTCTGGTGCTGCTTTGTGCATCAAGGTGTGATCCCACGGCCAAAAGGCAGCATAGGGACAGTGTCAGCTCCATCAGGCACATCCCTCAGAGCCCCTCAGCTGTGTGGCCACTGCCCCTTCCCACACCCAGCTCTGACAGTCTCCTCAGCACTAGGTGCCAGCCTGAGGAGCTGCCACCCACAGAAGGGCCAAATGACACCCAGCAGCACCAAACCCACATTTACACAGCAGCAGTGGCACAGAAATCAGCACCAAGCAATGCACTTCCCTGGCACCGAGGAAACATCCACCCAGGAGCACGTGTGCTGGGCAGTTCATGCAGCTCCCACACCAACAGAGCCAAAACACTGCCCAGCTGCACAGAGAGACCCCACACACTGCCCATGAGCACACACAGTCCCACAGTGCTGGGGGCTGACAGGGCCCTGCAGAGCTGCTCCAGCCCCTGCTACAGCAGCTTCCCCTGGCTCAGGGGGCACAGGAACGTGTCCAGGTGGGGTTGGGAACCTCCTGAGGAGCCTCCACACCCTCCCTGGGCAGCCTGGGTCAGGGCTCCCTCACCTCAGCACCAAAGGAGCTTCTCCTCCTGAGCCAGGGGCACTGCCTGTGTGCCTGTGTTCATCACCCTTTGTCCTGGCACTGGCCACCACACACCAAACACTGGTCTTGTCACTCCACACCCGCCCTTCAGGGACTGATCAGCATCAATGAGCTCCCTCCTCAGCCTCCTCTTCTCCAGACTGACCAGCCCCAGGGCCCACAGCCTTTCCTCAGCAGGAACATGCTCCAGTGCCCTGAGCATCTTGCTGGCCGTGTGCTGGCCTCTCTGCAGCACTTCCCTGTCCCTCTGCAGCTGGGGAGCCCACAACTGGCCCCAGGACTCCAGATGAGGCCTCAGCACATGTGGCAGAGCAGAGCAAAGGGGAGCAGAAGCTCCCTGGCCCTGCTGCTGGATCCACACTCAGCTGGATGCCCCCAGGCTGCCCCTGGCTTTGCCCAGGAGGGCAGGGTGCTGCCCATGGTTATCTGGTGCCCAGCAGCACTGCCAGCTCTCTCTGCACAGATCACACACATCACACCTGTTGTGGCCAAAGCAAAGCCATTTGGTTCTCAAGCAGAGACACAGTGCCCACAGGCTCCAGCCACTGGCCCCACAGCCCTGAGGACCCCAGTGCTCAGCAGGCACAAACACTGAGCAGCACCAGCAGCTCTCAGAGGCCCTGGAGCCTCCAAGCAAAGTGTAACACAGGCAGCAGGACACAGCCCCTGTGGCTGGCTCAGCGGGCTGACAGCAGAGCCCTGCAGCTCACCACACACCACACGAGCCACTCTTTCCAACAGCCCTTCTGCAGCCTGGCCCCGACACAGGGCTGTGCCTGTCCCAGCCCCCGGGCAGCTGCACACCCAGCACAGCCCGGCGCGGGGCCGCTGCACACCAGCGGCGTCTGGCTCGGCACAAACGGCGGCGGAACCGCGGGCCCGAGGCACGGCACAGCTCCCGCCAATGCCCGTGCGGCGCTGCGCGGGGGATTCAAACCGCGGCCCGGCCCGGTGTGTGCGGCCCGCCGAGCCCCGCCGCTGCCCGGCCCCGCAGCCCCGGCGGAACAGAGCTGCTGCCGGCACCTCGTCCCGTCCCGCCGCGGCCCCACAGCCCGGCCCCGCAACACTGAGCTGCTGCTGGCGGCGCCGTCCCGTCCCCGCGGCCCCGGCGGCACAGCCCCGCTCCCGGCAGCTCCGTCCCCTCCCCATGGCCCCGGCAGCACAGCCCTGTTACCGGCAGCTCCGTCCGGTCCCCACGGCCCCGCTACCGGCAGCCCCGTCCCGTCCCCGCAGCCCCGTTACCGGCAGCTCCGTCCCGTCCCCGCAGCCCCGCTACCGGCAGCTCCGTCCCGTCCCGCTGCCACTCCCACAGCCGGCCCAACAGCACAGCCCCGGTACCGGCAGCCCCGTCCCGTCCCCACAGCCCCGGCGGCACAGAGCCAGCACCGGCAGCTCGCCCCGTCCCGCCGCAGCCCCGCGCTCCGCCGCCGCCCGTGCCCGCGCGTGTGGAGGCAGCCGCAGGCTCGGGGGTCCCCGCGGGGCAGCGCGGCGGCGCGGGGCCGGGGCCGCGGGCACAGGCCGCGCGGTGAGTCAGCAGCCGGCGGCGGGCGGCGGGGCGCGGCGGCGGCGGCGGGGCGCGGCGCCGGGCGGGCGGCGCGGCGGGCGTGGGGCCTCACCGATGGAGTGCAGGATGCCGATGGAGGCCTCGCGGTCGGTGGAGAGCAAGGACTGCGCGCGCTGGAACTCCAGCACCGCCGCCGCCGCCATCTTGCCGCTGCCTCGCTCCCTCCCCGGCGCCACACCGGAAGCGGCGGGCGCGCGGACGCGCCTCTTCCTGCCGCGGGGCATGACGGGAGTCGCAGTCCCGGCGGGAGGCGGAGCCGCGCTGGGGGCGTGGTCTGGCGAGGGGGCGTGCCCTGAGGCGGGGCGTGGCCTGGTGGGGGCGTGGCCTGTGGCGCGGCAGCCTGTGGCGGGAGCGGGGCGCGCGCGGCGGGGGGCAGCGGCCCCGGGGACCCCCTGCGGGACCCTCAGTACCCCGGGCCCGCCCGGGACGCCCCCACGCCGGAGCACACGCACGGCATCGCTCACGTTCTCTGTGCTCAGCCTCCCCCCCACGGCCCTGGGGTCTCCCCTGCCCCTCACAGCCGTTTGTACAGCCGCTCACAAGCACGTGCCCACGGTATGTGTACCCCCCTTGCACACGGGTGCACACGCTGCACTGCCCTTACTGCAGACACTCCCCCGCACCTACACCCCGTGCACGGCCTCTCCTTGCACAGCCGCTCTGCTGCACGCTCACACGCGCTCCCTTGTGCACACACACGTGCACTGGCGTGTTCTCCTTTCACACTCACTTGCTCACCATTGCACGACTGCACACCCCCCCCATAGACACGTGGTCCTCCTTGCACACACGCTGCCCTCACACTCCTCTTCGCACACAGACTGTCCTCCCTCGAGCACAACCCCTTGCAGACCCCCTTTATGCACCCACACACCTCCTTTGCACACATGGCCCTTCCACAACCCCCTCACGCCTCCTTGCACGCCCGTTCCTCCCTTGCACACCCCTTGTGCACACACACACTCCCCCTGCAACGCCCCCATTCCTCACACCCCTTCACACGCCCCCCTCTCCCCTTTCCACGCTTCCTGCGCTCCCCCTCCCCCTTCCTCGCCCCCCTCCCGCACAGCCCCTGCACACCCCGGGGCCGGGCAGACCCGCCCGCCCCTAATCGCCTCCAGCTGCAATAACATTCCCGGCGCTCGCAGGCGCCGCCGCCCCCGGAGCCGCCCCCGGCCCCGACCCCTCCCCCGGGCCCCCCGGGCCCCCCCTCCCCCGGGCCGGGCCAGCTGCGTGGCCGTGGGGCAGCCCCACGGCGGGGCCCCCGGGGGGGTGGGGCGGGGAGGGGGGTGTCCGTGGGTTGGGGGGGGTCAGGGACCGCAGCGAACGGATTGGGATGGGATCCCATTCCCAGCCCGAGTTCTCCAGGAGGGGTTTTGGGGTGGGGATGGGGTACCATGTCCATCAGCCCACTCTTATCCATGCCCCCTCCTCCAGGAGCGATGCCGGGCTGGAGATGAGCTACCACATCTGTGTGTGCCATGTTTGCAGGGGCAAATGCTGGGGATGACACAGCCCATCACATCTCATCCTGAGGCCTCCAGGAGGAGGCTGGATGGAGAGGCAGCCCCACGCTCCTCTCCCTCACCCTTTGGCAGAGGGAAGGGTCCCACATGGCTCAGAACAGGGCGGTGGGATGGAGATGGGATCCTCCATGTGCCTTGGCAATCCCAGCTCTCGTTAGGGCCATCCCTAACTGCTAGGAGGGGGCACATCCTACTCTCTGGCCCTTCCGTGGCTCCTTTAAGAGCTGCAGGCAGGAACTGAGTTTAGCTGGCGGCCGCCTGTCCCCCTGGCACCCGGCCACAGCTCTGGCCCCCACATCCCCCCGGCTCCCGTGCCTGGGGGGCAACGAGGCTGGGGGGGCACCGGGGGAGCCCGGGTCCCCTTTGGCCTTGTCCCCGTGGTTAAGGCGCTGTGGACCCGCAGTTGATGTCCCCAGCGAGGGCCTGGGATCTGTCACGCTGCTAAGGGCTAAGAAATGATCGGTGGGGACACGTGACATGTCACCATGAGCTGTCCCTCGTCATGTCCCTGCTGCCAGCCACTGCTGGGGACACAGGACGAGGGGGAACGGGGACAGGGGGGTGGATCCCACTGCCTCGAGGGAATTGTTCACCCGGGACTGAGCTGCTGGGACAGGCCCCACGGGCAAAGGGGGCTGAGGGACAGGGGATGGGGCAGCCCAGGGGACACAGAAGCCTGAGGGCCGTGGGGACAGCCCTGCCATGGGCCAGGGTCTCATCCTGGAGCCAGGAGAATGCAGAGCCTGAGGTCCAGGGGACAGGAGTGACCACAGCCTGGGACACAAGAGCACTGGGACATCCCGGGACCTGTCCTTTCCCCAGTGAGACCAGTTCCTTTCACCAGCAGCCCCTTCCCTGCCCTGGTTTTGCCCCCGGGGTGTCTCCTTGCCCAAACAGAGCCCAGGGCCATCACCCCACGCTGCCCCAAGTGTGGCCACTCCTCTTGGGACCCCCCTGTGCCAGCCTCCCTGGGCACTGCTGTGAGCCTGTGGGTGCCGCAGGCCTGGGCCAGGAGGGGCTGAGCCACACTCTAATTGACTTCTGCCGCCTCAGGCAGCTGGCAAAACAGAGCAGAGCTCATTAGGGGACATCAAAGGACCCCCAGCATGGCCCGGGGGGGGGGGGGGACGGGACACAGCGGGACTCACCACTGGCGTTTGCTCCCTCTGCTTGCCTTAAAAGAGGAAGAGGAGGATGGGAGTCAGCAGCCTGGGCGGGCTGGGGCTGAGCCACCCGCTGCCAGGAGGTCCCTGTCCAGGGGCTTGGCTGGACCTGAGTACCCCACACTCAGGGTGATCTGTCCCCCATTCCTGGGGTGCCCTATCCTGAAGGTGACCTGGACCTGTCCCCAAGGTTAGCTGGATCTGGGGTGACTCCCCTAACCCAAGAGGCTCATCCTTGGGGTGCCCTGTCCCCAGGCGACAGAGCAGGGGACAGAGGGGACACACATTGCCATTGCTTGCAGATACCTTCTGTCTCCTTTCCCCTCAGGCTGCAAACAGCCTGGAGAGCCAAAAACCTCCCCAAACCCCTCACTCCCCAAAAAAAGGGCTCAGGCAGGCTGTGGGCTGAGCCACGCGGGGCTGGACCCATCCCAACTCTGCCGATCCCAGCCCCAAAGCTCTCCCTCCACCTCAGGAGCCGGGGGGTGGGGGCCGCGGCCAGAGCCCCCCCGCAGCAGCCGGGGGCTGGGCGCAGCGACCCCAGGGCCGGGACACGGCAGATGAGCCACTGAGCGAAGGCAGCAGCGTCTGTGTGCCGGCTCCCGCATTCCTGCGTGGAGACTTCACACCCCCCCCCCCGCGCCGCCGCCGGCCGAACAAAGCGGCCTTGGGTGGGATCTGCCGCTCGGGGAGCACCCCCCGGGCCAAAGCGCCCAGCACCAGGGCTGCATCCAGCCCGCCTCGGTCCCTAGGGCGGGGGTGACCCCTCCTCTGCGCCGGCACCTTTGGGTGCAGGGGAGGCGGGGGGGGGGTCCCTTTGGCCTAGTCTCCATCTGCCAATGTCCCGTCCCGTCCCCCCCCCACCTCGGGGAGGGACATGAAATCGTCAGCTCAACCTCATTTTAATTCCATTTTGGGAGACAGCGGAGCCAAGGGGTGCCAGGGGGTGGGTGCCAGGGGGTGGGTGCCAGGGGGGGTCCCAGACAGCACAGTCTGTCCCACAATCTGGTTCTTCAAATCATGAAAAGGAGGGGGAGAAATAACCCCAACCCACCCAAGGCTGGATAAGTTTCCCTCCCTCTTCTCTCCCCCCTTCCAAGTCATCGCTGGAAAATTAAACCGGATCCAAAGAGTTTTTCCTTTCCAAAATGTGCTGGCGAGGCGCTGCCTTAACCCCTTCACTCCCGCTGCGCCCTGACACACGGATCTGGCGTTTTGAAGGGGCTTTGGGGATGGTCCCGGGGCTCTGCTGGGCAAAGGAGAACGGTCCAAGCCGGCTACAAACCCTCCCAGTGCCCGGAGGAGCCCCACAGCCCCCCCAGCCGACGGAGAGGAGACGCCTCGGGGCTCCCCGGGGCGGGTTTTGGGGCGCCCGCGGGTCAGCGCGTCCCTGCCCACATCTCCCGCTCCATTTCGGGAAGCAGATTAGTACCATTTCTCTAAATGTCAACGAAATGCAGCTGATTAAATTCCTCCTTGCCCTCCCCTCCCCTCTGCGGCAGCCCCCCTCCAGCCGGGACAGCCCCACCACCCCAGCCAGGACCCGCTTCCCTCCGCAGACTCGGGGTGAGGGGCCCACCGACAGCCCCAACCCCACATCCCATAGGCGACGGGAGGCAGCTCCTCGGGGGGGGGGGGCACGGGAGAGACACCCCACCCCCCGACGAAAAAATCCCAATTTGGGAGTGAAACGGATCTTTCTCTTCCCCTGCCAAGCGCTTTGTTCCAGCCAGGGGGATGCCGGCTCATGCCCGCGGGGGATGGAAGGGGAGGGCCCGGCAGCACCCGCGGGGACCCCCCCCCACCATTTACTCCTGGATGTGGGGGCAGCTCAGGAATCCACTCAGCGGGGGCCTGTCCCACTCGGTCCGATTCGCAAAGGAGTGTTTCTAAAGTTATTTGGGACGAAAAGTCCGGGGGGGGACACACCTCGGGGGGAGCCTCAACCCGCTTTGGGGAGTGGGAAAAAGAGGAGGGGGGAAAAATCAACTTTCTTGGGGAGTTTGCAAAAAGAGAGGGAGGAAAAGGGTGTTTTTATTGGCTTTTCCCCCCTTTCCACAGCGCCCGGAGCCGCCGCGGCCCCTCGGGCCCCGTCACCAGCCGCGGCGGCCCCGCGGGGGGAACTGCAGCGGGGAGGGGGCGCGGGGGGGCCGGGAGCCCCCACACAGGCTCGGCACGGGACTTTTCCCCCTTTTTCTTCTTTCTTCCCTCTTCTTTCCCCGTTTTACCTCCCCGCCTTTTCCTCCTCTTTTTTCTCCCCTTCTTTTTTTTCCTCCTTCCAACCCTCTCCTTCGCTTCCCTCCCTTTTCTTTTTTCTCTCCCTTTTTGCCTTTTTCCTCTCTCCCCCTTTTCTCCTTTTTCCCCTTTTCCTCTCTCTTTCTGCCCTTTCTTTCTCTCCCCTTTTCTCCCCCTCTCCCCTCTCCACATCTCACATACAAATATATAATTCCTTTTACAAATGCTATTTACAGGTTTAATTACACCCCCCCAGCGCAGGCCACCAAAGAGAACAGACAGACACCCCTCAGACGTTAATCAATCTAAGAATAAAAAATATAGAATACCCCCCTCCCCTCCCGTTTCCCCCAGAGCCCCGTCCGGGAGCGCGGGGCGGCGCTGGGCCGGGGGTCACACCGTGGTCTCGCCCTGCTTGCTGTTGGTGAGTCGCGTGTAGAACTTCCTCCAGGAGTGGAGGGTTTTGCCCGACCATATCCAAAAGCCGGAGGTGATGCCGACGATGAGAGTCATGAGGTACTTGATCATGTAGACGGTGAAGTCGGGGGTCATGCGGGGGGTGAAGTGGAGAGGGCAGGGGATGGCCAGGCTCTTGCAGTTCTGGCTGATCCAGCTGCGCTCCCAGTGCTCGCGGAACGCCTGCTCGTAGAAGTAGCAGGCGATGACGATGGTGGCCGGCACGGTGTAGAGGACGCTGAACACCCCGATGCGAACCATCAGCCGCTCCAGCTTCTCCGTCTTGGTGCCGCCGTGTTTCATGATGGTGCGGATGCGGAAGAGGGAGACGAAGCCGGCCAGGAGGAAGGAGGTGCCGATGAAGAGGTAGACGAAGAGCGGGGCCAGCACGAAGCCCCGCAGAGGGTCGATGTTGTTGAGGCCCACGAAGCACACGCCGCTCAGCAGGTCGCCGTCGATCTGCCCCATGGCCAGGATGGTGATGGTCTTGACGGCCGGCACGGCCCAGGCGGCCAGGTGGAAGTACTGGGAGTTGGCCTCGATGGCCTCGTGGCCCCACTTCATGCCGGCGGCCAGGAACCAGGTGAGGGAGAGGATGACCCACCAGATGGAGCTGGCCATGCTGAAGAAGTAGAGCATCATGAAGAGGATGGTGCAGCCCTCCTTCTTGGTGCCCTGCACCACCGTGCGGTAGCCGTCCTCCTGGAAGCGCTCGTTGCACACCACCCTCTCCTCCAGCACGAAGCCCGCGATGTAGGCCACCGACACCATGGTGTAGCAGCCCGACAGGAAGATGATGGGGCGCTCGGGGTAGCGGAAGCGCTGCATGTCCACCAGGTAGGTGGTGACGGTGAAGAAGGTGGAGGCGCAGCACAGGACGGACCAGATGAGGATCCAGATGCGGGCGAAGCGGATCTCGTCCTCGTTGAAGAACATGTGGCCGTCGGGCCGGGCGGGCTCGCAGGGCGCCGCGCAGTCCTTCTCGCCCAAGAACTTGTAGTTGAGGTAGCTGGGCACCTTCAGCGCCCGCGGGCAGTGGAAGGGGTGGTCGAGCGTGGCGTAGCGCGGGGCGCCCGGCGTGCCCTGGCCGGCCAGCGGCGTGGCGCTGGTGAGCAGGGTGGGCGAGCCGCCGTCCTCGGAGTGGTTCTGCCCCACGCAGATCTGCTCGGCGCCGTGCCGGGGGAAATTCTCGCAGCGCAGCCGCTCCGGCCACTGGAAGCCGAACTTATTCATGAGGGCCTCGCAGCCCTGGCGCGCCCGCTCGCAGATGGAGCGGCAGGGCGGGATGGCCTGCTCCAGCACCGTGCACACCGGCGCGTACATGGAGCACAGGAAGAACTTGAGCTCCAGCGAGCACTGCACCTTCACCAGCGGGTAGAACTGGTGGACCTCCAGCCCCGCGTCCTCCTGGTTGGTGTGACCCAGCAGGTTGGGCATGATGGTCTGGTTGTAGGCGATGTCGGTGCAGAGCGGGATGGAGATGGGCTGGCAGAAGCCGTGGTCGGGGATGGAGATGCCCTTCTCGCCGTGCAGCTGGCTCCGGCCCGGCGCCGGCACGCTCAGCCCCAGCAGCAGCCAGGCCAGGGCGGGCAGCGCGTCGGGGGGGCCCATGGTGCCCCGAGCTCCCGGCGAACGGATTTACCGTGCCCGGTGCCCAGCCGGCCGGCCGGTCCTCCCGTCGGGATCTGCTGCGCCCGGTGGTGGCTCGGATGGCTCCCGACGACCGGACTCGCGGTGCCCGGTGGTGTCCGGACGGCTCCCGGTGACCGGATGCCTTCGGGTCCCGCCTGGACGGCTCCCGGTGCCTGCCCGGACGGCTCCCGCAGCCGCGCTGTGCCTTGCGCGGCGGGACGGCTGCCGCTGCTCGGCTACGGCGCTCCCGGTGCCCGGCCCAGACGTTCCCGCTGCTCCGCGGGGCAGCTCCCGCAGCTCCCGCTGCCCCGACCCGGTGCTCCGCGGGGCAGCTGCCGGTGCCGGAGCCCCGGGCGGGGGTGGTGGCGCGGGCGGGGCGGGGAGCGGGATGGCGGAGGGGGGGGGGGGGGTGCCGGGGGGTGCCGGGGGAGCGGAGCGGCCGCACCGGACGCTCCCGCCGCCTTTGTGCGGGGCAGCGCCGCGTCCCCGCCGGGCGGAGCGGCCCCCCCGCGCCCCGCCCCGCGCGGCCCCGCCCCCCCCGCGCCGCCAATCACATTCAAACGCGGCGGCCGCACCGCCCCCCCGCGCCGGGACCCCCCCCGCGGGGGTCACCGGGACGGGGGCCGGGGAGGGACTGGGCTCCCCCCCCTCACCTCCCCCCACGCCGAAAAACTTTTTCCGCGCGGCGCAAACTCCCCCCGCGGCGTGGGGTCGGGACGGGGACACGGCGAAAAGTGTCCCTCCGGCGTCCGCTGCCCCCCCGGGTCCCCTGTGCCCCCTCTCCGGTGCGCTGCAGCGTGGTCCTCCCTGTCCCCGGGTCCCCTTTAGGGTGCAGGATTTGCCCCGTGGTGCCCGGCGGTGCCGGCCCGAGGTTGTGCCGAGCTGGCCTCCCGCGGCCCCACGCAGCCACGGTACACTCACGGCTGTTCTCGGCACCCCCAAATCAGGCCGAGGCCGGGAGGGGAATGGACATTCCACATCCTGCCCCCCGGCACCGGTCCCACACTCTGCACCCGAGCTGTGGCCATGGGGAAGGGCACCCCCAAAGCCAGAACTGGGACATACTAGGAGGAGGGGAAGCTGGGACACACTGGGCTGGGAGAGGTGTGCACTGTGACACCCTTTGTGGGGACAGGAATGCAGCAAGAGGGACCGGGACATACTGGGGGAGATCTGGGACACGGTGAGGAGGCAGTGGGTCACATCAGGGGAGACTGGGACACAGAGAGGGGAGGATTGGGACACACTGGCGGGGCACTGAACACATCAGAGGGGACTGAGACTCACTGGAAAGGCCTGGCCACAGTGGTGGGGAGGTCTGGGACACACTGGAGAGCACTGGGACACACCGGAGCAGGCTGGGATACACTGGGGAGACAAACCAGAGACCCTCATCAGCAAAAGAAACTGCAGGCAATCACCTCAAATGCTGGCGGCAGGCTGGGGGAGCACCCAGCACTCCGATCCCGCTCCTGGCCGGGGGGGTGAGGGGCTTTCTGCCGGCTGCCCCCTGTCCCCCCCACCGCCCTCCCTCCCCTCTCTCTCCCTTTCCTGTAACTTAAGCTTTTGTTGTGAGCAGGAGCAGCCCGGGCTGCCGTGAAAAGAGGGCCCCACCGCCTTTCAGAGCGTAATTGAAACCATTGCGCGGCTCCTGGCCGAGGGGGAAGGGCGGGGGGGGGGCTCACCAAATCAAAGCTGGGGAGGGGGACACGCTGCGCACCCGCTCCCGGGGCTCCCCCCGCCCACTCTGCCCCCCCGGCCCCGCGTGTGAGGCGCTTGGCGAGATGCGGGGGGCTCCCCACGCTCGCACAGGGCTCGGCGTGGGCAGGAGGGGTGCCGGCGGCCCCAGCATGGGGGTCCCACACAGTGAGCTGGGGCGGGATGGGTGCAGCGGCCCGGTGCCCACCCGTGGCCTGACCAGAGCACCCCGGGGTGCTGCCTTTGGGCCCGGCTCCGAGCCCGCGGCCGCCATGTGCCCGGGAAGGCGGCTCGGCACGGCCGGCGCTTGGCGGCTGCCCAGCGAGTCCCCGGCCGGGAGGCTGCCGGCGACGGGCCTGGCAGGGCGCCGGGCTGCGGGGGCCGGGCCCAGGCCGCGTTCTGGTGAGCGGCTGCCAACCGGCCCCTTCCCGGCTCCCCGTGGGGTGGCCCCTCGGGCCGCAGCTCCCCTCGGCACCGTGGCTGCAGGGTCTGGTTTGTGGGCCCCCCGTGTCCCCTGCCTCGGTGGCCCAGGCAGGGACGGAGGGGCGCGGGGGTGTCTGCACAGCCACGTGGATCTTGGCTTCCTGAAACTTTCAGATGGGCCTTTTTTGCTGTGGATGAGGGATGTCACTTCCAGAGGGGCTGTTCCCGTGCTCCCCGTCCTCCTGGCTGCTGAGGACACAGGGTCCCTGAGACAGAGAGGGGCCACTCAGAGTGGGTGCTGAGCCCTCCCAGGGAGGGGCAAACCCGGGGCAGATCTGCCAGGCAGCCCTGGGACAGACACCCGTCTGGGCTGGGGGTGGCAGGGGACACCCAGGGAGGTGTCTCCTTGTAGGGACCAATGTGCACAGGGGCTGGGGCATCCCTCTGGTCCCTGTCACCACACTCCCTTCTCGGTTCCCAGGCGCTGCCAGGGGTGTGCTGGGTGGGAGAGGGGCTGGTCCCCTCCCCAAAAGCTTCCCTGTAGGGGTCAGGGGTCAGTGTCCTGGGCAGAGAGGACTCTGGAGGACAGGAACCTACCCTGGCACCCAGAGGGAGAGGGTAGAGGGGGGTGCTGCCAACAGGCCAGGCTGAGTGTTTTGGGAGTGTGGGGCCAAGCTTGGCTGTCCACATGGTCCTTTGCTGGCCCCAAAGAGCTGTTCAAGGTGAGGGGCACCCAGGGGTTCCAGTGCCCCCACTGCTCTGCTCTCAGATGCCCCCAGCACTGCAGGGTGCTCAGGGTGCTGGTGGCCACAGTGTCCCTGTGGTGTGTTGCCTGTGCAGCCCCTCAGCCCAAGACTCCTCCAGGAGTGCCGGGGTGCCTGTGGGGTCCCCCCTGTTCCCCAAGGTCTGGGGTACATGGCAGCAACCCGCCAGCTCCTGCCCTTGGCCTCCCTGAGCCTCCCCTCGCTGGGCACAGGAGCCCTGGGATACACCCGTGGCTGACGCTGGCCTGGGGGCATCTGGCAGCACCAGCGCTCGCCACCCCCATCCCTTGGGGCTGGGCACAGAGGAAGGTGATGCAGAAGCTGTGGCTGGGGGTCCTGGGTGGGAGAGGAGGTGGGGGTTCCCCAGGGGCACAGAGGAGACCCCCCCCAGCCCCTGCCCCAGCTTTGTCTCACTGAGGAGCCTCTAATTAAAAGCAGGCACAAAGGGCCTGGCTGTCGGCGGGCGGGAGGTGCCAGCTGAGGACGGGGGTCTGTCACCAAGGGAACTGAGAGGGGCCCCGTGCCCCGTGCGTGAGCGGGCACACGCAGCGGGTGGGAGCGGGGCTGGGGTGGCAGTGTGGCGGGCAGAGGGCTGTGTGAAAGCTCTGCTGGCACACGCGTGTGTGCTTGTGCACAGAGCTCCTGTGGGTTGGGGAGGGCAGGAACCAGTGCCTGCTGCTCTCAGGACTGGTGTGTACTGGTCTAAACTGGTCTAACGGCCTGCAATGGCTCCATGGGGTAGGAAAGGTCCGTGAGCAGCACTGATTGGGTGGGCTGGGGGGTGTATCCAGCCCTGGGGTATCTATGGGGTGAGTTGAACCACGAGGTGGACCATGGGGTGAGCCGAGAGCTGGGGTATCTGTGGGGTGAGCTGAGCCCTGGGGTACATGTGAGGCGGGCTGAGCTATGAGGTACCCATGGGGTGAGTTGAGCCGTGGGGTGAGTGGAGTGATGGGGTACCCACAGGGTGAGCTATGGGGTGTCCCAGCACCAGGGGTAGCCCTGGCTGCCAGCGTGGCTGTGCCAAGGTGCTCCCCAGGCAGCACCGAGCACCTCGTGGTAGCCAAACCACAGGCACCTGGCAGGTCCCTGGGCCGATGGGTGACCTCAAGGGTGGCTGGGAGGAGCTGGGGGGACACAACCCCCCACCCAGCTGAAGGTCGGACTGCTCAGGCACCCTTAGGGTGCCACGGCACTCCCCCAACCTCCATCCTGCACCGGCGGGGGGGCAAAGGCCACCCCGAGGCGGGCTGGCACTGGGTGGCCAGGGGGAAGGTGGCTTAAGCCCACCTTGACCTTGCTGGCAGGGGAGGGGTCCCCGCAGCATGTCGGACACATCCCCCGCCAGCGCCCGCATTGACAGCGCGGTGAGCTCGCGCGCGGAGCAGCCGGCATGAAAAGGCGGCTTAGGCATCTCCCGCTGCGAGAGATGGATTAGGGGCTGCGGGGAGGGCCGCGGGACAGCCCGAGGCACGGCCACCGCGGGCCGCCGACAGCCTTTGTGCCGGTAGCCGCCGGGCAAGGTGCCGCTGGCCACTCTCTTGCTCGTCCGGGTGGGAGAAGGGGGCAGTGGGCAGGGCCCGGTGGGGCGCCATGCCGGGAGGGCCCTGCAGGGCACTGTGGGACACAGAGGGGATTGTCCTGACGGGAGGGGGCCGGGACACCCAGCGCTGGTGGCCCTGCTCCTCCACCGGCCCCGGCCCCCGCCGCGGGTCCCCAAGGCATCCGCCGCCCGGCGCTCAGCTGTCGCTGTCAGGAGGACGGGACGGGGTATTTTTAGAGCTGCCCCATGGGGACAGGGTGAGCAGTGACAATTTCTGCTGCTGGCAGTGGGCGGTGTGAGACAGGCATGGCAGGACTTTCCCTTTCAGTTCTACTTTGGGGTCAGATATGTTCCCTTTGTCCCCAGGCTGGCAATGGGTCCCCATGGGGCGCGTGGGGGTCTCGCCACCTGGGCTGAGTTGGGGTCTGTACTCCCGAGGTGGTGATAGTGATGCCCCACGTGAGTGGCCCAGGGCCCTGGATGCCCCCCAGGACTATCCCCAGTGTGTGAGGCAGGGGCTGGTGGCTCTGGTGGCCCTCGTGGTGGGGGTGGCACGGCTGGTGGGATGGGAGGGAGTGTCCCCGTGGCCGTCCTCCCCATCTCAGGAACAGCTGTGCCCCGGCCGGTGGCGGAGGACCTGCCAGCAGCAGGCATGTGACAGGAGGTGATAGGGATGGTTGCTATTTATACCCAGCCCAGGGCTGGGTGAGAGGACACGGGATAGCCCATGCCACCAGCCCCTCAGGGTCTCCTTCCTCTAAGGTAGGGGGCTGCAGTGGAGCCATGAGGCCTGTTCCTGCCCCCAAGGTGTCTCATGGCCACTCCAACTGTCCCCAACCCCCTGGAGACACTGAGCCATCCCTGTGGGACACTGAGCCACTCCTGTGCCCGATGGGGACACAGGGCTGTCCCCATGCCTGATGAGGACACTGACCCTCCTCTGTGCCCAACAGGGAGATCCAGCTGTCCCCATGCCCAATGGAGGCACTGACATCCTGTGCCCAAGAGTGGCCCTGAACTGTCTCTGTGCCTGAAGGTGCCCTGAAGTTGCTTCCAAAGAGGGACACTGAGCTGTCCCCACGCTCCATGAGAGCACAGGGCTGTGCCCAAGGGCTGTATTGAGCTGTCACCATGTCCAGCCTCATCAGGCACACATCCCCAGCAGATATGGGCACTGCTCAGTGTGGGGAGAAGCTGAGGGGGGATTGTTCCTCCTGGAGCCCCCCTCAGCTCCCTCTCCTCTTCCACAGGCGGTGAGACCGGGCGCCGTAGCCCCCACACAAAGCTGCTTTACATGAGAAGAGGGGCCCTGGCAGCCTCCATGGCTGCCTCCGGCCCCTGGCCCACAGAAAGGGGCCTCCTTCCCTCCCGGCTCCTGGCCTCCCTCTGCTCGCCCCCACGCTCACTCTCTCCCCTCTGGGTGCCTGCCACACACACACACACGCAGGGGCAGGGGTCCCTGGCTTGGGGCATGGGGAGAAGCCTGAACCCTCCCAGGGCTGCCCCTCCCAAAGTGGGCTCTGCTCAGGGCTGTGGCATCGAGGGAAGCTGAGGCAGGGGGGTGAGTGAGGGGCTTCAGATACAGGTTCCTCTGCAGAGCAGCACCCCTGAGGTGCCAGATCCCCCTCGCCCAAAGCCCAGTCAGGCAGGGCTGACCATGGTGAAAGGGCACCCAAGCCCCAGTTGGACATCCAGATCCTGCTGAGGTGGCTACCACCTTCCCCAGGGGGTGCTGGGCACCTGCACTCCCTGCCCTGGGTCTCATCCTGGCTGGCTTGAATTGTCTCCATCTCCCTGTAGGAACATGTCTGGATCAGCCCCCCGTGGTGGGTGGGGGATCCTGTGGTGTGGGTGGGGGTCCCACTGCTCACCTGAGGGGGCAAGAGCTGTGTCACCGAGCAGGGCCCAGGGTGCAGGACACATGTGTGTCTCTGACTGAGCTGTCCACAGGCTGCTCTACACAGCTTGGCTGGGCTCCCTGGGCAGGGATCCTGGTGCCACCCTGCCTGCCTGGACCCTTCAGGAGGACATGGCATACACAGTCCCCTCTGAAAAGGCAGCAGTGACTCCTGGAAAGAGAAAGGTTGCTCCCCTCCCTGCCTCAGCTTCTCCCGCTGCTGTGGGGCTAAGCTGCAAGGCACTCCTTGGGGTGTGCAGAGCTCTGGGGGAGACCTCAACCCATGGAGGACAGATCGTGGGGCTTCCACCCCTCACTCAGGCAGGTGGGACCAGAGATCCAGTGCACGATGAGACGACTGAACCCCAACGCTGAGGGCATTGTGAGAAGCAGAATAAAACACAGACAGGCACAGCATCAACAAGACTTTCTTAGGTCAACAAGGAGCAAATTTGAGCAACATTCCTGTCCATCAAAAGCTCTCAGAGCTACCCTGGGATACAGAAGTCCCAGCTCCCAACCAGGAGGTCCTCCTGAGTACACAGGGCTGACTGGTCCCCAGAGAGAGCCAGGATTTGGGGGATTTCCCAGGCTGCTGAGGCAGGGCAGCAGGATGAGAACAACATCCCTCCTAGCAAGTTAGAAGCAGATTGCATGAGGGATCTCCACGCAGGAGTTCTGTCAGCACAGCACTGCACTTCCCAGCCTGACACACTGCAGTAATAGATCGTCAGCTCTGCTACGAGCTACACTGCCTAGCACCAACCACAACCACCACTGCGGCCTCTCTGGCATCCGACCCAGCGCCTCACTGCGCAGGACTCGCTGTCACAGCCACTCACCTCATCGCCTGGTTCGGGGGAGGCACGGTCTGGTGAGCACGGCTTCAGCCGGGCCCGTTTCGCTGAGCCCTGCCTTATGCGGCAGCAGAGGGCAGCACGCAAGCGGGATCCGGCCAGCGAGCCTGCTGCGGAGAGAAAGAAAAGGAATGAATGGAGAGACAGATGGAATCCGCTTTTCCTGCTGTCAGGGGCAGCGGAGAGACGGCGACACGCACACGCCGCCACGCTCAGAGGCAGCTGGTAACAGCTGTGGCGGTGGGTGGGAAAGCGGGGCCGCGTCTGCCGCGGGGCCTGCGCTCAGAGGCCCGAGGGCTGCTGGGACAGAGCCTTGGCATTGCCTGCTGAGTGCACGCCTGGGGCACTGCTCCTCTGCCACCAGGTACAGGGACTTGGCTACTGGCTGTGCTTGCATGAGCCAGGCACCCATCTCTCAGCTCAGGCACCCATCTCCCTGCGGCCCGGCTGGAGGCCTAAGGAGCTATCAGCATGGCTATCACCCCTGGGCACTGTGCTTCACCTCAGGGTTGGCTCTGAGGACTGTGATCCAGCTCAGCTCATGTGCTGGGCACCATGGCCTCCAGCAGTGCTGGCCTCAGGCACCATCACCTGCCTCAGGGCTGGCCCTGGGCACTGTCACCCACTTCAGGGCTGGCTCTTCACACCATCATAGAACCATAGAATGGTGGGGTTGGAAGAGACCTTTAGAGATCATCTAGTCCAACCCCCCTGCAGAAGCAGGGTCACCTAGATCAGGTCACACAGGAACACGTCCAGGCGGGTTTTGAAGACCTCCAAGGAAGGAGACTCCACAACCCCTCTGGGCAGCCTGTGCCAGGGCTCCCTCACCTCACAGTGAAATAGTTTTTTCTTATGCTTAAGTGGAACTTTTTGTGTTCCAGCTTCATCCCATCACCCCTTGTCCTGTTACTACTATAGATGTCCCATCCTCCTGACACCCACCCTTTAGATATTTATAAATGTTAATGGGATCGCCCCTCAGTCTCCTCCAGACTAAAACAGCCCCAGTTCCCACAGCCTTTCCTCATATGAAAGATGTTCCATACCCCTGATCATCTTGGTGGCCCTGCACTGGCCTCTCCAGGACTTCCCTGTCCCTCTTGAGCTGAGGAGCCCAGAACTGGACACAGGACTCCAGATGAGGCCTCACCAGGGCAGAGTAGAGGGGGAGAAGAACCTCCCTTGACCTGCTGCCCACATTCTTCTTGATGCATCCCAGGCTGCCATTGGCTTCTTGCCCATGAGGGCACATTGCTGGCTCATATTTAGTTTATTATTAATTAGGACTCTCCCTGCAGAGCTGCTCTTCAGCAGTTCAACTCCCAGCCTGTCCTGGTGCAGGGGGCTGTTCCTTCCCAGCTGCAGGACTCTGCACTTGTCCTTGTTGAACCGCAGGACGTTCCTCTCTGCCCAACTCTCAAGCCGGTCGAGATCCCGCTGAATGGCAGCTCAGGCTCTGGGGAATCAGCCAGTCCTCCCAGTTTGGTGTCATCAGCGAACTATCATCCTCCTCAGGGCTGGTCCTGGGTGCCATCATCTGCCTCAGGGCTGGATCCTGGCACTATCATCTGCCTCAGGGCTTGCCCAGGCACCATCACCTGCCTCAGGCCTGGCCCTGGGCACCATCATCTGCCTCAGGGCTTGCCCAGGCACCATCACCTGCCTCAGGCCTGGCCCTGGGCACCATCACCTGCCTCAGGCCTGGCCCTGGGCACCATCATCTGCCTCAGGGATTGCCCAGGGACCATCATTTGCCTCAGAGCTGTCTCAGGGGACCATCATCCGCCTCAGGGCTGGCCGCTGGCACCACCACTGGCCTCCGGGCTGCCCGCAGGTGGTGCTGGGCCGTGCCGGGCCGTGCGGCCGCCGCCGCCCCGCGCCCCTCAGCGCCCCCTCCCGCCCCGGCCGCTCTGAGGCGAATCTGCGCGCGCGCCGCTCCCGGGGTGCAGCAGGGAGCAGCGGCCACCCTATTGGCCCGTAGATCCATCACTCAAGAAGCCGGGGCACCCCCATTGGTTCCAGCCGGGAGGGCGGGAAGGCTGGTGCCCGCCCTCCCCGGCCGCCTCACGCCTCGGCGCATGCGCAGCACGACCCGCGGCGCGGGGGGGGCGGTGCGCTGTGCCGCGGCAGCTCGCGCCCTGATTGGCTGCGGGCGGCCGTGAGGGGGGGTGACCGGCGCACGCGCGGCCCGGGCTCCGTTCCCACCGGCGGCGGGGCCGGTGGTGCCGGCCGCTCTCTGCTCGCTCCTGGCAGCCCCCTGCAAGCGCCGCGGCCTCCGCGCCCCGAGCCGCCGCCTCCCGCCCGGCCGCTCGCCGTGAGGGCGGCCCCGCGCTGCCCGCGTGAGCCGCGGCGGCCGGCGCATGCGCGGCGCGGCGGGGGCGGGGCGGGCGCTGCCGCGGCGCGGGCGGCGCTGAGGGGAGGCGGCCGGAGCGCGGGGCCGGGCCGGGCCGGGCCGAGCGAGGCGGCGGCGGCGGCGCAAAATGGCGGACAGGTTCTCCCGCTTCAACGAGGACAGGGACTTCCAGGTAACGGCCGCACCGCGGAGCAACACCCCCGCCGGCCGAGCCCCGGGGCGGCCGCGGCCCCCTCGGGCCCCCTCCGGCCGTTGCCCCCCTCCCCGCGCCGGGGCTGTGTGCGCGGGCCCGGCGCTTCGCGGTGGCGGAGAACGACACAAAGGAGCGGGCGCGGGGAGCCGGGACGGGCTGTCAAGGTGACCCGCGGGGAGCGGGACGGCGGCGGCGGCGCGTGGGGAGGCAGCGTCCCCGCGGAGGGGCCGCCGGGGGCTCCCCTCTGAGGGAGCGAACTCTGGTCCGCGGGAGCCGGGAGCTGAGCGCTTGGCCCGGGCGTTAGGCCGGAGCGGTGCGGGCCGGGCTCACCTGCCCGCTGCCGCTCCCCCAGCCCCGGCTCGGGCATCCCCGGCATGTGGCAGCCACCCCCTCTGTGCCAAACGCGTTTCTCGTCTCCTTATCCCTCCTCTGAAGAAAGACACGAGTATTCCGACGTAATGAACGCCGCTGCTGCCGGTTGAAAGGGGATTTAAATAAACAATGGGGAAATTAACGTTGACTCATTAAGCTTAAACAATGACATTTTGTTTTCTGACTTCAGCCCGGGAGTCTCGAGGTCAGACAGAAAAACAAAAGTAGTGAGGGCAAAGGCAGCTCGAGAAGAGCCATTGATGAGCGTTTTATCTGTTGTCCTTGCTTGGGGAGCCTAAAGTTGGAACAGTGCGTTTCACCCAAACTCGTGCTTTCTGCTTAAACATCTGAGAGGGCTTTTTTGATAGTTGCAGAGCTCAAGTGGTTGTGCTTCATGTGACGTGAAGGTGCAGCCTTAAAACGAGAGGACATCCAGTAGTAATTAACGTGTGTTGTTCCTTCTGGGTGTTTTAGGGGATGCTCATTTCCCAAGCTGTTATTAAACAGTGTTGGAAACACACAAGAAAATACATGGCAGTGTGGCTGCCTGCACCATTTGCTTTGCCTCTTCTGTGGCTTGGAGGTATGGCAGCCCTAAACACAGGGGCTGGGGTGCAGGGGCTGTGGGTATGGCAGCCCTAAACACAGGGGCTGGGGTGCAGGGGCTGTGAGTATGGCAGCTCTAAACACAGGGGCTGGGATGCTGCCTTCTTTTCCTTCAATGAAGTACTGAAATGGTGTGATTGAGTTTCTGAAGTTCCTGTTTTGGTGAAGCAGAGTTTGAGATTCCATTTCTCATGGTGGTTTGCTTGGGGGGGGGGGAGGGATGGGGAACCTCACCCGAGCCGGGTGCTGCAGGGGATACCCCAGCAATGGCTGAGCTCCCTGCTTGCCTGTTACACAACGGTGCTCGCATCTGCCTTTCACTGGGTGCTCTTGTTCTTGTCCCTTTGCCAAAGGAAAACAAGCAAAAGAGAGGATAAAGAATTGTAGGAGCAAAACCTGTTAGTGTGTCATTGCTCTGGTCATGCAGGGAGAATGCAGAGTGATGTCAGAGAGGAAACAGGGCTCCATTACCCGATGCTGACATCTCAAAAGCTGTCGAGCACGCTCGGGAGCAATAACCCACTCACAACCTTCTTTTCCCTCCACTTTAAGCAAGGGCACTATTTTTAATCTGGGCTTTCTCCATGCCAAGTGTCAGGCTTTCATTGTCTTTCCCCTAAACTGGAGTAGAAGATGACACAAGAGGGCTTTTTACAGCAGGGTAACTTCTCTTCCTGAGGACTGGCCAGTGAGAGGGCGTTTTATGTTGTGCTTTAAAGCTTCCTTTGAAGGGAAGGTGGAATCAGTCCTCAGGGAAGTGACAGTGTGCAGTTGGTTGAGGCTTGCAGAGGACCGAATGTGAAAATGATGAATTGGGAAAGAGCTGAGGGGGAAACTGAGCCCAAATGTCTTGGGCAAGATGGGACTGAGTTGAGGGCAGCTCCAGTGCCTGTGCATGTACCCGGACAGTTGGTCAGCCTGATGACTTTTCTGAAGTACCTTGGTGGAGGAAGGCTTTTTGAACCTTCTCTATCCTCATTCCTCATCAAAATCAGAGAAGATTTTTGGCTATTTTTGCTTTTTTCCCCTCTTTAGAGGGAGGTTGCTTGAGAGGTGCCGGGGTGTGGAATAAAGGGGCTGGCTTACCATGCTGTGTGTCTGCAGGTCGCTGTGAAAGCTGTGCTGTGGCTGTTGCTAAGCGTAGGTAAAAATACCCCTGCCTTTACTGTGCAGCTTTGGATCCTCTCTGTAAGATCTCCAAACTACAGCAAGAACAAGACAGGCTGTTAGTGTGAAGTTACAAGTTTGTCTGTAGGCTCCCTTTGTAGGAGTGTTTCTGCCAGTGTTAAGGGTGCCTTCCCCACGCCATCTCTAGCAGGTTTAATTCCAGGCTTCAGCAGCTGAAGTTTCTATCCTTTGACTGCAGACATGACCCAGTGTTACTGTTGAGACCCAAGTAGGCACGACAGAAGGGAGATGGGGCTCTGAAATGACACGGCTGCAAGCAGGAATGGAGCATGACTGGGGGGGGAAGGCTGTAGACATCCCTCAGATTTCGTTCTACTTGTGATCTTCGTGATGAAGCAAAAGGATGTGTTACCCTCTGGAGAGAGGAAGGGAAACAAAAGGTCAGGAGAGAAGCGTGTGGGTCAAAGGAAGCTTTTAGCTGCTTGGAAGAAAGGCAAATAGCTTGAGATTAGTGATGTGGCTGATGGGAGAGAGTCGCTGGGTGAAAACAAGCGCTTTTAGAGTTGTCTTTACTGTTAGCAGCCTTCCTTCTGGAGAGAAACTGGGGAGATCCAGGGTTTGAGAGGATTACTTTGGCAAGAGTAGGAGTGGAGCATTGGTGTGGGCAGGGGAGAGGAGGTTAGCAGGGGTGATACTCATGTTCCTGAGCTGCTGATACGCTGGAGAGAAGCGGATTAAAGGTAGGAGAGCTGCTGGGAGCTGTTGTGTCCCCCCTGGGCCTGACTGAAGGAAGCTCCATGCAGGAATGGAAACAGCCAGCACTGGAGGGAAATGGGGTCGGGAAGGAAAGGACCTAAACCAGCCATGAAAAAGGTGTAAGTGGCCTGAAGTGCATAAAAAGACAATGAGGAGAGAGAGGTTGTGGAGCAGAGGGATCAACTGAGGGTTGGAGGGTAAAGAGGGACTAGAGAACCTCCCTGTAACTGCAGCCAAAGCGAAGCAGTCAGTATAAAGAAAGCTGCAGAGGGAACAGAGACACTATTGTGGGGTTGTAAGGAACCCTGTGGAAAGGAGTAGCTAGTGTCAGGGTAAGAAAGTCAGATACCCTTGGGGATAAAGATGGTGATGTGGAGGGGCAGGAGAAGGGTCACGTGCTTGGAACACGTTCCCAGTGCCCTGTGTGGTGGGTGGCAGGAGCCTGGAGGCTGAGGGGGCTTTGAAAGTTAAACTCTGAAGGGTGTGAAAGGAGCAGGAGATGCCATGGGAGGGCATCACTGCACTGAGATGGTTGAGCAGCTTTTGTGGGTTTGGTTTTTATGGGATTGTGTTGCTTTTGCCGTGCTGTGTTGCTTTTGAAGCCGTGCAAAGGATGGAGATCCTCTCTTCTCTTTGCTGTGTGCCCCAAAAGCTTAGAAACACTCCAGGGAAAGGCCCTGCTTTTGGCTGTGTTTTGCAGGTGCTGAACTCGAGGGCAGCTCTAGTGAAAGGCATTTAGCTTTGCTCTGTCCAGAAATACTTGATCTTTCCCTGAGCAGGGCAGCAGAGCAGTTTGTTTGGGAGGCTTTAGGCAGTGAACTGCTGAAGGAGGAAGGATGTTCCTGACCTTCCTTCTCTTTCCCTCTCTCTAGGCTCTGACATGATGAGTTAAGTCTGCTGAATGAATAAACCCCAACCTCCTTCCCTTTTCTGTCACTGGAGGGGTTATTTTTGAGTGGGCCACAGACAAGCTTTGTCCTTCAGTTAAATGATCCTTAGTGCTTCTGTGTCGCAGGGATGTCTGTCACTTGCCTGCTCCTGCCCTCTCTTTGGTTGGCTGGATTCCCCGAGGCAGACACAAACTCCTGAGCTGTTGTAACTTCAAGTAATGATGAATGATAGCTGTGGAGTGGGCTACCAGAGGATCTCAACAGGTTACTGGGAACCATGGGCAGTACAGGAGGCTGCTGCAGTAAGGAAATGCACATCTCAGTTCTCCTCCTGTAGTTGCAACTACTCTATTCTTTATCTAAACTGTACTGAGCAAAAAGAATGAATGCACTGACTGTCTCCTCGTTGCTGTAACCCAGTGGAGCTCCCAGTGACTCCCAGATGTTGAGAATGTGTGTTTCCTTGCCATATCTTTCTCCTTTTAATTGTAGAAGGGGAAATTTGCATATCCTTCAGCAGGCTGGGAGTGCTTGTGGGTCATGGGGCAAAGCAAGTTGATGGGTTTCCTCGTGCTGCAAGGAAAGAAATAGGATCATTGTCTCTTGCCTCATTTACTGATTGAGAGAAGAAAGACTTAAGGAAGGGGAATGCAGGTTGGAGTCTGCCAAAGGTGTTATCCTGAGCCTCCAGCTGATGTAAGATCCCGGTGTTTGTGTTTGCCTGTGCCAGTTGTAGCTGGGAGCAGTCCTGAGGGTGGCCTTGTCCATGGTGTGTTCTGTAATTCAGGGATTAATCTTAGATTTTCAACAACCTGTTGGTGGTGTTCAGATGTCCTCACTGGGCATCAGGTTGGGATGATGGTTCTGGTGGGGACTCTTGTTTCCTCACCAAGATGTGCTGACCCCTTGGTTGAGCAAAGCAGGAACGTCAGAGCTGTGGCTGGTGTTTTTGCCGGCTGACGTGAGCAAGGGAGAGAGGAAAAGACTGAGGAGAAATGTGTTATAAAGCAGATTGTGTAGTGATGGTGCCATTTTTAGAAGAATGTGAACTTCAGTGTGAATCTTTGGCACTGGTGTGCTGAGTGAATTTTACAGAGGCCTTGCTTGCTGTCTTGATCGTACCTTTTGTCACTTCTGTCATGCAGTGATGTCTCTGTCACCGTGGTTAACTGCAAACTCTTCATTCTGCAGTCCCACAAACCAGCTAAACTATCTCAGCTCCAAATCACCCCCCCTGAAACAAAACTCGACCTAACTAGTCTCCTGACACCCACTGTGTGGGGATGTAGAGCTTCAGCAGCTCATCTGATCACAAAGCACTGCTGCAGTTCTTGGCCAGCGTTTCTTAGGCAAGGGCATACATGTAGTCCTGGCCTCTTTGGAGAGCCTTAGTGCTCTGGTCTCTCAATTCTCCTGTTGCAGGGCATTTTGCCTTCCCTGGTGTGTTGTTACCCTTTCTGCATCCTAAAATTTTCCTCCTTTGTGACTAGAAGAGTTGAACAGAGGAGTCTAGACTCCATCTGTGGAGTTAAGCGGCTTTCTTCCACTACTTTATTCCTTTGTCACACACCCATGGACTGTATTTTCATCCTTTTTTTACTCCTGAATTGCATGAAGAGGTTTTCACTTGGATTTCTCCTGCCTGCTCAGCTGCAGCCCCGTGCTGCAGGTGTGTTTGTACAGGGATCTGTGGAAACAGTCTTTGTGTGCTGAGTTCAGGCTGCTCTTTCCTGGGTCAGCTTGCTCTGGACAAACACGTTCTCCACATGGTTGCTCACTGTTTGTCAGGCTTCATAATCTGCAGACTGAGTTGGCTGTTGCTCCATTCCCCCTCAGGTCATTGATAAAAATGTTGAACTGAGGTTTGTGGAGTGAATTAGGAGTTTGGGTCCAGTTAACATGCTCCTCAGTGAGGTTTTCTGGGGCGTTCTGGATGAGAAATAAGTATCAAGTGTTGTATTAAGAAAGGAAAAGAAGGAAAGACTGTGCTGTGAAAGGTTGGAATTCTGTTTGTGGTAAATAAACTATAGCTATGAAATAATTAGTGCACTATCCCATCAGGGTATTTCCTCTGTGTCTCTCTTGTTAGATGTAGTAAGTCAGGTCAAAGGAGGGGATTCTGTCCCTCTGCTCCCCTCTCGTGAGATGCCTTCCTGAAGTGCTGCATCCAGCTCTGGGGCACCATCAGAAGGACATGGAGCTGCTGGAGGGAGCACAGGGGAGGCCATGGAGATGATCTGATGTCTGTGGAGACAGGCTGAGAGAGTTGGGGGTGTTCAGCCTGGAGAAGAGAAGGCTCTGGGGAGACCTTAGAGCAGCCTCCAGGCCCTTAAGGGGCCGACACGAAAGCTGGGGAGGGACTTTGTACAAGGGCCTGGAGTGACAGGACAAGGGGTGATGGCTCCAAACTGAGAGAGGGGAGACTTAGATGAAATGTGAGGAAGAAGCTCTGCACAGTGAGAGTGGGGAGGCCCTGGCACAGGCTGCCCAGAGAGGTTGTGGCTGCCCCATCCCTGGAAGTGTCCAAGGGCAGGTTGGATGGGACTGTGAGCAACCTGGGCTAGTGCAGTGTCCCTGCCCATGGCTGGGAGTTGGAACTGGATGATCTTTCAGGTCCCTTCCCAAACCCTTCTGTGACTGCTGGGAGCTGCAGCATCTTCTGCATCGAGGTATGTTAAGAAATGGCAGTGAGCAAGTGGGGTGAGTGAGGCCAGTGCTGCCACTCTTCCAGCAGCTATGCCAGAGCTGAAGAGCATCCCTCTGTGCTGGAACACATTTCTAGCTGCTGTTGGTAGCAGCAGAAGGAATCTCAGTGACATTAAATTGCTCTAGTTTGGTGCCAAAGTATGCAAGGCAGGGACCTGCCTCTGGCTTCCCCTTCTTTCCTGTACAAGTTGTTTATCTCTGAACATGTTTTTAATTGGACAGCTGTAATGAGGCATTTCTCTGCACCCTTTCCTGGTTTAAGGCTCCTGACCTAGGAGTACTCCTTGGGTGCTTTTGGGTTTTAGTGGTTTTGGACTTAATAGGTAGAATTTTACCACTGAGATTTACTTGTAGTTTGGTAAGCAGCAGGTGCTGTCAGTGCCCCAGCCTGTAATTACAAGGTGCTGCTTTCAAAGGTTGCCAGTTGCAGTTCACATCCAGATCTTACAGTATTGGCTTTTCCTTTAAGTACTGTCAAAATCATTGATGTGTGTGTGATTGGCTCAAATGAGGTTTTGCTGCAGCTACAAGCCATTGACTGTAAATGTTCAGCAGTTGGGAGGATGTGAAGCTGTGCAGTGTCCATCGTTACCCACGGGGAAGGGACTGGGCAGGTGATTTATAGCCCACAGAGGGCTGGGAGAGTGCTGCCTGTTGTTTGGGAGTTATTCACCTCAGTTGCTAGGAAAGGATGACTGGTTATTTTTGCATCTTTACAGTCACTCACTCCAGGGAACAGGAAGAGGGATGCCTTTGTTCTGGGCAGCACTAACAAAGGCTTTCCAGGTACCAGTGCAAAGTTGCTGTTGTGTCACACTGTCTGGCCTTTAAAGTGACCCAAGGAAGCTTCCAGCGAGAGCAGGGTTGGACAGAGTCATCTTCTGGGTGCATATTGGTCTTCCAAACGTACTTTCTCCTGGGTGCATAACGAATATTCATGAAACACCCTGAGCTAGGCTCTCCTGGAGTTGTTTTTGAGTTCTCTGGATGCATTTCTAAACATCAGCACGGTTGTCTGCATCGATTACGTTTTGGAGATCTTCCATCCTATAGAGTCATCACGTCCTGCTTAGCTGAAAAGGGCAGCATAAATCAGTGTCTGAGGCTTGGAGGCACCATCCATAGGGCAGGGTGGAGCTGGCAGGGAAATGATGAACCCCTTACATTGGGGTTGTGTGTAACAAAACCGTGGATTAGTTGCGGTGAGCTGGATTTGCTGTTAACACCTTCCTTCTCTCATCTGTGTGGGCTGGAATTTGCTGGTGAGATGAGCAGATGTAGGTGATAGAGCCTCACAAACAAACAAAACAAGAGGCAGTGCTAGCAGACCTTGCTTCTGACTCCTCTCCTATTTGCCTGGAGTTGGTTTTTGTTCTGCTGCCTGTATACCACAGGTAACTCCACAGCCCTGGCATGTGTGCCCTTCAGGCACTGTGGGGAGAGGTGGGTCACTCCAGCTTGGGGCTGAGCAAAACTGGCAGGTCTGAAAAGGCTTTTGAGAAGAGAACTAGGTGCAAAATGCAACATAAAGTGAATGTGTGGTTTGCTGCAATCGCTATCCTTTGGCTTAGGGGAGAGTCCAGTGCACTGTCAGGACCTCACAGAGCAATTGCTGTTCTAGTTTATCCTCCCACTCAAGCAGGTTCCCCTGACTCAAGGGGCACAGGAGTGTGTCCAGGTGGGTTTCAGTCTCCTTCAGCCTGACCAGTCCCAGTGCCCACAGCCTTTCCTCAGCAGGAACATGCTCCAGTGCCCTGAGCATCTTGCTGGCCCTGTGCTGGCCTCTCTCCAGCAGTTCCCCATCCCTCTGCAGCTGGGGAGCCCACAGCTGGCCAGAGGACTCCAGATGAGGCCTCAGCAGATGGGGCAGAGCAGAAGAGGTGACTGGAGAAGAGAGATCTCGGTTGTGCTTCCTCCAGAGCAGTAACTGGAGGCCACTGTGAAATACCCTGTGGCTCGGAGCTACCACAGTCTGCTGTGGGTTCATGTGCTCTAGCAAACAGCCTTTTTGTGGGTATCCAGTTCTGCTTTTAGGTCCTCCTGGTGTCTCAGCTGCTGGTGTGCAGCCTAATGCCTTCACAGCATTTGGGGCAGGCAGCAGGCTTGGTTAAATGTTCTAAAGTGGCACTTGTGGATATCAAGCCCCAGTTTTATGGCTGGACTTGGAGTTTTTGTGAGTTTCAGCTTTAGTGATGGAATGGATGGATGAACAGAGTATGCACAGGTGGTTCTGATGTGTTTCAGTGTCTTAAAATGCCATTTCCTAAAGTACATGTAATAGACATGTTGGGGTTTGGGCTCTTCCTGAGGTTCTACCAGTGCAAACTGGTTTTGTTTCCCATCTAAGGAGCACAGGCTGCTCCTTTCAAGTGCAGTTAAGCGTTGACATCACACTGGGCTCTTCCTGCAGTGCATTTGAGAAAGAATGATGGTGAGTGGTGTGAGGCTTTACTGCAGAATGACTCTCCTGAGGTTGTTGCATGCAGGGGCACGGGAGCACGTGGTGCTGTGCCCCTGCTGGAGCTGAGCCTGAAACCCAGTGTGGACATAAATAGATTGTTCCTGCTCTGCCATCTTGGCAGCTGCATTCTGCTTGTCCCCTCCCCAGTCGTCAGCTGGCTTTAGTGCTCTCAGGCATCAGTTTGATGCTGGAGTCTTGTTTGACTGTTGAGGCCTGGGACTGGTGGAGCAGGCACTGTTGTGCCCAGGTATTCCCATTCTAGGCTCCCCATGTCTGACTCCTGTTGTTTTTCCTAACTGACATCTCTTTGCTAGGAATGTTTGTGTAACTGAGCTCTCCTAGGGAGCAGTAACTGAAAGGACAGCTGAATGAAGGCCTTCTGAAAGCAAAGCCGCTGCTCTCCCGTCTCCATTGTACTCCTCCTTTGTGTTAGTTTTCTCCCATCTCCCTGTAAGAGCCCTGTTTCAAGGTCTGAAGCTCAGACTGCCACACTGACTTCTCAGTGGCGACCTGGGTGACTTGGGGCTGTTCATAAAAGAAGCCACTAACTCCCGTCACCAACGTGCTCTGTGTGCAGGGTATTTTGCATGCTGACATCTCAATATCCTCTGTGCTTGGACAGATTGGAAAGAGCAGTCCAGTAATTAATATCCAGGGAGCTCTCACAGCCTTGGAGCAGCTGAAGTGACTCATCATTCTCTCCTCGTGGAGTCGGGGATGCCGTAGGTGACTTAGAGAAGGCACTGCTCAGCAGTCACTCTGGTTTTGGATATCTCCTCTTTGGGGAGTGTGAGGGAAGGAGAGAATGTGTTTTTTCCTCTGCCTTGTAAAGATGCTTTGAAAAGAGCCCTCCCAGTAAGATCTGTGTGTCCTTAGCTGCTTTGTCTCTGCCCACCATGGCGAAAAGGGGCCTTGTGGAGGGGAGACAGTGAATGATGTGATACCAAACTTGGGTAAATGGGCTGAAATCAACAATTCCTTGTGTCACTTCAACAATGCTTACCACTAAAGATTTGGGGATGAAAGTGTGATTAAGTTCCTAATTGTTTTGAAATGATACTGACCAGGCTCCCTGGTACAGTGCTTGTGACCTTATCAGTAAGCAAGAAACAGCAGTTCTCTTTCCCCTGAGCTATTTAACTTGAGTTCAGAAAATGCACAGACTCCACTGGGTTTCATCCTGGACAAAATGGTAGTTTTGTTGGGCCAGAGCTCTGAAGTATTTACAGCCCAAATAAGGGAGAATAAGGGTGTAAAATCCTGCGGGGAGGCAGCTTTTGTTAGTCCATTGTATTCCCAACTTGAGGGTTAGGTGTGTCTGAGAGCTCCAAGACATCAGGTCTGGTGAAGAGCTTCCTGGGAAGATCAAACAATGGGAAAGTGAAGAGAGGAGAGGCCATGTGACTGTGAGCAACCAAAACGGGTGGGTAGCCAAAGTTCAGATGGTAATACACACACAGAGAGACAGGGGGCAAACATACTGACTCCTGGAGGCGAGTGTGGCAGGGAAACCACTCCGTGTGCCTGGAGTGTAATGAGGAATGTTGAAGGCTTGTCCTTGCTTCTCACCCAAGCAGTGAATTCCAGCGTGCTTGTAGTGAAGTGTATCTAGTGCTGGAGCACAAAGTGAGAGCAATAAACGATGCTTACCTGGAGCCCTCTCATCTTATTTGCCTCGCTGCTTCAGGATGGAGATGGCATCTGCAAGAAAGTAACAGAAGTGCAGCACATCTTGTTTTACAAAGCAGAAGTGAGGAAGCCTGAAGGAGGCAGCTTTAAAGTAGAGAGGCAGAGGATAAGTGGGAGAAAAGCACTGCATTCATCTCTGAAATCCAGGGAGGGAAGAGTAGTTTCTGAATAGCTAAAGGTTTAATGCAGCTGTTATTTTATGGCCTGGTATCCATTTTGTAAGGATTGCTTTCTCCTTTTCACTTCAAGGTTTGTTCCAAAGAGGGAAGCATCCCTCAATCTGCAGAAGATACATATCAAAGACATATTGACATGAAGTCAATGGTTGTGGTTCCTGTTTGCAAAAAATGTAGTTTATCCTCAAAACATTCAACGTTATGGTTCAATACATTGTTAGATGGACACATGAAAGGGATTTGTTGTTTTATGGTAGAGCAAAACAGAAGCACTACCTGCATCCATTTGATGTGCCAGGTTGAAGGACTGGAGAAGGAAAACAGATGGAATTCCCCCCAGCTTGTTCCTCAGCCAGCTCCAGGGATGAGGAGGCAAAGGGACAAACTGTGCTCCCTCCAGCTCCACAGAGTCCCAGCTCTGAATGGCCACGGTGGCAGCCAGCTTTGCCTTAACAAGCTGCCCCTGGAAGCCACAACCACTGTTCTCCTGCTCGTTAGGCACCGTCAGGCCCAACACGCCCTCGAATCCACCCTCAGTGTGACTGTTGGATTTCCCTCTTGCTTTTTGCCAGGGCAAGCTGCTTTATGCTGGAAGGGAAATTTCCCCTTTATCAATACTTGAGTGATAAATAAAGAACAGTCTCTGTGATGAGTATTGATTGCACTTCAGATTGGACACTTTGTTATTCCAGTGCCTTAAATTACCCAGCCTGTACTAGTCAGCTTCCCAGCAGCCTGGCAGCATCCCACCAGGGCTTCTTCCCTTCTACTCAGGTGGCATTTGCTTACCCAGGACTTAAAGGTGCTGGGAAGCAGCCTGCCTCTTGTGAAAGTTCTGGTGTTAGCATTGCTGTTATGTGTAAAATACAAACACCCCATCCCCAGCAACAAAACTCCCAAAGTAAACACTGAGTGACAATAACCCACCAAAACATACACCCCAAAAGGTGAGACAGACAGTAGTGGCATCTCTAGAGCTTGGAGAGGGGTTTTATGCCTCCTTTGCACTTGGCTGTGATGGACTGAGGCTTCTGCACACCTTCTGGGAGGAGGTGTTGTGTTTAAGCACAGAAGAATGCAGTTGTGCAGCCTCAGCTCAGCGAGGTGTGTGTTCCAACTGGAATTGACCCTTGCCTTTGTACAAACCATTGCCACTGCCTTGGCAGGCAGCGTGCCCAAGGAGACTGTGAGTAGGCAGAAAGGTTTTGCCAGCTCCAGGTAATTTAGTTGGCATGTTCAGAGCTACCTGCAGGCAGCAAGTCATGTTGGGGAAAAGACCTAGGGAAGAGAAGCAGGGCTGTGTTTGTGCTGAGACTGTTTCAAGTGTTTGGTAACTAAATGTTACATGGAGTTAATTGCTTTATGTACCAAGTGTTAATAAATGTGTTGTTGCTGGCATTAAGCAGTCAGCAGTGCAAATTCACCACCAGCATGTGCACACTTGGCTGCTTTTCTCCTGGGCACTGCTGCTGGGGAGGGCTGGGCTTTGTCCTTCTGACATGGACACAGGTTTTCTGTCTCCTCCCCACTGGGCTCCCTGACTTCACAGCACATACATGTACAGTCTGTACAGAGTCATTGAATGGTTTCAGTTGGCAGAGACCTTTCAGCTCATGGGGTGCAGCCTCTGAACCAGCCCATTGCCCTCAGTGCAACACCCACCCAGCTCTGAAACCCCTCCAGGGATGGGGACTCCAGCAGCTCCCTGGGCAGCTGTTCCAGTGCCTGACAGCCCTGGCACCAAAGCAATTCCTCCTCATCCAACCTGAACTTGCCCTGGTGACACTTGAGGCTGTTTCCTCTTGTTTTATTGCTTGAACAGCCCAACCCCACCTGGCTGCAGCTTCCTTTTAGGTAGCTGGAGAGAGCCAGAAGGTCTTCCCTGAGCCTTCTGTTCTCCAGGCTCAACAGCCCAAGATCCCTCAGCCCTTCCTCAGCTGAGACATGCTCCAAACCCTTTCCTAGCTTGGTAGCCCAGCCTCTGGATCCTCTCCAGCACCTCCATGTCCTTCTTGTAAGAGGGACCCAGAACTGGACACAGGGTTTTAGGTGCAGCCCAGCACAGGGGAATGATCAGCTCCCTGCTCCTGCTGACAATTCACACTGTGCTAGCTTTTTGAAGCAGCTCAACTCCATACACATAGTAAGCTTGCCTTCAGCTTGCTTCTGAAGGCTGTCCAAAAAACCAAAAGGGATGGGAGTGGATTGCTGCTGGCAGATGAAGCCCCAAACTCACTCTGGGGAGGCCGTGGGAAAGAAGGCTGCTGGGAGCAGAGCGTGGCCTGGGTGAATTAGCACTGTGGCCTGCAGATGATGGATGGGCTGGCAGCTGGGGCACCAGCATCAAAGTATGTTTTCTTGGCAAGAGCTTTTTGTCAAAATGGTCTCTTGCAGATTTGAATCACTGGATACAAGGCTCCTTCCAGAGGGGTTTTGAAGGCTGGTGCCTGGCTCATAAAACTCGACCCAGAGCCCCTTCCAGCCAGCATTTGCTTGGTGTGCTGGCTTTCATTAAAGTGCTTGCAGAAGGAAAAGTTGGTGTTGGTAGAAAGGAGGAGAGTAGCAACATGTTTCTCTTGGCAGTGGTGCTGGGTGTTCCTGCTCAGAGTCATTGTGGGGCTGGGATGCAAATAAGAGCTGCCAGGTGTGGGGTGCTAGAGCAGCCAGAGCATTTCAGTGGCACTGGGGGCCTGGGGGAGGAGCGGGGTGACAGCCAAGGCTGCAGCACCTCCTGGGCTTTCCCAGGGCTGTGGTGCTGAGTGGTGCCCAGGGAGCACAGGAAAGCCTGCCAAAAAGACCTCCTTGCATGGCTTCAGTGCTGATCTCAGCTGCAGGCATGACTCCTGTTTGGAGTTGGCAGCTAGAAAGCCAGATCTTTTTTCCTTTCTGGGGCAGTGCATCACAGGCCTCTTGAATGGCCAGGAATGGATCCCCATGTTTGCAATGTCAGGAATCTGAGGTTTCAGAAACCTCTGGAATTTCCACAGAGCTACAACAGATGGTTTTTTCCTGAAATGGCCATTCCCACGGGTGTTCCAGCACCAAGGGGTGTTCTGGAGCCAGAGACTGCCAGTTGCCTTCCTAGCTCCTGACCCCTGCTGCTTAATATCCATGGAAAAATGGAATCTTGCCATAGGGGTGCTTGAGGAGGATTGCTTGACTCTGATCTCTGCTCCCATGGCTGTTCATGTGCTGTGCTCACAAGGCCCTGCTGGGCAGGAGGGAGGGAGGTTCCCCTGGGAGTGCCCCTGGGCACAGCACAGCATAAATCCCCCTGAATGTTCCTTTGGACTAAAGAGTTTCACAGTGTTGCTGCAAGAGTGTGAAGCAGCAAAGTGGATGTACTGGCTTTGCTGGGGTTTCCTTGGCATGTTCTTTGCTGTGAGAGCACCTGCACACCTCCATCACCTCCCTCAGGCACCCCCCTGGCTCCTGTCGTTGTTGGGCAGCACTTTCAGACGCTGTGCTCGCACGTGCTTGAAGCTGGGACGTGTGGGATAAGCTGTTCTGTGAGTCTGGCCTGGGCTGCTGTGTGCCAACACGTGTGCTCGTGTGGCTGCCTGGTCAGCAGGCGTGGGGCACAGCTGAGGGTTGAAACTACAGGCTGTGGGTGTGTTGGGGGATCACTTCCATGAACAGTTTGCTCTGCAGGAAAGGGCTGCCCCAGACCACAGACAAATGCTGTGGGAATGGGGAGAGGTTCCTTTTGGTACCACTGTGGGGTTTGGTTGGTTGAAGGTGTGTGAAACTCCACATATGCCTGGAGCAGTTTGGATTTCCTGCTGCAAGGAAAGCTTTGCTCTGCTCTAAAAGGGAAAAGACAACAGAACCTCCCTGTACAGCGCTGGTGGGGCTGGTTCCTGCTGCTTCTTGCCCTGTGTGAGTTCAGGGCCAGCACAGGTGGTTATGGCTAAGGTTTGCATAGACCAACCCACGGTGTTGTCACCAGAAATGTTTGCTGTTTTGCTGACTCCTGTGGTTATCATCAAATTGACTTTGTTTTTAGAACAAGTGGGTTTTTGTTCTTCCAGCCAATGTGCTGGATTGAACCCATGTGCATTACGTTCATCTTTTAACCAAAGTTACACCAGACTGTTGGAAACGTGCTCTCTGCTGTAGGACTAACCCCTTCTCTTCTTTTTCAGGGCAATCACTTTGATCAATATGAAGAAGGGCACCTGGAGATAGAGCAAGCATCTCTAGACAAGCCTATAGAATCGGTAAGATCCACACTCAGCACCAGCACCAACCCAGCAGCGAGTAGCCCGTGACCGGATGGTACTTGATGTGAATGCAGTCCAGTTTGATAGGAGCACAGGGGTCATTGGCTCTGGGAAATTTGCATGCTGAGGTTTAAGTGGGCCTGGGATTGAATCTTTTAGTAGTTGTCCTAAAATACAGGGAACTTAAAATTGTAGTTGAGCATAAGAGATTTGAGAAGAGATGGAAGAGAATACATCCCTTGGTGGAGATTCAGTTTGGGTTTTGATACTTTGCTTGGAAAACTCGGTTTAATTCCTGTGCCAACCTGGTGCAATAGTGTAGCAAAAGACATTTGGATCATATGGGGTTTTTTTCAGTTGATGTTTTTGGAAAGCTGCTGGTGTAGTGCCAGCATGAGCCCTGGATGCCTCCTGGTGTTAACCCAGCATCCCTCTCCCCCAGTCTGAAGCTGCACAGCGGGTCTGTAAAGCACAGCTTTCCTTTGGCTGAGCTGTGGACAGAACAGCCATGTGCTGGGGGAAAACAACAAGTTCTGGTTTACCCCCTTCAAGCTTTTTTTGTTTCTCTTGGAAGCTTTTTGATTTTCCCCTTTGCAAAGCATCTTCTGCCCAGGGAGGGTGTGGAGGCTCCTTCCTTGGAGGGCTTCAAGACCCACCTGGACACATTCCTATGTGACCTGATCTAGGTGGGAGCTGCTTCTGCAGAGGGGTTGCACTGCATGAGCTCTAAAGCTCCCTCCCAACCCCCACCATGCTGTGATTCCATGATTCTGCTGCTCTGAGGCACAGCAGCTCATTCAGCCTCAACCAGACCCACGTTTGGCACTTGGCTTCAGCCAAGTTTCCTGAGCAGTTTTGTGAGAGAGCCAGAAAGCTTGTAGTGAATAATCCATGGTGCCTCAGTGGACTCCTGCTTCAGACCAGCTTGTTTTTCATTAAGAAATCCTCCCCAGTGTTCCTTTTCCCTATTAATAAAGTTCTCTGTTAAAGTTTCCTCACGTTAGCCTGCACCTGGAAGAAACTTAGTGTTAGCAAAAGGTTACTATCTCTTTTTCATTGGTGTGTAGGTTTGGTGTTGTGTGTGTGTGTGTTTGTGTGTGTGTGTGTTAGATGTTTACAAAAGCACTTACCCAACTTGGGGTGTTCGCCGTTTTTCTTCCGCAGCAGTTGGCCCATAGTAGCTAAGCAGCCATCATCTGGTTTGTATTGCACGGTCTGCCTTTTTCATTTCTTCTCTAGGGTTTCCTTTCCCCTTTCTTATTTCTGTTCTTCTGGTCCAGTGAACACTGCATATAGTACCTACTGTCTTAATGTGCTGGCATGATGCTAGATTTAGGCATGGCGGTAACCGATGACGCATGAGATAATGCTGCAGAGATGGGAGTTTGGATTCAGTGTTCTGAATGCTTCAATCCCAACGTGTGGCTATGGGGATGTGAATCAAAATGCCAAGCCTGCTCCCTTATGGAAATGGAATGAGAGATATTTGTTGGTAGCCTGCTCTGTGCCACGCTGGAAATGAGTGTCTCAAAGTCATTCCGATGCTCCTTACAGACCAGACTGGTTATCCGATTGCTCCCGAGTGTTTTCCCAAGCAGAGGAGTAGGAGTGGTCCCAGCTTGCATCTCTGGGGTTCTGGAGGGAGTCACACCCACACAAGCATGTGAAAGCTGAACAGGGATGCTGGGGGCAGCTTGGGGCACCTGCAGGTGGAAGGGCTTTGCTGCACTTGCATTCATGCTGAGCTGTGGCAGAAAAATGAAGTTGCAGCTTTGGTATTAAAGTCATATGGATCTCACCATCCAAATAATGGGAGGTTATTAATCTCTGTACCTTCTGAGTAGGTTTTAATGTGTTCCAGTCCAGCCTAAAGGTTAAATCTGGGGAGTTTGATGAAGCAGAAAAGAGAAGAGCTTACTTCTGTGGGAGGAGAACAAGTTAAACCCTCAAGTGTTCTTACTTTAAAATACACTTATTTTGCTGCTCTTTTACTTCTAGTAAGAGAAACAAGCATTTGAGGTGTAGGGCCCCAGCCTTGCTCCTCTGGGAAGGAGTCACAGAACAGAGTAACTGAGTGTTGTGCCTTGTCACAGTGCTCAGTGTTGAGCACACAGGAGCTGCCTTCACAGGCCAGTCTCAGAGTTCAAAAGCTGTGACTGCTGCATGGAGTGGCCTTTTGGTCTCATGAACCAACCCAGAGTCAGAAACCAGTCAGGAACAAACTGGTGACTATTCAGGTTGATCCTCATAGGGCCTTCACTGAACACATTGTTGGTCTCTCTAAGAAAAGGTGTAGCTGGGAAGCAGTTTCCTGGCACCTGGGCAAATGACTTTGCTTCCACACTAGGAATGACCTGTGTGCTTTTGAAACTGGCAAATGACCAGTTTCAGCCTGACCTTGGCAGAGGTTAGTGGTGCACCTCTTGTGCAGGACCTCTCCCTAGGAACCAGCTGTTCATACCACTTTTCCTGCCCTCTTGTATTTGAGGCTGTTTGACTGTGGGTGAGCATAACATCCTTGAGCTGCAAGTGAGAGGGAGGGAGCGAGGACAAGTGCATCGTGTGCAAATCCCACACATCTGAATATTTACAAGAGAACAAATTGTTTTGTAATCCTTACCCAGTTCTGTGTTAGCAAGTCAACCAGCCTTTGAAAAGGGATCTGCTCAGGAAGAGCCCATGGTTATGGAAGTAGTTTGGGTGAGCAATGTCTTGTGTGGAAGGAAGGGTGTTAATAACAGCAGATCAAAGCACTTTCCAGTTAAGAATGTGAAGTTTGGTTATCCTACAGACTTAGGTGTACTCTTAAATGTGCTTCTTGCAGCTCCTCACACCTCCTTAGTTATATGAAAGTGCTTTGAAGACTAAAGGTAGCTTGCATTTGGAAATCCCAGGGGCAGAGGGTTTCTCTTGAAGTACACATTGGACAATCACCACTGAAGTGAGATCCATCTCTGCAGCATTATCTGTTGAGAGGTGCTGACTGTACTGCTACAGCATGCAACTCAAAGGTGGCTGGAAAAATAGGTTTGGGAGTCTACAGATCATTACAATGTTGAACTGTGTCCTCAATTAGCTCACTTAGTGTTGTTCCAGTGGAAATCCTGCTTTGTGCAGCTTGTTTAGGCCAAAGATGTCTGGACTGAAACACGCGACCGTAACCAAAGTACATTTCTGGGAAACAGAGCTGACAGGAGCCAGTGGATGTCCACAGCCCAAACAACAAGCCAGCTAGTTTCCATTACTAAACTGAGGCAAATATTTCATATCAATGAACTCTTCATAGCTGCAAATGCTGGTAGAATTCCCCCCACACACACAGTAGCTTTTCGTTTTGCTCTAGTTGGAGAGATGCAGCACTTGGCCTGGCTGTTCCTGCCAGTGGAGCCACTGGCCTGTGAGAAACCACAGCCCTTCACCCTTTGCTTAACCTCCAGAAGCTGCATGCATGCATTTTGAAACCCTTTGAGGTACACTGAGCTCAGGTACTCCAATGGGAAGTCACAAAGTATTGCAGCTTGGATAGAATCCAGATTCTCTTCACCTTAATGCCTTATTTCCACACGTCTCCTGACTCTTGTTGCCATGAATTGATGGGTTGCTTTGGCCCAGCCCTGCACATCAGGTAGGAGATGGCAATACACCCTTAGAGCCCACACAAGCAAGATGCAGAGTGCCAGGGAGGGAGCCCACAGCACTGCAGGTTGGAGGCCAGACTGCATTATCACCCACTTGCTCTGGAGCTTGTTAGTTTGTCCGTGTCATAACTAACAAATGTCCTTTCCCCCCTCCCCTCTCTCTCATCCTGCTCAGTCACACACACGGCTCCCTGAGCTCCACGAGCTGTCGGGCTGCGGTCGGTAGCGGTGCACAAGCTGAGGCTGGGCTGTGTGGCACTGGATATCTGTACAGATCTGTGGACTCCATTAGTTCCAAAGTGTCATTGGTGAGGCTGCTGATTTGACGTTTAGCAGCAGCCCGATGTGGACAGCGCTATAAATGATGTGCTTCTTGAAGCTGAATGGTGTAGCATTACTATTTGGCTTTTCTCTCTGGCCTTCATTGTGTCATCTGTAGTGAGCTCTAGGTTTTGTTTTGGGAATCTTTTTTGTTTCAACCTCTTGTTTGCATGGGTTCACCCAGTAGCATCCAATCCTTGCTTATAGATTCCTCCATACACAGTCAGCACAGCTTACAAGCCACTCAAGAGATGTATGGCTCCTGCTGAGGCTGAGAGAGCCACGTGGGCACCTGGGTATCTTACAGAAAACCTGGGTTTGGGCAAAACTACTGGTTTGATGTATCCAAAACACAGTTCAGCGCACCCACAGCAGCAAAACCTTTCCGTTCTGGTGTGCATCTTTCCATCTGTGCCTTTTCCCTTTCTATTGGCCAGGACTTTTGGTCAGAAATTTGGGCTTGCTCCTGCTCAGGGATTGCTGACACCCATGGAAAGCAAACGAGGGCATCAGGACAGGGGGCTGAGTAGGCCAGTTGGAGCTGCTGGAGCAGCTCGTTTCGGATGAGGTTTTTTCCAGGGTGCTGTTTGGTGAAGGCAAACATGTCCCACATGCTTTCAGAAAAGCTGCCCTTCATTTGCAATGCAAAGTTCTCCAGCTGTAAACAGAAATGCTCGCTACTGAGCAGCTCCAGAGTGGGTGATGGTAATGCCAGGAGATGGAAATGGCTCCATCCAGAGCCTGCTGAGCTGCTCTGCACTATGCTGAGCACCCCCAGCTGCTGTCTGGCCTTGGCTCTGTCACTGGGTGCCCAGACAGACAGTTCTGCTGGTGTGAGCAGTTTGGATGGTAAATGGGAACTCACCTGCTCATCCAAACACCAATGGGGAGATTTATTTTGGCTGCCTCACTAGTTTTTGGTTGTGCTGTAACACAAGGAGCTGCAAGAGGACAGTGTCAAAGTGAGGAGGCTGCTGCCAGCTCTCAGCAGTAACAAAAACCCATTCCAGCTGCTGCAACACTTGCTGCCCAGTGGCAAACTTTGCACCTAATAGCCCTGGCTACTCCTCAGGCTGCCAGGCTTTGTGCAATGGCTCTCGTGGGGCAGCCTGGCAGGCCTGGCCTGCCAGCTTTGCCTTTGCTGAGGAGCGGTTCTGCTGCTCTGCTCTGGGGAGAGGCTCGAGGTGGCCGTTGGAAATGGGAGGTTGAGCAGGGCTAGAAACGAGCAGAATAAGGACTAGGTCCCAGCTCAGATGCTGGCATTAAAATTTAGAGTCATTCCCCCTAACCAGTGAATCAGGAGCTGCCCCATTTCAGTTAAAACCAGGAGGTAGATTCAGTGCTGAAGCAAGCAAATGGAAGTGACCGAGGGTGAGCCCCATCCTTCTGGGAACTGGGGCAGGACAATATTGAGGCCTAATTCCAATTGCTGGCAAGCAACCTGTGGCCATCCTCTTGAGTGGTTTTGTAAAAGTGGTGCTAATGTGTATAACCCTTCTAAATTCTTCTCTTTTGTTTTTTTTTGTCCCCCTTTAACATTTGTTTCCCCCTTCACTGTGTCAGTCACAACACACCGCTCCTGAATCTCCCAGCTGCTCTTGACTTGTTGAATTTCTTTTATGCTTTCACTCTTGTTTAATAAATACATTACTTGCAAGCAGTGAATTGAAAACAAAGCAAAAGCAAGAAAAAAAATAAACTACCATTAGTGATTGGACAGTTTCTTACTTTGTGTTACATTTAACTGTTCTTTTGACAGCCCAGTTTTTAAAGCCAGGTTCGTATGGAAATGCTTTCACTCCACTTGCACTGCTTTTGGAAATAGCATACTGCTTCATCTGTCTTTATTTTAGTGCATTCATACCACGGTGCAGTCAGCACAATGTCTCATCTCCACTTAGCCAAAGATTGCAAAGGACTCCTCCTTTTCTCTGTGTGTGTGTGGTTCTGAAAAGCAAGCAGCCGTTTTTGTCAGCGTGGGCTTTTAAACCCAAACTCAAGGCTGCTGTGGCAGCTCCAGCTGCAGTGCCAACAGTGCAACAATCAGTGCCTTAGCCACAACCCCCTGGAACTCGGGGCCCCTTTTTGCAGGAAGGACTGTGCAGGTGTGGCTGTTGGAGAAACAGGCTGCAGCAGGTAAGTCATCCCCCTGCTTCCCAGCAGGCAGCCTTCCCCTTCTCCATGGGCTTTGGGCCAAGAATCCACATCTCTTCATTTTGGCTTCTTTTTGGATATAATGATTGGAGCATGATCCTGCTGAGGAAAGGCTGTGGGCCCTGGGGCTGCTCAGGCTGGAGAAGAGGAGACTGAGGGGGGAGCTCATTCATAGTGACCAAGATCTCAATGGAGGGTGTCAGGAGGTTGGGGCAGCACTTTTTTGCTGTTGTATCCAGTGCCAGGACAAGGGATGATGGGATGAAGCTAGAACACAAACAGTTCCATGTAAACACAAGGCCAAACTGTTTCAGTGTTGGGGTGAGGGAGCCCTGGCCCAGGCTGCCCAGGGAGCGTGTGGAGGCTCCTTCCTTGGAGCTCTTCAAGCCCCCCCGGACACGTTCCTGTGCTCCCTGATCTAGGTGGCCCTACTTTAGCAGGGGTTTTAGACTAGGTAATCTCTAAAGCTCCCTTCCAACCCTCCCATTCTGTGCTTTCAGCTTTTACAACCAGACATTTCCTTAGTTGTCCTTTTGTGTTTTGGTTTATTTTCAAGTAGCCCTAATTCCATCCTGAGGGAGAGCCTGAGCCCAGAGCGTGGCAAAAACACACACTGTTGCCTTGAAAAACACCGAGGCTAAATATCTGGCTCTAGTGGTATGGCAGGATTCAACAAAAGACATGAAAGTTCTCCTGGACAGAATCTTTCTGAGGAGAAAGGCATCCCTGCAGCAATAGCTCTGGGAAGATTGTGTCTTTCAAGCTGATTCACCAGAGTTCTGCAAACTGTGTCAAAGCCCAGCTGGACGAGCTCCTGTGTGCCCTGCTCTAGGTGGTGCTGCTCTGGCAGGGGGGTTGCACTGGATGAGCTTCCCAGCTCCCTCCCAACCCTTGAGACCCTGTGATTCTGTGACTTCTGTTTAACAATGGGGAGGTGAACAGGTCCTAGCTGAGAGTCCCTCGAGGAGCTGGCAGTCAGTCACTGCTAGTGAAGCGATGGATGAGGGACAAGCTGTCAGCTCCAGATGGTCCCAAGGGTGCCTTTAGCACTCCTGTGTTTTGGAAGGGGAAGAAATGTTGCCTAAAAGCATCAAGAGTTGCACTCAGAGCCCTGTTTTCAAATGCTGACGCCGAATTGCTGCCTCAGTACGTTCCCACCTATTCCAAAGTAGCCTTTTGTGTTTGTTTTGGAGGAAGATGAGACATTATGCTTATTGTTTCCCCTACATGCACTAATGGTTCCTCGCTGGTAACTTATTGCTAGGCCTGTTTCATTCTAACATCTTAGTATTTCGGTTAGTTTCCATGTGAAATGCATCACCCAGTCTGTGCTTGAGCTCATTTGATTTAATTGATTTTCTTTTTGTTTCTTTTGGTTTACTAACCTCACTGTATTTTCAGTTTAATATTGGCTGCATGCTAGTTGATATATCTATATATACATATATACCAAAAAAACCCAATCAAGTCGAGCCTGGATTTTGCTATGATTGTGTTTTGGTTTCTAGTGGTGGGGCAGTCTTGCACTTACAACTTACTCAAGTCTGACAAAAGCCTGACACACAAACAAAATGACTAAACACATTGTAGATTTTCTTTACCAAAAATCCCCCCCCAAAAAAAAAACCCCTCCCCCTACAACAAATCTGAAGTGGTGCTGTCTAGGTGATGGAAATGATTGTCTCAATAGCTTGATTTCCTGCTTTTTACTGTCAATTTTTATTGGTACACTTTCTTTTCTCCTACATTGCTCTTTTTTTTTTGTCGTCGTTGTTGTTATTTTTTTCCTTTGAGATGTGATGCACTAAAGTTGCCCAGCACACCATCAGAAAGTGACCTTCCCCTGATACCCCCCTTCCCCCTGGAAAACATTTCTAGCCAGCAATTTTTGACATTGTCTTCCCCCTCTCCTGGGCACACGTTGCCTTTTCTGTAGCATTATTTTTTGCATGCCTTATCTATGTAGAAAACCTCTTGCTCATCCACATGTTTCAATGTCAGTGGGAAGGGAAGAATATATTATTGGAATATTTTTGGTTTGTTTTCTCTGTTCTGTCTGTCAGGACAATATTGGACATCGCTTACTGCAGAAACATGGCTGGAAGCTGGGCCAGGGACTGGGAAAGTCGCTGCAGGGTAAGTGCAGTCGCTTGCGTCCGGAACGTTCAACACCAGCTTCGGTCTTTAACCAAATGATTCCTGCTTTTTGCTCCTAGATTAGGCTGGTCTTTCCATTGTTAATATAATCCAAACAAATGCACTGTTGTTGAGTCTCATATTTAGCAGTTTGCAAGCGGAAGCTGCTGCCTCCTCGCTGGTACAGGTTAGACATGGTGCGTGTGTGTCGTGTACGTGTAAGAACCGCCCTGTTTGGCCTTTGTGGAGGGAGGTGAATTAACTGCCTACTTTACTAACAGGTAGTTGTGCAGCTTCTAAAACTATAATGACATTCTGCTGGCTGGATGCTTTGACATGAGCAGAATTAAAACCACCAGCTAGTTAGGATGACCTGTCTGCATGTCTCGCAGTGGTGTTAGAAGCCATTAGAAGGCGAGTAAAAGGGCCCACTGAAGACTGGAAGTGGTGGCAGAGGTTCTCATGGATGGGAGAGGCTCACTTTTAGTTTGTCCAGGGGGCTTTCAGGGGTTTGACTTAGCTCTTACATCCATTTGTGAGGGATTTAGCCAGCCTCCTTGGGACACCATAGTGCCACTTGAACCGATGCACCTTGAGCCTAAATTCTTCCCGTGACACTAAATACTGTGATTTCAATTGAGCCAGTGCTGCCCAGGTCATGGGGTTGGCTTTAGCCCCTGCCCTGACCAGCAGCTCCTGGTGTGCCCTGCTCAGGATGCCAGCACACAACCATGCTGCCTTGGCACACACTGTGAGTGGTGTTTCCTGTCAGTGCCTGTTGCCGTGACCCTGCCAGTCAGGGCACTCGGGATTTCTCATGAAACACTGTGCCCAGGTGGCTTCTGTAGAAGCCTCTTGAAGTGTTGGAAACTCAAGCACACTCATGAGTTCCTCAGAGTCATTTACTCATGTTCCCATAGCTTTAGTCTGAAGACCTGGGAGCCTGTAATTGGACTTCAGTGCCCCTACAGTGAGCCTGTTAGAGATAAGTGTTTCAGGGCTGTGGAGGACGGCCAAGAGGTAACGAGGCTCTGGGCTCTGGGAAGGCACATTCCTCATCTCTTGGACTGAGGCATTCTAACTGCTCAGACAGGACTGCCTTGGTGGTTAATGCTTCTTGCTTCCTCTAACACAGTTCCCTCGGGAGTCCTGTGGTTGATGCATGGCACTGCTCCATCCCCCTCGCGTCCCGTGCCAGTGCTCAGGACCCAGTTGTACCTGTCACCTCTTGGGCTTCTGCTTTTGTCGTGGCCTTCACTGGATGTGTAATTTGGTGTGTTTTCTCTTTTTGGGTGCCCCTGTTATTGCCTCTGTGAGTCAAGCAGTGTGGAAATACGGAGACTTGAAAGAAGCTAAAGCCTTCTGCCGGCTGGATTCAAAAGCACAGCCCCGAGGGGCCCCGTGCCACGAGGTGGTGTGGGCACTGACCCGATGGAGTGAGCAGCAGAGGACTGTCTTGAGTCTGGGGCAAGAGGGTGATGCCACTGTGTCCTGGGCAGTCCCTGGGCCTCAGCAGCATTTGCATTCTGACAGTTGTCCTGCTGTAGATTTCCCCACTGTGCCTTTCAAAGCACTGAGGCTGTACCGTGGCTCTTACTTGCGTGTTACTGAAGCTCTGGTGATTTGAAGTGGCCAGAAGCTACAGACACATGGTGGGTATGGGCTCTGAGGGCTTTCCTGCAGCTTCTGGCTTTGAGTAGAAATGTAGGAGTGAAAACAGCCTGTGTAGGTTAACCCAGGTAGGTGCTGAAAGGTTCCTACTGCAGGCTTTGGGGAGGTACGGTGCTGATCAGCTGCCAGAAGGGAAGCAGCACCCTGTGCATCTGACAGAGGCACAAACAGGCCCCATGGCTGCCCCAGCAGACAGAGGATGCAGAGCAGTGCTGCTGCTCCACACAGACATCACAGACACTCCCTCTCAGGCTCTAGCTGTGTCCCTGGTGATGGTCACATTGGGAGTGTTCCATTCCATACCCAGTGACCTTTTTATGTGAATCGTAGATTGTCCAAAATCCAAATGGAAACTGCCAGGAAGGGAAACATTTGCATCCAATTTTCATCTTACTCTGGGAGCTCAAAGAGCAAAGCCACTTGGTGTACACTGAAAATTGGAGAGCAAAACACAACAGTTCTTTCCCTTTCTTCCTCAGAAAAGACCAGGAGAGGTTTCTAAGAGATGCAGGAACAGCAGACACGGAGCATCTGTCATTAACTCCTCCTGCTCCCTGCTGTGCTGGGGCCTAAAGCCTTCAGCAGCCTGAGGTTAAGAGGTACAGCAGGAGCAGAACCACTCCAAGGAGTCTTTGGCTGTGGATGGGATGTGTGACCTCCCTGCAGAAGGCCTTTGCAACCCTCAAACCCCTACATTTTGGCTTACATGTGTGGAATTGATGTTGCATTCCTCCCTTTTCCCTGCAGTTGGCTTCCAATTAACAGGAGATAGAGTTCAGCGTGCTTACTTTTGCTAGATAGCTTTGAATTCAAGCTGTTTGTCTGAACTGGGGCCTCCTGTGTGGTTTCAGTGAATCTAAATGTTATACTACATGACACATGCCAGTCAGAAATGCTCATGTCTCCTGTGAGGACTGCTCAGATGTGGCAGCAGGGCTGTACCACGGGGACGGCTCCGTGTCACCCAGCGCCAGGAGTGCTGAGCTGTTTCTCTGGGTGGGAGCTGGAGCAGCCTACAATTCACACTTGCAAACTGCTGTCAGTAAAAATCTGCTGGTGTGGTACAAAGGTACCCAGCAGATTGGCTCATTCTCTGCAGAATTCCAGCAGCAGAGTGGCTTTGTGCCTACGGGGGCAGCTGCTGGAGGCTGTAACTCTCCTTAACGAGTGGAGCTGTTGGAAGAGCTGAGCTGCTTGGGTAAGAAAGCAAGTCATCCATCTGTTTAACGTCACAGGGGTCAAAGAGAAGCTGAGCTGGAACACATCTGCATCTTGTGCTTTATTTTAGATGAGTGGAGCATGAGGCAGGGCCAGTGCTGGTCATTCCTGGCCATGCAAGCATTAGGATGCTGGCCCAGGGAGGCTCATAAGGAATTCAGCAGAGTCACTCCTCTGCTCATCTCTTCTCCTCATGGTTTTTTCACCCCTTTCTTTTTCCCCCACAAACAAGTTGTGTTATATTTGGAAATGAAGCTCCAGCTTGCTAAGGGCAAAGGAACATGAAGAAGAAGAAGAAGAGAGGGTTGCCAGTGACAGGGATCTTGTTTAACCTGGACAAGTGTGGCTTTGGGAACCACTTTTCTGTGGTGTGTGTGATGGCTGTGGGCTAACAAATGAGAAAATGATGATTGGAGGCTGTTTCCTCTTGGGTGGGAGGGAGGGAACACACATAATTGGTGATGTTGAGTTCTGTGGGCTACTGAAAAATCAAGCTAACAACAGATGTGGTTAAAAACACTGGCTGACCTTCGTGTGGAGTCCTGTGCTGAATGGGACAGAGGGCTAAGTCACAGGAGTCACCCAAGTCAGAAGAGGAGTGAGAGGGCTGAGTGAAGTCTTGAATTCCAATACTCTCATGATTCCTGTTGGAGTATTTCATGTTCAGGTAAAGTATTAAAAGCATGCAGAAGTGGTACCATTTGGATCATAGATGTGGAAGGATTTGTGTAAGCTTTTCCCAGCGTTCTCAGGTTTTGGACAGATCTTGTTTAAGGAGAAGATAATTGTGCTGAAAACCTGCTTTGGGGCTTTGGTGTTCAATATGAGGTACTAGTACTGTAGAGATACAGGTGCAGGACTAAAAACAGTAGTTTTATCTCCTTTAATCAGATGAGGGAAAGCTGAAGGGAGTATGTGGATGCTGTCCCTGGGAAACACAAACACTGATAGGGGGAATATGTGACTTCACCTATCAGAAGGAGGGTAACAAAGAGGACACCCAGTGAAACAACCTGGCATTTCAGGTGGGCTGGTGTGTTCATTTGGCTCTCTTGACTCAGTCATCTAGCTCAACTGAGGAGTCATGCCCAAAGATCCTGATGGCTCTCTGGGCTGAGGTGGGACTGGTGGGCGTGTGGTGGGGAGCAGATGCTAAGTAAGGACAGGGCAAGCCTGGCAGCTGGGAGCAAGCAAGTGGGTGTTCAAGGCAGGTTAATGCCCCTGTCCTGGTACTGCTGAGTTAATTCACAGTGGGGGGTGTGAGGAGGAGAAGGGTGGGCAGCTCTGAAGGGATGGCTTGCTGCAAATAAGAGGCAGTTGGGAGGGCACAGAGCAGGCAGCTCACAAGGTTTGTCTGGGCTTTGCTGGCTGTGTGGAAGGAGGGTTGGACTTAGATGATGTCTAGAGGCCCCTTCCAACCCTCACCCCTCTGTGACCTGCAGGAAGCATTCACCAGCGTTGGTGGACAGGTCCAGCTCATACTTAGCTCCTCACCCTGCACAGAAAGCAGCTGCATTGAGTTTCCCTCCACCACACACTGTGTAGCATCCCATTCCATACCTTTAAAAGCACTGATTTAATTGACATTCCCCCAGTATTCCCAGGGCTGGGATTACCCTGGTCTTCTGGGAGGTGATTCAGAACCTTGTCTCTTGCTACAGTGGCAGGTAATGTATGTTTTTGTCACAGCATGAGTACTCTGAAGTGTTCCTGTTGTCAAACCAAACAGTTCAGGTGATGCAGGTGCAGGGGTTTAGTGTAGAGCTGGAATGGAGCCTTGGAACTTGCCACATGAAGTTTGCTCCTCGGGTGTCTGGAGGGGACTGATTGTTGTCATGATGAAAGTGTGACTGGGTGTGAGAGCAAGTGAAGTTTCCAGGAGGATGGCAGCACCCTGTGGGATGCTGTTTGGCAGCAGGGCTTGGGTCACCTCAGTTCTGCAGAAGGCAGGAGGTGGCTGTGTTTAGAAAGGGGGAGTCCCTTCAGGGGCAGTTGGTGAAGCAGCACTACATTAACCTGTAGCCTGTGGTCCAAATGAAATGCCTTCTGTCCCCTGATTCCTCTTCAGTAATAACTTCCTTGAGCTTCTGTTTTTAGCCAAGTTTTGGCATCATTTCAGCAGAAGTGTTCTGAAAGGCTGGTTGAATCTTCCCACCGATGTCACACTGGCAGGGTGGAGGCTGCAGTCAGAGCCCTGCTCGCTGCTGTGGGAAGCTCCAAACCCCTCCCTGCCTCCTTGTGCCCTTCCATTCAGGCTCAAGCCAATAAACCCTTTGCAGCTTGCCAAGGCACTGCTGTGCCTGTTGGGGGAGGTGTGCTGCTAACTCCTGGTGCAGTTGTACTGGTGGCAGTTCAAAGTGTGCCCAGCAGAGCTTTGGGTTTATTTTATCCTTTCATGAGCCTGTAAAGTACCTACAGAAGTGGAAGAGTCGGGTATGTGAGGCTGATTAGAGATTGCTAGAACCCAGTTCTGCCATCTAACTCTTTCAGTTGTGTGGTTTTCAGTGGAAAGAAAAAAAGGCACAAGAGGATTTGTGGTCTGACTTGCAAATTCTGTGCTGATAAATGTAGGCAGCACTCCCCCCTTCAGTCACAGCACGGTGCAGTTCTGAGCTGGCACGTTCTTCACTGAATCTGTTCAGACAAGCTCTTGTTTTCCCTTTGGTGCAAGGGATGAGTGGAGCAAAAGAACAGAATTGTCTGAAGGAAATGAGGGATGTGCAGAGGGGAGGAAGGAAGAGAGCCTGCAGGTGAAGAAGTGATCCTGTGGCTAAGGCAGCAAACAGCCTCTGTGCTAATGCTCCCTTCTGAGCTGGAGCTGCAGCAAGTCACTGTTCCAAACCCACATCAGGGGCTGAGGGTGATGCACACCATGGTTTCTGGATGCTGCTTTCCTTAGATGTAGGGGGAGTAACAAGCAGAGCTTTGACCACTGGAGCAACTGACATCAGTCACAAACATCACTTGGCAGCTGTGCCTAGGAGAAACAAGCTCAGGGTTTGAATTCCAGAGGTCTTGAATCCTGACTCTGTCACCAGTTGGCCAAAGGACTTACAGCTAACATATTGATGTATCTTTTCCATTTGTTGCATCCCCTGACCTCATGGAGGCAGACAGAGGAGATGTTTGTCAGGCCTCCAGAGCACAGAACAAGGAGCCCCCACCGAAGCAGTGGGAAGAAATGAGGGGCTGTGCCACTGCTTTCTGGGTTCTGAGGCTTTGTAACAAATACAAGCCAATATGGGAGAGAAAAATGTCTGAGGGTGCCTTTAGTCATGGGGATGGTTTGGCAGCCTTGCCCAAGAAGTAGCTGTGAACAGTCTCATCTTGTATCTCGACGTGTCCCCACGGGAAGCCGAGCTGTGTCTGCAGTGTCACTCCTTGCCTTAGGTTTAAGACCAATCTCTTCCTTTGAAATCAGCCTGGCAAAATGTGTGGCAGGTGGCTTTGCAGGGCTGCTGGCATCACAGCCAGCTTCCTCCCCACGTGGAAATCCACACCAGCACAGAGCCAGAGGAAGAGATTTGCTCGGTGCCTCCGTCCCCTCTGGGGGAAGCAGTTGCTCTGTTTTCTTTGGAACATGCAAGGTGATAAGTTTATGGCTTTGAGTGTGTGGAGTCAGTGAATGGTTATTCTTTCAATGCCACGTGTGTTGACAGGGAAGGGCCTTCTCTTGGCTTAGTCTCAGGCTTTATTGCCCTTGGTGTTCAAGCAGCTTCATTCAACGGGGAGAGATGAGTGTGTGGGAAGTGAGGAGTGCTCATGTGTCATGCCCAGCCTTGCCTCCCCTCTGGCAGCTCTTCAGCCCTCTCCACTTACCAAGGTGAAGTTAGACATCGACTCTTACCCCTCCTCTTGCTTCTAGATCAGCCAAGGTTTATGCTTTTGCTCTAACATCCTCCACGTTGTTCTTCAATGCTGCTGATTGTCATTTGTGTTAGGGATGGGTTTTGCCTCAGGCTTTATGTGCTTGCTCTTGCAGAAGCTCAGGGAGCTCTACTTGGTCTTCTGCAAGTGTCAACCTTGGCTTGTGTGTCAAAGAAGCTTTGAGCCCCTGTTTGAAGTCTTCCATGTGATTGTGGTGTTTGCTCCTTGTCTTTCCCTTGCCCTTTCTCTCGTGCTTAGTAAGGATGAAGCTTACAGAGCAGTTTGTGTCCTTGCAAAACAGTTTCTCCTCGCTGGGCCCTCGGTGCTTGTCACTGAGGATGACAGACATTCTGGACTTTGCTTGGATCTCTTGATTATTTGTGACCCCTTCCAGAAGTCTGACAGAAAGAGCATGAGCTCACAAATTCAGTTCCCAAGGGAGACCAAGGCAAAAGGTCACCCTTGTTTGTTAGCTTCTTGCAGCAATCCAAAGGAGCCTGGTAACACAGCGTCATTTGTAGCCAGGAAGGAGCACCACAGAGTGTGCCAGGGCTTGTTCACCAGTAAGGATGAGCAGGTTTCCTCATCTCTCCCCTTCTGCATGAGAGCTGCTGCCTCCCAAAGCATGCAACAGACCCAGGGAAGCTTTGAGAGCTTGCAAAGTGCTAATCTGACCCCTCCTCACCTCCCTCCTTGCCAGCCCCATCAGAGCTGAGTGTGTCCCTGGGCACGTGGCTGTGCTGTGTGTACTGAAGTATGTGCTCATACATGCAGTATGTACTGAAGTATATTTGATTGAGTTACCTTCATGCTTAGTTTGGGGGATACATGTTTTGGTTTCTTTCAGTGGGAGCATCCTGCCCTTCCTCTGTTGCCAAACAGACCTTAGGAAACGTCTCCTGCCTGTTGCAGTGCGTGATATTGCTGGAGGGAGGGGTTCTGAGTCTGCAGATTGGCTGTGGAAGCTGTTTTGACTGTTGCACAAATGATAAAATAGGCCCTAGCATTGACAATGGCAGTGCTTCCAGACAGGCTCAGATGGCAGGTCCATCTGGTGCAGGTCCTGTTTGAGTCACGGAGCAGCATCGACCCGCTGTGTGCAGACTGAGCACGTGCCCCGCGTTGGCAGCTGTGGCAGCAGCACCCTTGCTCACAGCACGGCTGGGTGTCACAGCACAGCCCTGAGGCATTGGGATTAACTCTTTCCCCAAGACTGGTGAACTTAGAGCACTGCTGGCCAAATCATCTGCTCTTGGAGTAATTATAAAGGAGTGAATTAGGAGAAGGCTGCCCAGCCAGGGGCCGCCGGCCGCCGCCTGCTCCCCGCTGCTGGCGAAGGACGTGGCTTTGCAGCCCCTCTGAGGCTGAGCAGTTCTCCACAAGCTGGGGAAATGCCCCCATGGAGGGTTGGAGGTTTCATTTCTGAATTAAGGAGATGACTCAACATTGAATTTACTTGAAGAGAGGGGCTTCTGCAAGGTGTGACTCTCGTGTAAGCTCTTTGTTGCTCCCATCCCACGGGAGGTTTATACTTTTTCCTCTCCACAGAGGTTTTTTTATCCCTGATGTGGTTTGATACAACAACCTGCTCTGCTCTGGGCTTGTAACCTGTGCACTTTGTGGCCTGTTTCAGAAAGAAAAGCATTTATCTGGGGGTGGGGACTGGCCACAGCCCTGTGTGTTTTGTGTGCTTTACTGTGTGGGAGGTTTGATGTCCATGTGGCAGAGCCAGCACAGTGCCGTGAGCTGTGGCAATTCTGGGCCTCTCTTGAAAGCCCTTTTTGTCCATTCAGAGTGTGTCAGTGTCACCTGCAAAGGGTCAGCAGGGACCCCAAACCCAGGAGTCCCCCAGGGTGGGAGAGCCACGTTTACACACTGCTCCAGAGCCCCTTGTCATGCACAGTAGCTCTGGAATAAATTTGCTTGAGGAAGTTCTTTAAAAGGAGAACTTTAAAGTCTCACTTTCCCCTTTGGCTGTTCTCCATCTCCTGCCCAGCCTGCTTGGCAGTCAGCAGGGTGAGAGCTAGCCCTTGGCAGCTGCAGCCTGTTCCTTCCCCTCGTGTCCAGGCCCCCTGGGCCCAAAATATTTGTCATTGCCTTCAGATCCTGATTTATTTCCTTGGACACCACCTGCCTGAGCGTGCCTCAGTGGCTCCTTGCAATTGGGCTGTCAGCAGGTGCTCATCCCCTTCTGACACCAGGATGCTGAGGGGGCTGGAGCATCTGAGGAAAGGCTGTGGGCCCTGGGGCTGTTGATTCTGGAGGAGACTGAGGGGGAGCTCATTAATAGTCACCAAGATCTAAGTGGTGGGTGTCAGGAGGTTGGGGCAGCACTTTTTGTGTTGTATCAACAGGACAAGGGGTGATGGGATGAAGCTGGAACACAGAAATTCCCATTTAAACGTAAGGAGAAGCTCCTTTGGTGCTCCTGAGGGAACCCTGGCCCAGGCTGCCCAGGGAGGGTGTGGAGGCTCCTTCTCAGGAGGTTCCCAAACCCCTCTGGACACATTCCTGTGCCCCCTGAGCCAGGGGAAGCTACTTGAGCAGGGGGTTGGGCTGGATGATCTCTAAAGCTCCCTTCCAACCCCTTCCATGATTCCATGGTGCTCACAGCTATGAAAACAAGTAACAGTTGCTCGAGCTGGACGTGCTCCCCCCTTCCTTGGGGCAAAACGTGGTGATGGGGTGGAGGGATGAGGAAGAAGCCTCTCATTACTGTGGTATATCTTGTAACCCACCCTACAAACGGCCTGTTTTGTGCCCCTGATGGTTTCTGCCTAACAGATGGTGTTTCTTTTTTACAGCGTTATGATCCTGGACTTGTTGTGGTGATGGTAAACTTAGCAGTGGTAATTTTTTCTTTTCAGACTGAATTACTCCTTTTGTCATCAGTGCACCAATATGTTAGGCTTACTTTCTCTGTTGTAGCCATCATCCTTCTGCTTGGTCTTTCATTTTCCTTTCCTTTCCTTTCTTTATGCACACTTGTCTGATCCTCGTTCATTAAAGGGTATCGCTAAGAAGGGATGTTTCTGTTTGTGTTACAACTGCCAAAATCAGTTCCAATGTCAATTTCTAATACTGTCCAAACTTGATTTATTCCCCCCCCCCTCCCCCAACACCATGGGCACTAGCACTTGCTACTGCAATTTCCAAATAGCTTCTGAAAGACAAAACAAACCCAAACACCTCAGAAGGCAAAAGTGCTGCTGCGTTGGCTGTACACAGGGCTTTACCGGGGCAAGGAGGAAAGAGCTCCATTGCTGGAGAAATCCAACCAGCCAAACCAAAAACCAAACCAAAAACCAAACCAAAAAGAGATGATAAATCCTAATTGTTGGCAGCTGCTGGCAGCCATTCCGTTTGGGTTCAGCCCTGGCCACTAAACCCCTGGCTGACACCTTACGAAAGTGATGTTGCACTCAGGAAGTCATCTTTATAACCTGCCTTTAATTTGGTCCTTTTGCTAAAAATTGCAGTCACTGCTTACTTTATTATACCATTGGGCATAAGAGAAACACCTGCAAACACCTAAAGCACCCAAAGTCAAAGCTGTTGTCTTGGATCAGTGTGAGAGTCCTCCTGGGCTCGGCAGATATCTGCCCATCAAATCCGTGACGCCACCCAATTCGCTCCAGGGGCTCGTTTCTGAGGGACAACCACGTGCCTCTGTGCTTGGAAAAAGCCCCAAGGCTGAGCAGAGCAGCTTCCCTGGCAGGCCTGGTGGAGCCTGGAGACTGTGACTTGTGCAGGAGATGGGAAAGCTGTGATTGGAGCTGGGAGAAGCCAAAGCCTCTGCAGCTTCTCCCGGGCGATTTGAGACCTCACACCAGTGCAATCTGTCTGGCATCATTTGCACACCTTGAGATCTTGTAGCCCAAAGGTATAATAGATGTGTATGTGTGTATAACAAACCAGTTGTTTACACCAAAACCCAAGGGCAGTGGTGAGAAGGGAAGTAAAGCTTGTGTTTTGTCCCTCAGGGGTTGGCAGCGGGGAAGGTAAGTACCGTGGCTTTACATCACAACCCACAGCGCCAGTTGTGATGTAACAACAACACCAACAATTCGACAACCAGATCAAAAGCTGTGGTAGTAAAGTGCTTGTCTGCCCCATTTTGCTTTGTTTGGCTGGTTATGAGTGGATTAAAGATATGGTTTTTTGTTTTCCAACAAAAATAAACTCTCCAGCATAGTTTCGATTAGTTCCAAGTCAATTTTCTTCGCAACTAGAGTCCTTTTCACAGCTTACAGGGCCACAGCCAGGGCTGCAGCATCTCTGCTGGAGCAGGGGAAGCAGGGGCCTGACCATCAGGCCTGGGCTGGGCAAAAGAAGCTGCTCAGTCAGCTTTCCCTCCCCTTGGGAAGGGGCAGAAGTCGGAGGGAGGGAGGCTTCCACGGCTCTCACAGGAGCATCCTCATCACTTATGAACGCTGCAGAGCAGTCAAGTGTATTGAACAGCTCTTTCACTTGCATCAGGAGCTGAGGAGTCTGTGTTGCCTGAGGTGGAAGCGTAGAGGGGAAGGTTCATTTCTCAAGTCCTGTTCAGGCCCTGCCCCAGGACTTGTCAGGCTTGAACATGAGGCACAGGAATATTTGGCGTGAGCAGTTAATGTTCCAAAAGTGCCCGTTGTCAGTACTGGGCTGTGTTTCACTGGAGGCAGCTTGGAGCCCAGGAGCAGCTTTGGCTGTAAGCTGTGAGAATGGCTTGTGTTTGGTTCACTGTAGCTTTCTGGTCTCTGCACTCCAAGGCAAGATCTCTAACCACCCAAACCCAATGTGTAAAGCGAGCGGTGGTGCCAGCGCGGCCGCTCACCTCCCGTGTTGTGTTCCTCTTGCAGGGAGGACAGATCCCATCCCTATCGTCGTCAAGTATGATGTCATGGGCATGGGGAGGATGGAGATGGAGGTAAGCTCAGCCAGCTGCTGCCCTGCACCCCTCACTCCTTGCATGGCCCTCAGGGAGATAGAAAAGCACGGGTCTGGGCTTCAAAAGTGAAGAAGAGCTTCCTCTTAAATCAGCACAGCGAGAAGACCCTTCCCCGCACAGCCATGCCGAGTTTAGCCCCAGGTCTGGGCACGATCCAGAGTGCCTGGGCTTTGTGATTTCACTCAGCAAAGCTGAGGCCGCTGCCAGCAGTGGATGGGTTGCTGGGAGCCTTCACCTTGGCAGGATCAGTGCACTGTTTCAGTTGGGATGACAAAGTTATTCGGTTGGATTTTCAGTTGGGGTAACACAGTAGGGAAAGAGAAGCGCAACAGGCAAAGATTGTGTTTCAAACCTCAGCTGAAGCCCTGCATGCTGCTGGGCTCTGTACTGCACAGTGTTGATGGGACAAATTGCACACCTGCTTTTGCTTTCTGTCTTCCCAACAAAGCTGGACTATGCTGAAGATGCCACCGAGCGCAGGCGGGTACTGGAGGTGGAGAAGGAAGACACCGAGGAGCTGAGGCAGAAGTACAAGGTACTGAACATCCCAGTTCCTGTGGGCTGAGTGGGAGGGGATTTCCTCTGGCAGGGCTTGGGCAGCAGGAATGGTAGCAGCAATTAAGGATTCCTGGTTATGTGCTGATTTATATCCTAGCAAGCTGGTTATTTGCTCCCTGGAGTTAACCTTGATGTTTGTGTAGCTGTGTAAGAGCTGAGGGACAGCAACAGGGTTTCCTCTGTCTGCTTTGCTCCTGTTCTGTTCCTAGTGAACCTGACACATTGTCAGCACACAAACCTGCAGCTGCTGAGGTCAGATGGGCACTTGTCAAGGTGGAGTAGACCTTGTGTTGTGGAGCAAGCAATGAGCAGCTCATGATACCATTGTGTGAATCCTGTCCCAGTCCCTGTCAGGACATGGCTCCAGTTTGGAGGAATGGATGAGCTGTGTCTCTGGGAGAGTTGCTCAGGCAGCATTCAGATCAATACATGTCTATCTGCTTTTCCATGGGCTTCACAAAACCTCTGGGCCTTTTGTGCAAGGCAAAGACTGGTGTCTTTGCAGTGATCCATGGTGTTGGCATGGAGTGGCATGTGCTGAGACCTGGCCTGCCTTGGGAAGTGAATTGCTGTTATGTTTGTTCACTTAAAAATAAAAGCCATTGTAATTACTTTTAAAGCTAATTATTAGTTGGGAGCTGAATGCAGTAAATGATCTCTTCTGGCACACTTTAAAGGAGAAGCATGCTCTCTAAACAGGGCTACACAGCTGGGGCTGAATGTGTCCAAGTGCACCTTCTCCTTCAAGGTATTTCTCCTCTCTGTTGTTCATCTCCTGTGGAGTGACCTGCTGCTCACAGCCCAGGCAGGGGAGGCTTGGCTGTGTCTGTGGAGTGACCTGCTGCTCACAGCCCAGGCAGGGGAGGCTTGGCTGTGTCTGTGGGGTGACCTGCTGCTCACAGCCCAGGCAGGGGAGGCTTGGCTGTGTCTGTGGAGTGACCTGCTGCTCACAGCCCAGGCAGGGGAGGCTTGGCTGTGTCTGTGGGGTGACCTGCTGCTCACAGCCCAGGCTGTGCTGTTGGTGGCCAAAAGGCTGGATGCCTTTCTGCAGCCAGGACTCAGCTGCAATGCTGGCCATCCTCAGACAGCAGCAGCTGTCAAGCACAAAGTATTTCTTCATTTCAGAGGGCTGGTAGGAGTTGTTGGGTGGATTGCATGTAGTGAGGTTTTGTTTCAGGTCTGTTAAAGTTCTTGGGGGCTGCAGTTGCCTTTTCAAATGCAGTTTGCCCTCAGACTTTTGTCTCCCTGCCCTTATCCAGCACAGTTGTTTGTTTCTAGGAACTCGTGGAGCAGGAGCAGTCTCTCCCAGCTCAGCTGTGTGTTTATTAGCATGCTCTGTCATTGAGCTCTTGCATTTCTGGATTAATCTGTGAAAAATCTCTGCAAGCATCATTTTTGTCCATTGCTCTGCAGGAGCCCATTATGCAATTGCCAGCTCTGGCTGCATCCTGATTAGCCATTCAGGGAGCCTCAAAGGAATCTCCCACAACTCTGCAACCAAGAAGCAACCAAGAAATGTTCTTTAATTCCCTTCTTTTGTGTAGCTCCTGATCACTCCAATGGCTGTGTTTTCATTGTTTAGCCACGGATGCTTTCTGAAGACAGAGCCTGGCCATGGGCAGGAAGCTTGTGCAGGCTTTCAGAGGAACTTTAGATGCCATTGTTCTGCAGATCCCCCACTGCTCTGTTTTCCTTTCTTGTCTTCCTGGGGACCTGCTTCAGGCTCAAACCTCTAAATAGTTGTGTTGGTAGGTTTTTTTCTCCTTGCCAAGGGCCTGTGGTATTAGATGGAAGTAGGAACTGGAAGTATATCTGTTGTTTTCCTCAGTTTGGATGGTGTAGAGGGGCTACCTTGGAGCAGCAGGTTGTTTCACACACTCTGGGTGCTGGCATGCTGTTGTGTGACTTTTGCATTCTAGCACACGTGCTCAGCAAGGTTACTGTGATGTCATTTTGATGTGGTAACTGGGAGATGAACCATCTTGCCTTGAACCAAACCTGAAACAAAAAGAGAAGGGGGAAAAAAGCCTTGCCAGTGTATCTTTGTGAAATGTTGCTCCCTGCTCTTGTTAGCACCAGGAATTGTCCCCTGGGAAGTTTGTTTTGAAGGTGGAAGCTCTTAAACTCTGAGGTTGTTTTGACAGGCATAATTGCTCTTTATTGTAGTCAGAATAGAGCTGGCAAACTGTTCTACAGGGTATGGCCAATGTTAACACAGCATGCTTTGGAGCTCAGCTTCTGGCCTTTAGTGTGCAGCATCATAAACTCTGCCCTCTAGTTCAGGTAAACCCTCCCCAGCTTCCTCCTGAGGAGTGCTCATGCTGGATCAGTTTTGCTGGTGGGGTTCTAATTACAAGGACCTGGCTAGAGGAAGAAGCTGCTCAGCCCTGAGGTGTGTTTGTGTCTGTGTGTGTCTCAGCATCAAGTGTGTTCCAGAGCCCCCAGCTCTGCACCAGCTGTGCCTGTGCCCTGGGGCTCGTGGAGGACTTCAAGCCCTCAGAGCCACTTGAGGGACTGGGGTTTCCACAGAGCCCCAGAGCTTTTTGCCACTGCCAACCCTAACACTTCTGCTTTTCTTCTCAGCAAAAGAGGGGATGATGTGGCCAATTTAAACACCTCCCCTTTGCTTTGAGGTTTGGTTTTGCACCAACACGAATGGTGAATTACATCAGATAAAAAACAGTGTCTGCAACCTCTAAGCTGATCTCCCTTCCCCTCTTCTATGAAACAGCAGCTACCTGTGCCTCCTGCCAGTGTAGTCCCTGACTCTGAGCTCAGTTATTGCTCCTGGGAAGGTTTCAGTGACTGTTGAGTGATGCTCAAGTGAGGCAAGCTCCCCGTGTGCCTTCCCAGCCACACAGCTGAGTTCCTCCCTGCTGACTTGCAGGCAAACTGAGATCAAGCAGCTACCTCCTGTCCCTCAAAATGAAGGAAGTGTCAGCACTTGAAGTTCTGGGGCTGGGTTCCAAAAGCAGTGATGGTCCTTGGTTTGGTGCCTGTTTTGTGCATGCCCTGTGAGCAGGCAGCTGCCAGCTTGTTTGTGGTAGCTTTGACCCGCTGTTTTTCTCCCAGACACTCCAGCAGGCTCTCCTCAGCCAGCCACAACACTGCACTAGATTGCTTTTTTTGGAGCCATCTCCTTTTCCTGATACCTGTGCTGATGGCAAGGTGATGGTGTGTTAGGGAGCTGAGTGGAGCATGGCTGGTGGTGTTTGCAAAGTTACCCTTTGTACCTTGTAATTTGCAGAGACTGGGCAGCTTCATAAATGCAATCATCAGTGTGTTTTCTTCAGGACTGGGTTTCCTTAAAGGACTAGTTCATTGTCCTCCAGCTTGTTTTCCAGCAGCTTTAACAGGAGCAATGTTTTCTTGTTCACTTTGCAGGATTATGTTGATAAAGAGAAGGCCATTGCCAAAGCTTTGGAAGACCTCCGAGCCAATTTCTACTGTGAGCTCTGTGACAAGCAGTACCAAAAGCACCAAGAGTTTGACAACCACATCAACTCCTATGATCATGCTCACAAGCAGGTAACTGAGTGTTGACAGCACACTTTCACTGCAGTGCTCTTGTTTGTGGTTAATACTTTCAGCTTCCCCAGTGTATCTGTGTTCCTTATAGCCCCAGGAATAGTGCTTAAGATTCCTGTGCCCACCAAAACAGTGAGCAATAAACCCACCCCGTGACTGGCATCAAGGAGCCCAGTTTGGAGTGACCCCAGAGCAGGAATTGGGCTGCTGTTAAACCAGGAAAGGGATGCATGGATATGGATGGCTCCCAGTTTGGTTCTGCTTTTAACCTAGTACAGCTTTGGAGACTGCTGAGGTGCCATGTGTGTGCATTTTAATCTGTGTCCTGTCAAGTGGCTGAAAACAGGTGAGGAAATAATGGGCTGTATCAAAGGAATTGTACAAAGGAAACCCTTCCCAAAGCCTGTGGCCTGCAGGAGAAAGCTGGCTTCAGCACCTGTGTGTAACTGGGTTTCATCCTGAGGCAGGGATGTGCTGTGGTATCTACCTGACACTTCATACTGCACAGTAAATAACAGGAGTTCATGTGGCAGCCTGACCTGTTTGACCATTTGAAGCTGCTAGATGAGATGTGAATGTACAGCAGGTAGCAGTGTGCTGCTCTAGAGATGGATTTGCTCAGAGGATGGCTTTGGATGTTCCCAGCCTTGAATTCTGACAGTGCAGTCATTAAAGTGCTGATGCCTTTTGGAGGGTGTGCTGTAGAGTACTAGATCTGGCAAGACAGCAGTGGGTAACAGCTTCAAACCAAGAGTATGGCATTGCAGAGTCTGGTTTCTGTTTTTCCTGGGTATTAAGTGTGGGATATGATAATGTGAATTCCCTCAGGGAGCCTGAAGAGGCATCCTCACAGCAGGGCAGTGTCTGCTGGAGCACTGGGATGAACTGTGTGCTCAATTAAGAGCAGAAATTCATCCCTTCACCTTGGATTGGGAAAAAGGGCTCCATTGGCCAAGTGGTACAGTCCTGATACCTGATACAGCCTGCTTCATCTAAACCGTGCCATGGAGGTGCTTGAAACCCGAGTGCAGTGACAGCACCTCTTCAGGAGCTGCAGGGACTGGCCTGTGTGGCCTTCTTCCAGCGTGGGGATGCACCTTGGTGATGCCAACTCCTGTTTAAAACCCTGGGCTGGTTAACAGGGGGACTCACACCAGCTTGGCAAGGCTGAGAGGGGTTTCATTCTAACATCTAGAGGTGCTGTGGAATTAAACCTGGGGAAAGCAACCACCCCTCTGGGGTATAAAAGGAGTATTGCAGCAGGAGAGCAGGAAGAGTGACCTGAAGGAAAAGCATCTTGACAACAGCCAGAGCAGCAGCATCTTCTCATTGGTAAAAAGAACTTGGGTACTGGTGATTAGTTTTAAAGGAACTGATGTTTTTAGCTCCTTTTCATCCATTGCAGTGACCTGAGGCAGACTTGGCAGAGGATGAGCCTTCAGACCCTCCCTACATACCCAGCATCACTCTCTAGTCACACAAGGATTTAAGCAATGAAGCAATCATGCTTTGCTTGGGGGAAAAAAGCCCTGCTTGTCCAGCTTTGTGGCGTGCTGAAATGTGTGTCACCCTGTTGGGTCAGTGTTCAGGAGGGGAACTTGAACCTGCCTACAAATAATGAGGGTCCATTTGCACCAGTAACACTGTCTCAGCTGGGTGGTTGGTTACTGCCCAAGCCAGGCTCATTTCTGAGTCTGTTCCAAATGTGAAGGTAGTTTGAAGCAAAAGAGACCTGCTGAGCTTTTTGTTGTGCACTGCTGTTCCACATTTCACCTCTCTGCCACGAAGGTAGGGTTACAGCAAGGCCCACAGAAATCCTTGGGGTTTCCTTACAAGAGACTGATCAGTAGCTGCCTTGGAAAGACAAGTAGCTTAGATAAGCAGAGCAGAGCAGCCTGGCATACATTACCTGCAGCACTTTGTCTTCTCAGTGGTCGTTTTGAGGCCACACTGCTTTGGGTTTGCCTTCTCCTTAGCATGTGGAACAGGTTTCCACGGGCTCAGTTTTGCTTCCAAGTCGTTTTTAGTTGCTCATACCCACGGCCTCCCAGTGTTTGCTTCTTCCTCCTGTGGCTCAGTGAGCGTGGGGCTGTCCCTGTAAGTAGATGTTCCACCCTCAGATCCCTTTCCCCTCCCGAGTTAAAGACACTGTCTTGTATTCCAGGAAGGAACTCAGGATTATTGCCAAACAGGGATGATAGGTAAGTGGATTGATCCCTACTGGGTACATGTTGGACTCACCCACACCAAACAATTAAAGGGGAGGTTTTATTGTTACTGTTTCCTGACTCCACTGCTTTCCTGTGCCATTTGGATACATCTGAATGGACCTCAACACCCAAGCTTCTACCCCAGAGGCTGTACTTTCAGGTTACCTTCACTGGGAAGATCATCTTTGCTTTGTTATCCCAAACCCTTGGGCTGTTTATTTCTGAAACACCTGCCTGGAGGTGTTGCTCTCTCTAGGCTTCTTTTCCTTTCATTGGGTTAATGCTTGCAACAAGAAGTGTGGATGTTAAAGAATGGCAAGTCTCTCCACCAAATGGTATGGGGAAGGCAGGGAACTAAAAGCAGCTTGGAGTCCTACAGACTGCACTGCAAGAGGAGCCATAAACTCAGTCCCCTTCAAGACCCTTCAGTGAGTGACTGAACAAGGCTGCAGTCACAGATGCCATCACTTTCTGTACCCTGGAAAGCTCCTGATGCCTTTACAGCTAAAAGAAACCCAGCTGTTAAGCTCTTGAGCCTGGCAGCCAGCAGGACCAGGGGCTTCTGAAGCACCCATGAAGTTCCTGACTGGCAGCAGAGTAATAGTAATGAACAGACAAATGCAAAGGAAAGCAAACTTGTGCAGCTGGTGAGGAACTTGGCTAGCCAGGGTGGACCCAGTGTGTTTTTGTGCTGCTCTCCTGCAGGTAGGTGATGTCCAGATGCTCCAGAGCTCCTGCAGTCCTTGAGTGCTCCAGACTCAGGCAGTGACACCCGAGTGGGCCCTTCACTGGGTCCTGGCACCACGATAGAATAGTTCCTGTTAGGTTGGTGTGAAAGGGTGGTGTGTTGCCTTATGTGGAGCTGTACCCAGTTCTGTGTTAACAGCAAATAAAGCTCATCTCTGTGTGTGTGTCATCCCTTAGAGCAGCCTGCTCAATCTGCTGTGCTTCCCATTGCCTCATGTGTACCTAACAGCATTTCCAGTCAGCTTTTACTGGGGGGGGTGGGGGATGTTTCACCTCACCCAAGAACTTCACAGCTACAGCTACTGCTTTCCTTCTGCCATGCCTAGGAAAGCTTGAGATGTTTCCTGAGCCACTGACCCAGCAGTGAAGGTGGAAGCCAACCATGTTTGTGGGTGCACTTCTGCCAGGTTAGCTGTGAGGGCAAACCAGCACAGAAATGCAGTCCCTTCCCTGGCTTCCCTTGGGTTTGTGCCTAAATGTGTGGCTTTGAGGCTGGAGGGGCTTAATTGTGCCCACATTCTCTTCACAAAAGAACAAAGGGGATGTATTTGCATAAAGGAGATCTTTGGGGGATCAGTAAAATAACCAGCCCAGTCCCTGCTGTGCTTGAGGAGTGAGTCCCCTGACCCCAAAGCCTCAGCTTTCTCATCTGGGGGGAATTAGACTTGTGCTTTCCAAAAGTCTTCGAGCACAGCTGGAGTGCTGAAGCCTGAAGAGAGACTCTCCAAGATACTTGGTGTTACATGGGAGGCTTTTCCACTCCACAAATGCTTTACCCTCAGAAAACCAAAGGTATTTTTCCTAGCTCTGTTTTAGCTGATGGCAAACACGTTTGGAGGAGAGTGTTTCTGCTTGGAGGGGGGTCAGTACAGCCAGCCTGGAGCTTGCAAGGCCTGGACACTGCTTGGGAGGGATGGTGGCCTCCTGAAGGGCCAGCAGGCTTGTGGCCTTGGGCTATCTGTGTGCCATTAACACCTGCTCTGTTTCCCTGAGGTGCAAATGAGGTGTCAGGGAAGAAATGAACTCGAACTGCAGTTTCCTGCCCCTCTGCTCTGTTTATGTGCCAGGAATGTAGATCACCAAACAGAAGCAGGGCTTGTGCTCTCCCTGTGTCATGCTGAAGGTTGCCATCCTCTCAGCTCACATCCAGCTCACTCCCCAGAGCTTCTGTGCAAGGCAAAAGTTCAGAAAGGCAGAAATCTGCTGGCATGGGATGAAAAGCACATTGTTATTATTTCATTTAATAGGGATTGGCAGAGAGGCTGGAGAACAATGGCAGGGGAGGAGTGGGCTCTGATGGGATTGTGCTGTCACAGGAGCTGCCAGTGCAGAGATCCCACTGATCCATGCCACTCCTCTCCTGAATATCATGTCTCAGCTCTTCAGGTGTAGGAAAGCAGTGCCAGTGCTTTGATTTGGTTTTTAATGCTGAGAATGTGATCTCTCATTGCTCTGCAATGCCTCTCCAGTGAGCCTTGCTTCAGTGAAGCTGCATGGCTGTGGCAGCTGAACCTGAGCTCTGGTGCCAGGGAGACCTCACCTCCCAGCCATCCCACAGGCAGAATTACAGCCTGTGCTGAGTGCTTCTCCTGCTAGGGACACTTTCTGGCTGCTCATCACCCCCTATTGAACCACTCTGAACTGTCTGTCTCTAGAGCTCTTAAGTGATGGCAGAGTGCAGTGATTTGTGAGGTAATGTGGTTGGGTGCCAAGGGGGTCCCTGCCAGCCAGGCCTGATGGGGATGAAGCCATTACAGTGCTGGAGTGCTCAGGTGGCTGCAGATGTTACAGAAAAGCTGCTCTGTAAGAGCTGCATTTGCACTCTCATGCAAATTTAGAGCCTTCTGAGTGATTTTCTTGGAGCCTTCCAGCCCTGCTCTTTGTTACCCAGCTGAGGTGGGCGGCAGCTATTCATAAAGCACAGAGCCAAGGTGGAGGGAGGCTTCAGGGAGTGAAGTGCTGCTCCTGGGGTGCATGAATTTGGGATAAACTCAAGCAGTAGTGATTTGTATCTTTGTCTGCCAGTCACTGGGCTTAGCCTTGGCCCTTCTTCTAGCTGAAATAATAAACCATGAGCCAAAGAATCCTTGGCTTCCTGAGCACTCATCCTACAGTGCTAAACGTGGTGCTGCTCAGAGAAGCCTTCTGCTTCCTCAGCAAACACTGCCTGGGAAGAAAGAACACTTCCTAGCATCAGTCCTACAGCAGCATGAAGCTGGAGGGCTGACTGAACAGAGGCTACAGGGCTGATTTAGCAGAGGCCAGTGGCTCTGGTTCTGCTGAAGAAATTACAGTCTTGCTGTGAGTACTGTGGGAGGACTTGAACAGGCTGGTTTCACCCCAAGATGTGTTCCCAGGGCTTCTTTCCCTGAGCTGCTGGGGAGAAGCTCCCTGAGGATAAAGGAGTGGCTGGATTGCTGTTGCAGTGCCTTTGCTGTGCTGGGGGAAGGGGCAGCTGTGCAAAGTGCCTCCTGCAGCCATCCAGCCTCTGTGATCACCCACACGTATGCTGTGGTCCCAAAAGTCATTTAGAGCTCTGGGAGGATTAGAGTAATGAACACTTGCCTAAGGATTAGATGGACATTTCTTGAGTGTAAGCCTAGCTTAGATATTGATTTAGCTCAAATAGCTTTCTGGGAAGGCTGAGAGCTGGAGGAGACTGAGGAGCATTTCATTGCTTCAGCATCCTCCTTGTGCTACTGTGACAGTGCACTGCAGGCTTTTAATTGCCTCACCCCAGCGAGGGCTGGGGAGGAGGGGAGGCATGGCTGGAGCTGGCTGGGAATCCACTGGCCTTTGTCTGGTTACTCTGATGGGATGTTTTGATGAGATGTGACTGGTTTAGAAGTTCAGTGCTGCTCAGCTGCCCATGAACTGCACCAATCTGCAGCAGTTTGGTGTTAGAGCAGGCTGGCTCCTGCCCCAGGTTACATGTGGGTAACACAGCCCAGCCAGGTTCCTTGGAACTTGGCTCCTTGCAAGCCTGAGAAATCATTTCTGATGACAGATGCATCAGTTTAGGCCAAAGATGCTGAGCTTCCTCGTGTTCCATACCTCACCTTTTGCATTAGCACAGCGAGGGCAGGGTGCAGTGCCCAGTGCCAGGCCAAGGGGCAGCGGGCACAGGCTGGCACACAGGCAGTGCCCCTGGCCTGGGAGGAGAAAGTCCTTCGGTGCTGAGGTGAGGGAGCCCTGGCCCAGGCTGCCCAGGGGTGTGGAGGCTCCTCAGGAGGTTCCCAACCCCACTTGGACACGTTCCTGTGCCCCCTGAGCCAGGGGAAGCTGCTGGAGCAGGGGCTGGGGCTGCAGCAGCTCTAAAAGTCCTTTCCAACCCTTTCTCTCTTAAATATAGCCAGACAGCTCCTCCTTCCTTCTGCCCCCTGGGCTACTCAGCCTTGAGATGTCAGAGTCAGCTTTGTAAAGTCAGACAGACCTCCCCAGTGTGAGGAGTGATGAGCTCTCAGCACTCCTGAGGCCGTGGTCAGTGGTGTGTGGTCCCAGCAGGCACAGACAGCGGTGGAGCTGGGAGCTGCATGGCCTGCAGTTGCTCTGCACTTTGTTGCTTCTACTTCACAAGTGCTGCACAGAAAGAGAGCAGGAGGGAGGCTTTGGGGAGCAGAGACAGCAAACCATCAGCCTCCATGTCCTTGTGCTGTCCCTAAAGCTGTGTGCTGTGAGGAGGGCAGGGCTGCTGGGCCTGTTCTAGGACATGCTTACAGGGGGGTCTCCCAGTGCCCCATTGCACCTCCCTCTTTAAAGGAAAAGGTCACAGGTCATTTCTGCTGGAAATAGCTGGGTCATTTGTTTTCCAAGTGGATGAGTGATCTAGAGCCTTGGCACCCAGGGAACATGACTTCAGCTCCCTGGAGCACTTTGGGTAGGCTTTTGAAGCCAGCCTGAAGGAGCTGATAGCATTGCTCAGGCCTTTTTGGGGAGTTTTCCTCACCTCCCTCTTGGAAAAACACAAGAATGGCTATTCAAGGTTCACCAGCCCCCACAACCCCCCTGAGCCCTTTACTTGTGCTGGTGAAAGGAGCTCTGTTGTTCCAGGTGGGATCAGTGCTGTGTCTGTCCGTGGTTGTGCCTCCCCGCTGCTGCTCCACACTCCCTCAGCTGCTCCTGTAGCTTGGCTGCCTCCTCCCCCCTCCCCAGAGCAGCTCCCAGTTGCTCCCAGTTGCTCCCAGGGCCTGCCTAGCCACGCTTGCCTTTGAGGGGGTTTTTTTCTCTCTTCCACCCGTGTCACATTTTTACTTTCTGTTGTGTTTTGTTTCCCTGTGTGATGTGACATTTTCAGCTGATGTACTGAAAGCAAACCCTTCTAATCTGGGAGCCCAGATCACAAGAGTGAGTCTCTTTTCTACTAGTGTCTATAGCTGTATTTTTTCTGTGTGTCCTCTCCCTCTGGTTTTGGTAATGCTCACCTGCATTTAGCAGACACAGTTTAGGTGAGAGAATCCTCTGTCTCGTCAGATCTTCCCCCTTCTCACAAAGCAATGTTCTCTTTACATTGGGCCAACTTCATTCCTCTCATTTCAACTGCTGGGGTGGTTTTCAGATCCACTGTTTCTGTGTGGGTTGGTCTGGCTGTGGTCAGCTTTGGACACTTCATTACAAGACACACACTGAGGGGGCTGGAGCACAAGGGTGCTGGAGAGGGGCTGAGGGAATGGGAGTGTTGAGCCTGGAGAAGAGGAGGCTGAGGGGAGACAGGAGCACTCTCTGACACTCCCTGACAGGGGGCTGGAGTTTAGGCTGGAGCTGAGGCAGAGCTGTTTCCCTCAGAGGGGTGTCAGCCCCTGTGCCAGGCTGCCCAGGGAGCTGGGGGAGTGCCCAGCCCTGCAGGGATCCCAAAGCTGAGGTGCTGAGGCCATGGGGTTGTGCTGGGCTGGGCAGGGCTGGGACTGCAGCAGCTTCAGGGGCTTTTCCACCCACAGTGATTCCATGAAGAGGCAGAGTCAGCCAGGCAGCAGGTTGATTTGGAGTGCACAGACAGTTCATGCTGGGGGAGGGGTTTCCTGCAGTGGCTGCTGCTCACAGGACATTGAGTCTTTCAGGTAATGCTGGAAAGCTGTGAAAGCTGGCTCCACAGTGCTTCTGGAATGGGGCCTTTGGAAGGGGAGTCCAGAGGAGTCCCTTGGGGTGGCAGAGGTCTGTGTTTGCTGTGCTCGCTGCTACTTCAGCTTGTGTGTGACACTAAGGAAACACCTTGTGAATGTTCACATGTAGTGGAAGGGGAAGCAGCAGCCCCCTTTCTCCTAGTGCTTTGAGACAAGGACTTCTCACAAATGTTCCTGAAGCCTGGGTTGTGCCATTTCTGTTGGAGCTGGATCTCTGCATTGCCTCAGTGGCGTTGGGACGCTGGAAAACGCCTGGGTTTGGCTTTGCTCCCTCACATGCCACAACTCCCGGGGAACTTGGTGCTTCTGCCCTCTGAAATGTTCAACCCCAAAAGACCTTCCAGTGTTTCCTTGCTTGAGAGACAGTCTCAGAACTAGGGAGGGAAGCAGGTCCCTGGCTGTGGTGCAGGTCTCTGGTTGTGGTGCAGGTCCCTGGTTGTGGTGCAGGTCCCTGGTTGTGGTGCAGGTCTCTGGTTGTGGGCAGGTCCCTGTTTCTCGTGCAGGTCCCTGTTTGTGGTGCAGGTCTCTGGTTGTGGTGCAGGTCTCTGGTTGTGGGCAGGTCCCTGTTTCTGGTGCAGGTCTCTGGTTGTGGTGCAGGTCCCTGTTTATGGTTCAGGTCTCTGGTTGTGGTGCAGGTCCCTGTTTATGGTGCAGGTCCCTGGTTGTGGTGCAGGTCCCTGTTTATGGTGCAGGTCCCTGGTTGTGGTGCAGGTCCCTGTTTATGGTGCAGGTCCTTGTTTATGGTGCAGGTCCCTGGTTGTGGTGTGTGGTGTTTTACTTGTTTCCCGTGGGAGGTTTCGGCACCTCCTCCAATGTAAGGTGTACATTGCTTTTGTAAGGTGGAGCCCCGGGTAACCCTCTGGCACCAGCTAATCCCTTCCTCTTCTTTGGCCTGTGCTGTAAAGACTCGTGTCCTGCGCTGTTTGTCAAGTTTGCACCCTGCAAGAGCAGCAAAGCAAACCCTCTTCCCCCCTCCCGCCTTCTCCTTCCAGAGTGAGCTTGTCACTTGGGAATCAGCTTTCCTGTACGTGCTAAAGAAAACCAGTAACCTTGACTGGGAAACATATCCACAGCCAGCAAGTCCTAGCCCAGAGTAGTGACCTGTCTTTCCCTGTAGCTGCTGGGAGGACGCAACGTGCTGCCTTTGGTTTGTTGAGCTACAATGCTGCTGCTCCATCCTAGCTCAAGAAATGTCCCAGGGGAGGGGCTTTACCCAGCAGAGACACGCTTTGAGCTGCCCAAGCCCAGACCCTTTCCCCTGATCCCTTCCTGCTTTGTTTTGCCTCAGAGGTTGAAGGATCTCAAGCAGAGGGAGTTCGCACGCAACGTCTCGTCCAGGTCGCGGAAGGATGAGAGGAAGCAGGAGAAAGCCCTGCGGCGCCTGCACGAGCTGGCTGAGCAGCGGAGGCAGCCCGAGTGGTGAGTCCAGGCCAGCCCCCAGCCCCTCCTGCCCTGGGCCTGCAGCCCTGGGCTGCACCAGCTGCCCTCTCGCTCCTGCAATCCTGAGCAGCTTGTGAGGGCAAAGCTTCGAGCTTTGGCCCCCTGCAAGGTTGTGGTAGGGCTGAGTTCAGCCGAGCCGCAGCCCAGGCCATCCCCACGCTGCCTCGCCCAGCAGCGAGTTCTCCTCGGTCACTGAACAGGGTTACAAAGCCCCAGAGGCTGCGTCCTGCTCTCTTTAGTGGCTGTTTCTGAGTCCCCAGAGGTGTGGGAGCCCGCTTGAGGCGAGGCCTGAGCGCAGGTGCAGAGCTGGAGGCGGGCAGTCAGCTCTTGTCTCTGTTCTGCCCCGTTGGTACAGTGCTCCCGGCAGCGGGCCCATGTTCAGAACCACCACGGTGGCCGTGGACGAGGAAGCTGGAGACGACGACGACGTGGCGGCCAACAGCGGCTCCTTCGTGCAGGCGCCCGGTGGCCAGGCTGCGGAGCTGACTCCGGACAGAGGCTTCCTCAGCCCTGGGCAAGCGGGTGGCGCTGCCGTGCCCAGCCAGGCGCCGCTGCAGGCGGCACAGGCCATCAGCTTTGGCATCAAGGGCGCTCTGGGCACGCCGCTGCAGAAGATCGGCGTCTCCTTCTCCTTTGCCAAGAAGACTCCGGTGAAGCTCGAGACCATAGCTTCGGTGTTCAAGGACCACGGGGAGGAGTCGAGCCCTGCAGACGGAGCAAAAGCTGACGAGAGGGGCTCCTCGGACGCGGGGAGCCTGCAGAAGTCTGCCGAGGGCGAAGGCACCAACAGTTGCGACGGCAAGGCGGAGGAGGACGAGCAGCACGACAAGGATGGCGGCTCTTTAGCCACCACCTTATCCAAGCTGAAGAAGATGAGACGAGAGGACGGACCGACGGCAGTGGAACCGGAATACTACCACTACATCCCCCCAGCCCACTGCAAAGTGAAGCCTAACTTTCAATTCCTGCTTTTCATGAAGTCTACCGAGCAAATGGAAGCTGAGAATGCGAACAAAAAACCCCCCCACGAAGGTAAAAAGGGCACCTCTCCCAGACCCAAAGCTGCCAAGCAGGGGGAGAAGGCCGCTGAGAGCACGGGGCAGCAGAAGGAGCCGGCTCCCGCTGAACCTGCAGCTCAGCAGAGCAAACCCGAGCTGAAAGAGGCCCTAGAGAACGTGAGCGAGCAGGAGAGCAAGCAGCTGGCAGAGAGCCGCGTGCCCGAGGCAGACCCCGCCAGAGACGCCGCCCAGCCCGGCTCGGGCTCCAAGGACGTCTCTGAAGGACCAAAGCACCCCACGGGACCCTTCTTCCCCGTCCTGAGTAAAGACGAGAGCACGACCCTGCAGTGGCCTTCAGAGCTTCTCATCTTCACCAGAGCGGAGCCGTCCATCTCCTACAGCTGTAACCCCCTCTACTTCGACTTCAAGCTCTCCCGCAACAAAGACGCCAAAGGGAAGGGGGCAGAGAGGCCGAAGGACGCCGGGGGGCTGGGCAGAGAGCCCGCTCAGGGCACGGACGGTGGGGACACGGGCAAAGCCAAGGAGGCAGAGAGCGCGGCCGGCGGCTCGGCTCTGAAGGTGGAAAGCAAACCTCTGTCCACCTGCGGCCCCCAGAGCAAGCAGGAGGCCGGTGCGGCCAGCGGCAGCAAGGGAGAGGGGGAAGACGGCGGGAGGAGCAAGGGCAAGGCTGGCCGGTCCCACAAGCACAAAAAGAAAAAGAAGCACAAAAAGTCCAGCAAACACAAACGCAAACACAGGGAGGAGGCGGAGGAGAAGGGCAGGAAGGCCGACCCGGGGGAGGAGAAGCCCAAGAGGCGGCGGAGGCGCCGGCACAAGAAGGGCAAGTCCTCGCTGTCCGCCGAGCCGGAGCGGGCGCCCAAGCCCGAGGTGCCCGAGGACTGCGGCCACCTGCAGAGGAGGAAGCGCCGCTCGCAGGAGCCCGCGAGGAAGGGCCCGTCGGCCGAGGAGGGGAGCGGCGCCAGGAGAGAGGACGGCGGCGGCTCCTGCCAGGAGCACGGCGGCAGGAAACACAGAGCGGAGCCACAGCGGCTCCCCGCCTCCAGGAGACGCTGCCCCGGCCCCGGCCCCGGCCCCGGCAGGAGCGGCCGCCGCAGCCGCCAGAGCAGCGGCGACGACGACGACAGCGAGGAGGGCTCCCAGCGCAAGCGCCGCCGCCAGAAGTCGCCCTGGCGCGACAGCGACGAGCCGGAGTCGGGCAGCGAGGCGTCGCGCAGCCGCTCGCGCTCGGGCCGCGGCCGCTCCTCGCGCGGCTCCTGCTCCAGCAGCTCCGCGGCCTCCTCGGGCCGCAGCCGCTACAGCCGGCGCCGCAGCTACTCGGACGACAGCTACAGCGACTACAGCGAGCGCTCGCGCTGCCGCTCCAAGCGCTCCGACTCCGACGGCTCTGAGCGCCGCTCCAAGTGCCGCAAGTACTCCTCGTCCGACGACGACTACAGCTCGAGCGGGAGCGGGTCGAGGAGCCGGAGCAGGAGCCGCAGCGCTCCTCGCAGCAGGTCCCGGACGAGGAGCCGGGGCAGGACGCGCAGCAGCAGCCGCAGCCGCAGCCGCAGCAAGAGGAGGAGCCGCAGCGGCACGGGGCGCAGCTGGAAGCGCAGCCGCAGCTACAGCCGGGACCGCAGCCGCAGCGCCAGGAGCCGCTCGCAGAGGTCCCTCTCCAGGAAGGGCTCTCGGGGCCGCGAGAGTCCCGAGGAGAGGAGGTCGGGGAGAAGGGACTTCATCAGGTCCAAGATCTACCGCTCGCAGTCTCCTCAGTACTTCCGCGGGGGCCGGGGCGAAGCGGGGCCGCCGAGGAAGGAGGAGGGCAAAGGGGAGGACGCCAAGGGGCCCGGCTCCCTCTCCCAGAGCAGCGGCGGCTCCGGCGCCAGCACTGGCAGGGCCTCGGAGGGCGACTGCAGCCCCGAGGAGAGGAACTCGGTCACCGCTAAGCTGCTGCTGGAGAAGATCCAGTCCAGGAAGGTGGAGAAGAAGCCCTGCGTGGCCGACGAGAACAAGGTGGGCATCAAGCTCAAAGATCCTCCCCAGGGCTACTTCGGCCCCAAGCTTCCTCCTTCCCTGGGCAACAAGCCGGTTCTCCCCTTGATCGGGAAGCTGCCGACCGTGCGGAAGCCCAGCACCAAGCGGTACGACGAGTGCGGGCTGGAGAGGGGCGAGGAGCAGGAGCTGTCGGACTCCGAGGACGCCTCCCAGGGCGCAGAGGAGGCTCAGCTGCCCGGCCAGGCTCTCCTGGAAGAAGCCGCGATGGCGATGCAGGACGAGCCCGTGGAGGAGCAGAAGCGCGAGGAGGCCGCGGCGGAGATGCCGTCGCTGCCCCCGGAGGCGCCCGCGCTGCCCAAGCGCTTCGGCTCCGGCGAGCTGGTGATGCCGCACGGCTTCCTGGCGGATGGCGCCGAGGGGCTGGAGCCCAGGGATGGCGGCGGGCAGGCGCTGCCGGTGGAAGCCGGCCTGATGCCCTTGGTCCCGGACGTCGAGCACTTCCCCGGCTACGTGCCTCCGAGCGGGGAGCCCAGCGCCGAGGGGGAGCGGGAGGGCGACGACTCGTCGCTGGCGCCGCTGGAGAGCCAGCCCATCACCTTCACCCCCGAGGAGATGGAGAAGTACAGCAAGCTGCAGCAGGCGGCCCAGCAGCACATCCAGCAGCAGCTCCTGGCCAAGCAGGTCAAAGCCTTCCCCGCCTCGGCGGCCCTGGCGCCGGCCGCTCCCGCCCTGCAGCCCATCCACATCCAGCAGCCGGCGGCGGCGGCGGCCGCGGCGTCGGCCACGTCCATCACCACGGTGCAACACGCCATCCTGCAGCACCACGCCGCCGCCGCCGCCGCCGCCATCGGCATCCACCCGCACCCGCAGCCCCTGGCGCAGGTCCATCACATCCCGCAGCCCCACCTGACGCCCATCTCCCTGTCCCACCTCACCCACTCCATCATCCCTGGCCACCCCGCCACCTTCCTGGCCAGCCACCCCATCCACATCATCCCCGCCTCCGCCATCCACCCGGGGCCCTTCGCCTTCCACCCGGTTCCCCACGCGCTCTACCCGACGCTGCTGGCGCCGCGGCCCGCCGCCGCCGCCGCCGCCACGGCCTTGCACCTGCACCCCCTGCTGCACCCCATCTTCTCAGGACAGGACTTGCAGCACCCGCCCAGCCACGGCACATGAAGGAAGCCGGCGGGCAGGGGCGTCCGGGCGCGCGGCGGGACGGGGGGGTGACGTGGCTCCGGCCCCCAGGGGAGGCCGGAGGATTTCCTTTCGCTCTTTAGCAGCCAAAGAAGCCGAGGGCTGGAGGAGGGCTGGAGGAGGGCTGGCGGGGTGGGCACGGGCAGCGGCGTGGCTGCCGGCGGCTCCATGCACGGGGCAGCGCTCTCTGTGCCAGGAGAGACCGTCCGACGTGCAGACCAGCCCCAGCCCCTTGGAAAGGTTTGTTGTTTGAACTCCCTGGGTTCTCCCACACGCTCATCTTTCCTTCTGCCGCCCTGCACACGAGAAACGAGGGTTCATCCGCACCAACGGCGCTCTCGGGCCTCTCACGGGGTCGTTGCTTGCAGCAGGCAGCGGGGTGGAATCCCGGCAGGGGTGGGTCACTCCCGGCCGGGGCGAGGAGAGCAGCACCACAGCCTCCTCCCCACCCTCTCCCTCCAGACTTCGGGGCTTGGAGGGGTTTTTTTTCCCCCCTCGGTGTGAGCAGCAAAGGTGGAAACAAGATGTTCTGCAGCCTGAGAGACTGTGTGTGCCCTGACCCCAGCCAGGCTCGGCGGGGGCGGGGATTGCAGCGGCTCCCCAGGGCGTTTCTGCTGAGCGGGGGAGGGAATAAACCACCACACTGACCCTCCATCAGCTGCTCTGTGGGGAGAGAGCCCAGAGGGTCGAGAGAGAGAGGAGAAGTGCCCGTGGGAGCCGGAGCAATGCAGCGGGGCAGGGCGAGCGCCTGTGTCAGCCCGGGGCTCCTGGGGGTTGTGCAGGATCCTCCTGGTTGGTTGGTTTCTGTTTGGGTTTTTTGTTTTTTTAATGTAAAGAATTGCACTGATCTCTGTAAAACAAAGATGCTGCTTTTTGTAGCTCAGATGAAAAAAGGTTACATTTGTAGTATACTGCAATAAGCTTTTGTAGAGGCGGTCTCAGCGGTACCCCGCTGGGGTGCGAGGCACGGCTGGAGGGAGGGACGCTGGGGCAGCTTCCACGGAGAGTTCAGCCAGATGCAGAGCGGCTGAGGGCGTCTGTCTGAGCCAGCTCACGCGGTTGGGAAGCTTTTGTGTACTAGGAAATGTCAAAGCAAAAGCAAACCCCACGAAGAAAATGGACTCCCCGAGTCTCCACGGAGCGTTGTGCAGAGGAGACGGGGCGTGAGGGTCTGCCAGGGCTGGAGCTGGGCTGTGGGCTCAGGGCAGCCTCAGCCCCAGGTGGGAGATCCCCCCAGACGATGCACACACCTGCTGTTGTATGGGGTTTGTTCCTGTCTCTCCTCCCCAGGCCCCTGGGGAAGGAGCCTGCCCACCCCCTCCTTGCTCTGCTCCTCCCGGCCTCAGCCCGGGGAGAGGCTCTGCGTCCCTCCCCCAGCTCTGCCCCATCCCCAGCATCACCCCCTCGGGTCCTCCTCACCTTGCAGGGCCCGATTTCCGAGTGGGGGGAGACAGGATGTGACCCACATGGGGGCAGAACACCCCAAAGCTCCCCAGCCTCAGCTTGTGAGAGGAAGGCACTTGGTGTTGGAAGGGGTCAGGCTGGCACACAACGGTGGGAACGCCCAGCCAGGGACTCGGTTTGTGTGTAAATAACTAACAGAACACAGTGTTAACGTCTCAGTGCTGAGCTTCATGAGCTTCTAGATTCAACATGCGTCTGCTGGCACCCTCCACGCTGCCCTCAGGGCTTGGGGAGGGGGGGAGGGTTCTGACTTCCACAATAGTGCTACAGATAATTAACCTCTCCTTAACGAGCATAAACAGACTGTATTTAACTTTGTCACATAAGATATATATATAAATATATATATATATGCTGTAAAATGAGGGGAAAGGAAACCTTTCTAATAAACCCATGATTTGTGGAGGAGAAGTGTGCTTGTGTGGGACGAGAGGGAGCTGCCTGCCTGAAACTGCTTGCAACTGGAGTGTTGGGGGGGAAGATGCTGAGCTGCACACACAGAAAACGCACTGGAGTTAGTGCAGGTTCTTTGGAGGGGGTGGGATCTCTGCTGCTGCCATCCAGCTTGTGCAGCTCACAAGGGTGGCTGTGGGTGCTTTGTTTTTCCCCTGAGAGGTGTGAGCCCCTGTGCCAGGCTGCCCAGGGAGCTGGGGCAGTGCCCAGCCCTGGAGGGATCCCAAAGCCGTGGAGCTGAGGCTGTGGGTCAGTGCTGGGCTGGGACAGGAGGCTTCAGCCGAGCAGCTCCCGTGGCCGTCCCCAGAGCTGCTGGGGACCCGGCTGGATGGGCACCTTTCCCTGCTGACCAGGGGACCCTTTGCTTGGCTGTGGGCTGTTTCCCCACCCTGGCACCATCCATCCCACCTCTGGCGCCCACCCTCACCAGAGCCGTTCCCCTGCAGTGTGGATGCTCATTCTACGGCTTCCCCCGGCCCCCTGGGAGGGTTTTGGGGTGCCCCTGGGCTGGGGAAGTTGGGGGCTGTTTGGTGGCAGTGCCTGGTGTGTCTCTGCAGCCGCGGGGGAGCCTGGGGGCACAGCGGCTGATCCCCCTCCCTGCTGCGTTTCCTCTGGCTGGGCTGCGGCCGCCTGCGCCCCGCGATAGGCAGCCCGGGGGGGTCTGGGGGGCTCAGCCTGGCTGCAAGGAGAGTGGTGGGCACAGGCTGCTGTGCTGCTCCCCCCCAGTGCCACGGCCACCCCCTGCCCCGCTCTGCCAGCCCGGGACAGGCCCCTCCACCCCCAGGCTGAGAGCAGCGTGTGCCCCCACCTCCCCCAGCCCCTCTGCAGCTGCGGCAGCCGTTGTGTGTGCAGGGGGAGCCCTTCCTGTGCCCCCCCGGCCCCGCCGTGCCCGGCCCCGGCTGCATCCCCCAGATAAGGCCGGGCAGCGCCGTGCCGAGCCGTGCCGAGCCGTGCCGAGCCGCAGTGCCGCGAGGCGATGGCATCCCCGGCCACGCTGCTCCGGGCCCTGCTGCTGCTGGGGGGGCCGCTCCTGGCCCCCACAATGGGGCTGCTCCGGGACAACTCCACCTTCTACGAGGGTCCCCCCGGCAGCTATTTCGGCTTCTCGCTGGATTTCCACCTGGCCGAGGGCAGGTAGGGCGGTTCTGGGGCGCGGGGGGCGGCCGTGCCCCCGCGCCCCGCACCGACAGCGCTCTGCCCGTGCCAGGCTCGGCGTGGTGGTGGGAGCTCCCCGTGCCAACACGTCCCAGCCCGGCGTGGTGCAGCCCGGCGCCGTCTTCCTCTGCTCCTGGCCCCCCGGCGACACCCCCTGCCAGCCCGTGCCCATGGACACCGCGGGTGCGTGGGGGGGCTGCGGGGGGCGCTGCGGGGGCACCGGCCTGGCACGCTGCCCCCTCTGCTGCTCCTGCAGGAGACGAGACCGAGACCCACAACAACCTGAGGCTCCACACCTACAAGTCCCACCAGTGGCTGGGGGCTTCGGTCACCAGCTGGAACGGCACACTGGTGGTGGGTACCCCCGGCGCTGGGAGGGCGCCCCTGGGGTGAGGGTGGGAGCCGGCCCCCAGCCCCACCGTGCCCACCGCCGTCCCGTGGCAGGCCTGCGCCCCGCTGCAGCACTGGAACGCGGCGGACGGGCAGCACGAAGCGTTCCGCACGCCCACCGGCAGCTGCTGGCTGCGCGCCCCGGGGCTGCCGGGCAGCGCCTGGTACGCGCCCTGCCGCGACCGCTTCATGGCCGGCGCCTACCGCAAGAGCGGCTACGGTGGGTGCCGGGGGGCGCGGGCAGCGGGTGCCCCCCGCCCCCGCCCCGTCTGACCCTGTGCCCGCAGCCTACGACAGGCGCTACTGCGAGATCGGCTTCAGCGCCGCCGCCACCGCGGTGAGATGGGGCCGGGGGATGCCCCCGGGGGCGCCGCGGCGGGGCTGGGGTGGTACCTGGGTGTGGGGGGATGCCCCCGGGGGCGCCGCGGCGGGGCTGGGGTGGTACCCGGGTGTGGGGGGATGCCCCCGGGGGCGCCGCGACGGGGCTGGGGTGGTACCCGGGTGTGGGGGGATGCCCCCGGGGGCGCCGCGGCGGGGCTGGGGTGGTACCCGGGTGTGGGGGGATGCCCCCGGGGCGCCGCGGCGGGGCTGGGGTGGTACCCGGGTGTGGGGGGATGCCCCCGGGGCGCCGCGGCGGGGCTGGGGTGGTACCCGGGTGTGGGGGGATGCACACGGGGGGGCTGGGCTGGGGGTGCCCCGGCGGGGATGCTGACCCCAGCTCGCCCCACAGGACGGGACGCTGGTGCTGGGTGCCCCCGGCGGGTACTACTTCATGGGTGAGTCGTGCCGGGCACAGGGTGGGCACGGGGAGGGGAGGGCGCCCGGGCTGGGAGACGCCCCCTGAGGCACCGTGAGGCCGGGGCGGGGGCCAGCAGGCGCCCCGCGAGCGCCCGTCCCGCCGTGCCCAGGGCTGCTGTACTCGGTGGAGCTGGACGCCATCCTCAGCCGCTTCCACGGCAAGTCCCTGCTGTGGGCAGGCGGCCCGGGGCGGCCCACGGAGGAGCCCATGTCCCTGGACTACGAGGACGGGTACCGGGGTGAGCAGTGGGCACGGGGCAGCCCCACAGCCGGCTCGTGCCGGGGCACGGCCGGGGGTCACCGCTGCCCATCTCCCCGCAGGGTACTCGGTGGCCGTGGGAGAGTTCGATGGCGATCCCAAAACCAAAGGTACGGCCAGGAGGGTGCTGGGGGGGTGGGACACGGGTCCTGGGCACCCAGGGGGCTGGGACGTGGGCTGTGTTGGCTACAGAGCTCGCCCCTGTGCCCACGGGGGTGGCCCTGTGCCCACCCCAATGCCACGGTGTGGACACTCAGGGATGTTGTCCCCCACAGAGTACGTGGTGGGGGTCCCCAACAAGAGCAACACGAGGGGTGAGGTGAGTGGTGCCTGGCTGTGGGGGTGCCCAGTGCTGGGGGCACCAGGGTGGCCCCCCGGGATGGGGACAGGGCCTGGAGCTGACGCTGCTCTGGGCAGGTGGAGATCTTCAGTGTGGGGGTGACTCTGCGCCGGCTGCAGGGCATCGCCAGCGAGCAGGTACCCCCTGCCCCTGCTCTGCCACCCCCTGCCCCCAGACCCCGCGTGCCATCACCCCACAGCACTCTGCCCATTGCCCTGCCACCCCACTGCCCTCCTTTCCCCATTGCCCCTTTCCAGCTCCTTGGTGCCCACTGACACCCTGCCCATTGCCCTGTCACCCCACAGCACCCAAGTCCCCTCTCCTTGTCCCCCCTCCTCATCCCCCCCGTCACCCCTGTCACAATCCACCCCCCCCCCGATGCCACCCCAACTCGGACCCTTCCCAGGTGGCCTCGTACTTCGGGCACACAGTGGCCGTGGCCGACGTCAACGGGGACGGGTGAGCGCCAGGACCGTGCCCCCTTACCCTCCCCATCCCCCCTGGGGGCACCCTGGGGTGCTGTCCCGCTCCCCGGCACAGCCCCGGGTGCCCCCAGCCGCGGGCAGCGCTGACCCCCCGTGCCGGGCGCAGGCGGGACGACGTGCTGGTGGGTGCCCCGCTGTACATGGCCCGGCGCCCGGACGGGCACCGCGCCGAGCTGGGCTGCCTCTACCTCTACCTGGGAGGGGGCAAGCGGCCCCTCGCCCAGCCCTCCCAGAGCCTGACGGGCACCCACCCCTACGGCCGCTTCGCCGCCGCCATCGCCAGCCTCGGGGACCTGGACAAGGACGGCTACGGCGGTACCGGGGCCGGGCAGGGGGCGGAGGGGGCGCGGCGGCGGGGCCGAGCCGCCAGGGAAACTGAGGCAGGGGCCGGCGGGCGGGTGGCGGGGCCGGGGCCGGCGGCTTCTCACATCCCTCCGTGTCCCCAGACGTGGCCGTGGGTGCCCCGTCGGGGGGGGACGGCGGCAGCGGGCAGGTCTTCATCTTCCGCGGGCAGAGCGAGGGGTTGGCAGCGGTGCCCACTCAGCGCCTCGACAGCCCCTTCCCCGGCGCCGCCGCCTTCAGCTTCGCCCTGCGCGGTGCCACCGACCTGGATGGCAACGGCTACCCGGGTACAGCCTCGCTGTGTGGCCAGGCCACCCTGCTGCCACCCCACTGCCACCCCGCTGCCACCCCACTGCCCTGTCACCGAGCCCCTCTTTGTCCCCTCAGATCTGCTGGTGGGAGCGTACGGGGCAGCCAAGGTGGCCGTGTACTGGTGAGTGCCCGTCCCGCTGGCTCTGCCGGCAGTGCGGCCCTGGCATCACCCCCTGGCACCCACCTCTGTGGCATCACCCCCTGGCACCCACCTGTGTCCCCGTGCCCCAGGGGACAGCCCGTGGTGCTGGCCCGGACCCAGCTGAGTGTCCCTGACGGGCTGAACCCCGCGGTGCTGGCGTGTGCCCTGCCCGGCTCCGGTGCCCGCGTCAGCTGGTGAGCAGCCGTGCGCTGGGGACACGGGGCACTGCCACTGGGCGCCCCCGGCCGTGGGGACGTGGCCCTGGGGAGGGTGACGGGTTGCTGAGCACCCCTGGGTGCTGTTCCCCGCTGCAGCTTCCCCGTGGTGCTGTGTGTGAGTGTGACGGGCCAGCGCATCCCCCCGAACGTCCGTGAGTACGGGGGGACATCGGGGGGCACCGGGGTGGCGTCGGGGGTGGCATCGGTGCCATGTCCCCCCCCTGCCCACGCTGTGCCCCCCAGACCTCGAAGCCGAGCTGCAGCTGGACCGACTGAAGCCCAGGCTGTCCCGGAGGGTGCTGCTGCTGCAGGGCCACCAGCCCTCCTGGCACGGGCCGCTGTCCCCGAGGCCGGGGGCAGCCCCCGAGTGCCACAATCTCACCGCATACCTGCGGGTATGGCCACGGGACGGCACGGCGGCGGCCCCACCGGGATGGGGACAGGGGTGGGGACAGGGGGCAGGGACAGGCTGCCATGGGGTGCTCTGCTCATGGGTGTCCCCAGGACGAGGCCGACTTCAAGGACAAGCTGAGCCCGGTGGTCCTGAGCCTGAGCCTGGCACTGCCCGAGGGGAGCCCGGGGCTGGTGCTCTACGGGGACACTGTGGTGCAGGCACAGGTAGGGGCCACGCTGGGCTGGGGACACCCCACAGGGGCTCATCTGGGCATTCCCAGCACAAGGCAATTGCTGCCACCCTGCAGCCCGGCCCTGCAGACCCCAGCATGTCCCCAGTGTCTCCAGTCCCTCCCAGGACCACAGCCCCTGTCCCTCCCACTGTCCCCACCGCTCCTGTGGGATGTCCCCCAGCCTGACCACCCACCCCTGCTCTCCGTGTCCCTCTTACCCCCCCACTGTCCCCATTACCCCTCTGGGATGTGTCCCCAACCCTCCCCGCTCTCCCAAAGCATTTCACAGGATGTCATCCCCCCTCTGCTGTCCCTGCTCCCTCCTGAGGATGTCCCCAGTGCTCCTCATTTGTCCCCAGTCGCTCCCTGGCATGTTCCCCCGTGCCCCTCATTTGTCCCCAATCCCTCCTCAGGATGTTCCCTCACCTCCAATCTCTCCCTGGCATGTCCCTGCACGCCCCTCATTGTCACCCCAGTCCCTCTCTGGGCTGTCCCCTCTCTACTCCTCTGTGTCCCCAGTGACTCCCCTCCCACCCCACCTCCTCCCCCCCTGTGCCCCTCCCACAGACCCACATCATCCTGGAGGACTGTGGCGATGACAACATCTGCGTCCCCGACCTCCGCCTGGCCGCCGACACGTGAGCGCCCGGGTGGGCACGGCTGGGTGCCCACTGCCCCCCCCGGGGTGCTGAGCCCCGTGTGTGTCCCCCCTGTGTGTCCCCCCCCAGCCCCAGCAGGCGCCTGCTCATCGGGGCAGAGGCCGTGCTGCGCCTGCGAGCCAACGCCAGCAACCAGGGCGAAGGCGCCTTCGAGACCGAGCTGCGGCTGCAGCTGCCCCCTGGCACCCACTACCAGTCTGCCCGCAGCAGCATCCCGGTGGGTGCCCGCCGGGGGGGTGGTGGGGGGCGAAGGGGGGGTCTCACCCTGCCCTTGGTAGCCGTCACGCTCCGTGTGTGCCTGGTGGTGATGCCCGGTGTGGGGAGGGGGCTCACGTCCTGCACCAGGGGGGTCCCAGGAGGGGTTGGCACAGCGGGGGCCGTGGGGTGACCCCCCCCCCCCGCTGTGTTCCCACCCTGTAGGGGCAGGAGAAGCTCAGCTGCAACCCCAGGAAGGAGAACGGGAGCCACGTGGTGCTGTGCGAGTTGGGCAACCCCATGAAGGCGGGTGCCCGGGTAAGGGGGCGAGGGGTCCCCCCGTCGCCTTGGCACCGAGGCTGGGATGGCTGATGGCAGTGGGTCACCCCCCGGTGCCCCCCCAGATCACCGTGGTCGTGGAGCTGAGTGTGTCTGGGCTGGAGGACATGGGCGACGCCATCACCTTCCAGCTGCAGCTGCGGAGGTGACCCTGTGCCACCCCCCTGTGTCCCCTGCCCGGTGCCATCACCCAGGGCTTGGTGGCCTCGGCATGTCCCCAGCCTCGGTGGCCACCCCTCACCCCACTGTGTGCCCACAGCAAGAACAGCCCCAGCCCCAGCAACGCCTCGGTGACGGTGCCCGTGGAGGCAGAGGCAGAGATGGAGCTGCGAGGGTGAGGGCTGGCGGGGGCCGCGGGGGGGGGTACTGGGGGCACCGGGGGGCACCTGGAGGGACATTAACCCCCATCTCCCACCAGCAAATCCCTCCCTGCCACCACGGTGCTGCCCCTGAGCTGGCAGCATGCGGCGGGCAGCCAGCGCCCGGAGGACCGCGGCATCACGCTGGAGCACGTCTATCAGGTGGGCTGCAGCACCCAGGGGTGCCCGGGGGGCCGTCCCCTCCGGCCCCTCCCCATGCCACCTGCCCCTCCTCCCGCAGCTCCACAACAAGGGGCCCAGCACCGTCAGCGGGGTCACCCTGCGCCTCGACGTCCCCACGCAGCTGGGAGACCGCGTGCTGCTGTACCTGCTGGAGCTGGGCACCGAGGGGGCAATCGACTGCGCCCGCCCCCCCGGCCTCGACCCGCAGCAGGTACGGGCCGGCACCCGCGCTGGCTGCTGGGGGGGAGGCCGGCGAGGGGTCCTCGCCCCCCACACCCCCTTTATCTCCTTCAGCTGGAGCCGGCCGGGGCCACGAGCGCAGCCCCCCAGAACGGCACCCGCGGGCGGGAGCGCCGGGAGGCGGCGGGCGCGGGGCCGGAGGAGCCCATCACCGTGGTGAGCTCAGCGGGGCGTGTCCGTGCCCACCCCCGGGGCTCTGTCTGTGCCCTCCCCGCGCGGGGCAGGGCTCAGGACGGTGCCCGCCGTGTGTGGCAGGGCTGCGGCGCGGGACCGTGCGTGGGCATCAGCTGCCGGGTGCCCGTCCTGGCCAGGGAGCAGCGGGTGCTGGTGAGCGTGCGGGCGCTGCTGTCCGCGGACACGCTGCGGCAGGTACGGCGAGGGGACGGCGGGGGGACAGCGGGGGGACGGCGAGGGGACAGCGGGGGGACGGCAGGGGGACAGCGGGGGGACAGCGAGGGGACAGCGGCCCCGCGTCCCGGGGTGCCCCCCGCGCGTCCCCTCCCGCACCGAGCTCCGCGGGGACCCGCCCGGAGCGGCTCTGGGGGCGGCGGGTGCGGGGCCGCGGGTGCCCCGACGGCAGCCCGCAGCCCTGATGTGTGTCCCCGCGTGTCCCCGCGTGTCCCCGCGGCCGTCCCCAGCCGCAGCACCTCCTGAAGCAGTTCCTCGTCCGTTCCCGAGCCCGGTTCAACGCCTCGGCCGTGCCCTACCGCGTCCGGCCCCGCGTCCTGCCCTGCGGGGAGGCCACGGTAGGGCTGCGGCGAGCCCCGGGGGGGCGGGACGGCGGCGGCGGCGGCGGTGTCACCCTCCGTCCCTCTGCAGGCTGTCACCGAGGTGATGCGCGCCAGCCCGGACGGCGAGGGGGCCGTGCCCGTGTGGTGGGTGGTGCTGGGGGTCCTGGCCGGGCTCCTGCTCCTCACCCTCCTCATCCTCCTCATGTGGAAGGTGCGTGGGAGGGAAGTGGGGGGACACGGGGGGGGCAGCGGGGACACCCCCAGGCATGGCGGTGGGACCTGGAGTGGCCCCGTGGCACAGGAGGCGGCCCTGGGGGCGGCGGCCAGGGGAGGGGGCAGCACCTGGGCTGATGCCGGGGGCGATGTTGGGGGTCCCCGGGGGTGACACCGGGCTGTCCCCGGGCCGGGTTGTCACCGTGTCCCTTTGCAGATGGGTTTCTTCAAGAGGACACGTCCTCCCACCGACGGGGACACGCAGGAGCCAGCCCAGCCCCAGGAGCCAAGCGGGGCTCAGGACTAGAGGGGTCCCGCAGGGTCCCCCCTGCGCCCTCGCCCCGCAGCGTGTCCCCCCAGGTCACCCCCCTCCCCTGTGTCCCCGTCCCCCTCGGGTACCCGTGGGGCCCGACGCCCCGTTGCTGCCCCCCAACATTAAACCTCCTTCTGCTCCCCCGGGTGTGCCCGTGGGGTGACGTGGGGGTGTCCGTGGGGGGCACGGGGGAGGGGAGGTCTGGCGGGGGCAGTGGGGCACGGCCGGGGCTGGGGGGTCGGTACCGAGGGAGTGGCCCCGGGCCGATCCCCGAGGTGCCGCTGCCGGCGTCGGGGCGGTGCGGGGGGCGGTGCGGGGGGCGCTGCCGGCGTCGGGACCGTGCGGGGGGCGGTGCGGGAGGCGGGGGCTGCGGGCTGCGGGAGGGTCGGTGCGGGGGGCCGTGCGGGGGGCGGGGGCTGCGGGCGGGTCGGTGTGCGGGGCGGGGGGCGGGGCTGCGGGCTGCGGGAGGGTCGGTGTGCGGGGCGGGGCGGGGGGCGGGGCTGCGGGCTGCGGGCGGGTCGGTGTGCGGGGCGGGGCGGGCGGCCGTGCCCGGCGGCTCCGGCAGGTGGAGCCCGGTCCCCGCGGCGGCGGCCGGGCCGGGCATGGCGGGGTAACGGCGCGGAGCGACCATGCGGCCCCGCCGCCTCCTGCCGCCGCTGCCGCTGCTGCTGCTGCTGCTGGGCGCGGGCGGGCGGCGGGCGCGGGGCGCGGCGGAGCCCGGAGCGCACGGTGAGAGGCGCCTTTGTGTGCGGGGGCGGCGGCGGCGGGCGGGGGGGGGAGAGCGGCGGGGAGGTGCCCGCCCCGACCCGACCCGCCCCGGCCCCCGCCCTGACCCCCGCCGGCCCCTGCATCCCCCGCCCCGACCCCCCGGCTGCCCCCCGCCTCGTCCGGCCGCGGTTGCCGGGGCCCCCCCGCGCTGGCTGCCATCGTCTCCCCCCTTCCCCGGGCGGTTCTGGCCTGCGCTGGGTGTAGGGGGCTGGGGAGGGGGCGGCGCCGCGGGTGCAGGAGCTGGGAGCGGGGTCTGGGGGTGTCGTGGGCAGAGCTGCGGGATGCGGGAGGGTGGGGGGTGGTCTCGGGCCGGGGGGTGCGCGATGGAGGGGGGGGGGGCGGGCGGAGCGCGGGTTGCGACGTAATGGGGGGTGTCGCAGGGCAGAGGATGAGGATGGGTGGGGGGGAACCCTGGGCAGAGCTTGGGGGTGCAAGGAGGGGGGTGGTCGCAGGCCATGGGGTGCAGGGTGGGGATGCAACGTGGTGGGGAGGGGGCGAATCGCAGCGCAGGGAGTACAGGGGGGTGAGAGGATGGGTAGGGGTCCTGAGCGGCCCCCAGGGCTGAAGGATGATCGTGGGGGGCATCCTGGGCAGGGCGTGGGGGTCACCCCATTGCAGCCACCTCTGCCTGGTCCCCGCAGGCAAGGTGGGCTTTGGGGTGCAGTGTGACGCTTTGGGGTCCCCGTGGCTCCCTGAGACCCCTCACCCGCACCCCAAGCCCTGTGCCAGGGTGAGGGTGGGGGGTGAGGGGGAGTCCCTGCCCCTGGCAGGCTCGGGCTGGCACCTCCAGCAGTGCTGACAGTGGTGACGGGGCACAGGGATGGGTACCCAGGTCCTGCTACCACCCCCTCCCCCCAGCACGGCACCGCGAGGCCATACTGGGAGGCACTGGGGAGGTGCCAGCGTGCCCTGTGCCACCAGCTGGGGACCCCTCGGAGGGGGAGCTTGTGCCCATGGAGAACGGGATGGAGGGGTGTGTCTCCCCTTTACTGGGGGATGGCACCGTGCCCTCCCTCTCTGAAGGGGTCCCAGCTGTCCCCCGGCAGCTGCGGGTGGCCCACACGTGGCCTTGGGGACATTCCTGCCCCCGGGTGCCAGCTGTCCCTGGCATGTTGGGGGGAACACCCCCGGGAGCCCCCTCCCCAGCACCAAGCAGCTGCTGCAAGTTCCTCCCTCCCCCGGCCCTTTGGCCCAGCTGGGCAGCATCAGGCTGGGGCCGGGGGGGGTTGCCCGGTGGGGTGGGGTTTTGGGGGGCAGGACGTTGCCCGGGGGTGGCACAGGGTCCCGCTGGCCCCGGTGGGATGAAGGAGGTCGTTGCCAGGGTGACGGCCGGGCCGGCTGCCAAGGGCCCCGGGCTCATGCGCAGGGAGCTGCCAGCCCTGGGGGGGGCGGGGGCATGGAGAGGGGCGTGCTGCCCCCCGGCCCTGCCCTGCCTCGGGGGTGGGGACCCCCCCAAACACGGGTGAGCTGCACCCCGAGGGGGGAATGGCCCCAGTGGCTCCTGTTGGGGGGCTGAGAGGGACAGGATGGGGCGCAGCCGCCTATGTGGGCACAGCACCCCGCAGCTACAGCCCCCCTGACCACTCCCCTCAGGGGGGCACGGGGTGGGCACAGGCATGATGCCCATACCCCTGTGGGGTGGAGGCTGTGACCCACCAGGATCAGTACCACTACTGTATTGGGATGGTGCCCAGGAACCCCCCAGGATAGTGCCCATGACCCCTCAGGGTGGTCTCACCATTCTCCTGATATGTGTCCCACCACCCTGCCAGGATGCCCCCATGCCCCCAGGATGCTGGCTCTGCCCCCAGGATGCTGGCTCTGCCCCCAGGATGCCCCCATGCCCCCAGGATGCCCCCAGGATGCTGGCTCTGCCCCCAGGATGCTGGCTCTGCCCCCAGGATGCTGGGCATGCCCCCAGCATGCTGGCTATTGCCCCGGGATGCTCCCATGCCCCCAGCATACTGGCTATTGCCCCAGGATGCCCCCATGCCCCCAGGATGCCCCCGCACCCCCCCAGCACGTTCCCCCACCCCCTCCCATCGCTGCCTGTTGGGGTGGGCGCCCCGTGCCCACCTCCCCCTCTTGTCCCCGCAGAGGTGCTGCTGAAGGTGCAGGTGTATGAGAGCGGGTCCCTGGCACCGCTGGCACACGCAGCCCTGGAGGTGTTCGGCAACCGCAGCTCGCTGGCCGCGGGCACCACGGACGCCGAGGGCACGGGGCTGCTGCCCGTCCCGTACCGCCTGGGCACCCGCGTGCTCGTCACCGCCGCCCGCCGCGGCCACCTCCCCGCCTCCGTGCCCTGGCACGTCAGCAAGCTGCCCCGTGAGTCACTGCCCGCCTGGGGCACGGGGGGCACGGCGCCTCGCTGGGGGAGGGGGCATGGGGGCACCCTGGCACCTTACAGGGGGATGGGGCATGGGGGGCACCCTGGCACCTTACAGGGGAATGGGGTATGGGGGGCACCCTGGCACCTTACAGGGGGATGGGGCATGGGGGGACTGGCACCTTACAGGGGGATGGGGTATGGGGGGCACCCTGGCACCTTACAGGGGGATGGGGTATGGGGGGCACCCTGGCACCTTACAGGGGGATGGGGGATGATGGGGGACCCCAGCACTCTACTGGGGGGGCTCTGGGTTATATAGGGCATTGCAGCACCTTACTGGGGGGCCCTGATGGAGCATCCCAGCACCTTATATAGGGCATCCCAGCACCCTACTGGGGGGATCTGGGACTCAGTGGGCACCCCAGCACCTTACTGGGGGGTCTGGGACATGATGGGCATCCCAACAGCATGCTGGGGGGCTCTGGGATGTGATGGGGGTTCCCAGCACTGTAATGGGGGGCTATGGGTTATATGGGGCATCCCATATGGGGACCCTATGGGGAGCGCTGGGACTGAGTGGGCACCTCAGCACTTACTGGGTTATATGGGGCTCTGGGTTATATGGGCACCCTGGCATCTTACTGGGGGGGATCTCTGTGCCCTTATAGGAGTCTCCAATCCTTTACTGGAGGCTTCCATCCTTTCTAGGGGGAGGAGGAGGGTGGCAGTGTCCTGTTGGCCCTGAAGTGCCCCATCCTGGGCGGGGGGGCAGCGGGGGCACCCTGGGCCGGGTGCCAGCCCTTGTCCCGGGGCAGCGCGGCGTCGATGGGGTCACCTTGCTGAGGGGGGCACGTGGGAATGCTCAGCTGGGGGGGCACGGGATGGGGGGCAGGGATTGGAGTCACAGGGAGTGCAGGGTGTGAGGATGGGGGTGCAGGGATTGGGGGGTGCAGGGATGAAGGTGCAAAGCTGGGGATGTGGGGGTGCAGAGATGGTGGGGAGGGAGGGTGCAGGCATTGGAGGGGGTGTAGGAATGAGGGTGGAGGTTTAGGGGGTGCACGGTTGGGGGTCTCACAAGGAAGGAGGGTGCAGGGTTGGGGGGTGCATGTGGTGGGTGGGACAGTGGGTGTGGGGGTGTGCAAGGAGCGGGGAGCCCTGTGGATCTTGGGGGCGCACGTGGCTGTGTCCAGGAGTAGTTGGGGGGTACATAGTCCGTGTTGGGTGCCCTCACTGCCCCATCCCCACCTGCTCTGCGGAGCCCACTCCGGGGGGCTGTGGAGGGGGTACGACGGGCGTTGCTGAGGTGCCCTTGCCCGTGCCCCGCGCAGTGTACGCCTCCATCAGCCTCTACCTGCTCCCCGAGCGTCCCGCCACCCTCATCCTCTACGAGGACCTGGTGCAGATCCTCCTGGGCTCGCCAGGTGAGCCATGGCAGCGGAGGGCCGGGGCAGGGCAGGGGGTCGGTGCTGGCCCCCTGCGCGCTGCCACCCGCCCCGTCCCGTCGGCAGGTGCCCGCGGGCAGCCGTGGGCGCAGTTCCCGCGGAGGGCAGCGCGTCTGCCCCGCAGCTCTACCTACAGCCAGCTCGCCGCGTCCCTCACCGCGGCCACCGGCCCCGGCCCAGCCCGAGCCTTCCCCGCCTTCCTCGGCGCCGAGCAGGACGGCAGCGGTACGGGGAGGGGATGGAGGGGGGCTCCGGGGACCCGCTGCCGCCTCGCGAGGTGACGCCGGCCGCGCCCTGTGCCCGCAGCCGATGCCAGCTGGCTGGAGCTGCTGCCCGTGGCCGCGCTCAGCGTGCACCTCTTCACGGGCAACGGCACGGACGTGCCCCTGGCCGGCCCGGTGCAGCTCTCCATCCCCCTGGCACCCGACGCCGGCTCCCTGGTAGGCAGCAGCGTGCCAGCCTGGAGGTTTGACCCCAAAAGCGGTGAGTGTGGGGGGCGGCGGAGGGAGCTGCTGGGGAGGGGTGGGATGGGTTTGGGGGGGTGGGATGGGTTTGGGGGGGAGGGGCTGAGCCCCCCGCGGCGGGGGCTGGACGTGTGTGCTCGCAGGGCTGTGGGTGCGCAACGGGACGGGGCTCATCCGGAAGGAGGGGCGGCAGCTCTACTGGACCTTCGTCTCGTCCCAGTTGGGATACTGGGCGGCGGCTCTGCCCTCGTCTGGCACAGGTAAGGGGTGTGGGGGGGAGGTTCCCCATGCCCTGGGTGCCCTGGGGTGCTCTGGCAGAGCCCCCTCTGACCCCGCTGTGCCCCAGGGCTGGTGACCATGGCGGCGGGAGTGACGGACATCACCACCTACCACACCATCTTCCTCCTCACCATCCTGGGAGCGCTGGCCCTGCTCGTCCTCATCCTCCTCTGCCTCCTCATCTACTACTGCAGGTCAGCACCCCCTATCCGTCCCTCCATGGGGTCCCCACAGCCGCCTGGGAGGGGGGTCACACATCCTCCCGCCCCATCCTGCCTGGCACTCCCCAGCAGCTGGGCATGGGGAGGGGAGAAACCCTTGGGTGCCCCACAGATGGCTTTGATGGGGGAGTGGGCATCAGCCCCATGTACCCCCAGTGCTTCATAGCTGGGTAGGGGAAGAGCCACCACCCCCTTATACCCTGTGTGCCCTGTAGGTGGTGTGAGGGGTTTGCACTGCTTCCCAGCACCCCTGGGTGCCCTATAGCTGATTTGGAGGCTGTGCACCCCTCCCAGCACCCCTGAGTGCCCTATAGCTGGTTTGGAGGCTGTGCAGCCCTCCCAGCACCCCTGAGTGCCCTATAGCTGGTTTGGAGGCTGTGCAGCCCTCCCAGCACCCGAGTGCCCTGTAGCTGGTTTGGAGGCTGTGCACCCCTCCCAGCACCCCTGGGTGCCCTGTAGCTTTAGAAGGGCTGCCCTGCCCCACGCTGGGAGCCCCCACCCTGCAGCCCCCTCTGGGCGAGTAAGGAGGGAGCGCAGCCCGTTCCCAGCCCCCGACGGCGCTGCCGGTCCCCGCAGGCGCCGGTGCCTGAAGCCGCGGGCTCAGCACCGCAAGCTGCCGCTGCCGGGGCCGCTGGACGCTGCCCGACGGGACCAGTCCACGTCCGTGTCGCAGCTGGATCTGCTGTGCGGGGGCAGCCACCTGGAGACGGCGTCGTCGGGGGGGGACACGGACGTGCCCACCCCTACCTTACCCCCCGCGCCAGCCCCAGCCCCAGCCCCAGCCGCCCCCCGGGAGCTGCCCCCGGCCCGGCCGGACTTTTTCCAAGCGCCGGCCCCCCCGCAGCTGCGCCCCGGCCCCCGGCCCGCCGCCGCCACGCTGGCGCCCCCCCCGCCGCCGCCAGCCCCCCGCCCCGGACGACTACGGGCGGCCCGGGGAAGCCTTCGGCCTCAGGGCCGCGCGCTCGGTGGACGGGCTGCAGCCCCCCGACGAGCACCCCCGGGCCGCCCCCGCCTTCCCCCCCCGGCCCCCGTCGCCCCCCGGCTTTGCCCGTTACGGGGGGCAAGCGGCCGAGCCCCCGCCGCCCGAGCCGCCGCCGCGGCCGCCCTCGCTGGCCCCCCCGGGCCCCCTGCTGCTGTGCGGGCCCCTGGAGCGGGCGGGGGGCCCCGACGACGTGTACCGGGGGGTGATGCCCACCCTGCTCATCCCCGCCCGGTACATGCGCCTGGCCCCCGGCGAGCCCGACGGACCCCCCGACGGCGACGGGGCTGCCGGGGCGGCGGCGGCGGCGGCGGCTCCCCCCGCTCCGGCCGCCGGCCCCGCGTTCGAGGAAGGGGAGAGCTGGGGGGCGGCCCGCGGGCCGCAGCCCGTGAGCGGCTCGGTGGCCATCCCGGTGCTGCTGGACGGGTCGGCGGTGGCGCAGCTGAACGGCGAGCTGCAGGCGCTGGCGGGGCAGCCGCTCCTGGAGCTGGCGGGGCCGCCCCCGCCCCGAGCCTGGTTCGTGTCCCTGGACGGCCGCTCCTCGCAGGTCCGACACTCCTACATCGACCTGCAGGGCGGGGAGAGGGGTCCCCCGGGCCCCGCCGCCCCGCCCCGGCCCCCCCGAGCGCTGGGGGCCGGGGCAGAGGACGGGGGGTCGCGGCCGCCCCCCGGCGCGGCTTCCCCCGAGGACAGCTCGCTGGCTCCTCTGCTGGAAGCGGCGGCCGGGGGGCGGCGGGGGGGCGGCAGCGGCCGCAGCAGCGCCAGCGAAGCCCCCCGCGACTCGCTGACCAGCCCCGAGGAGGAGGCGATGGCCGAGGGCGGCGACGGGGGCGACGACGGGGGCGACCGCAAAAGCCCGTGGCAGCGACGGGAGGAGCGGCCGCTGATGGTCTTCAACGTCAGGTGAGGTGGGGAGGGGGCTGCACAGCCCGAGGGGGCGGAGAGGGAGGGTCACGACCCCTCCTCAGCCTTCATCCCACCCGTCATCCTTCATCCCACCCATCATCCTTCATCCCACCCCATCCCACATCCATGAGCCCCTCCACTGCTCCTGCCCCCCCCCAATTCACCCCCCTTTCGTTTTGGGGGTGTAACTGTGTTTCCCCCCCCCAATATGCTGAGCCCCATCCCCACTTGTGTCCCTGCAGGGCAGGGGGGGCTGGCAGTGCCCCCCGGGCCAGCGGTGCCTCCAAGCTGCCATAGGAGCTGGGGAGGGGGCTGAGGATGATGAAGGGGGGGGGTATCCATGTGCCTCCTCCTCCCTCTCTAAACATTTCCCCCCCCCCACCACCCTCGGCTTTGGATTTTAACCGTTGTTTCTAAACGTTTTCTACGTGGTGAGGATGAAGAGAAGCCAGCGAGGGCTGGGCTGGGGGGCGGGGGCACGGGGGGACCCTCCCCTGGCACCGCCTGCGCCCGGCCGGGCTGGGCTGGGGCTGCTGCCTCGGCCTCAGATGCCATTAATATATTAAAAAGGGAAAAACCCACCCTCCTATGGCTCCTGCCTCAGTTTCCCTCCACCTCCTGCCTCAGTTTCCCTCCACCTCCTGCCTCAGTTTCCCTGCCACCCCCCCCCGAGGAGCACAGAGGGGAGGGGGCTTATCCTAGAAACCTTTTATTGAAGCGGCGTCTCCCAGGGCTGGGCTGGGCTGGGGGGCTGAGGGTGACTCTGGAGCCATCAGAGCAAGCCCCTGCGGGGAGGGGGCAGGTCCCAGCGCTGGGGGCTGCAGCCCCAGCCCCCCGCCAGGCAGCGGGACCCCCCTGGGCAGCAGTGGCGGCCGTCGGAGCAGCAGGAGCCCTGCGGGGAGAGACGGCCTTGAGGAGCTGGGGGGGGCAAATGGGGGTGTGGGGGTGTGTTGATGCCCTCCCCAACTCACCTGCGGGAAGGGGCAGCACCCCCAGGCCCCCCCCGGGGCACGGCAGCAGCGCTGGCCGCTGTGGCAGGAGCGGGTGGCATCGCAGGGCACGGCCCCGGGGGCTCGCAGCGCCGTGGGGACCCCGGCTGGGCGGGGGGGCTGGCAGCACAGGGGTGGGCAGCAGCAGCACAGGGGTGGGCAGCAGCACAGGGGTGGGCAGCAGCAGCTTCTCGCAGCTCTGGGCAGCCTCGTTGCAGGTGTAGCCCTGGGGACAGCAGTGCTCGTGGTCCCGGCAGCACACGGCCTGGGTGGGATAAAGGAGGCAGGGAGGGGGATTAATGGGGCACCCAGTCGTGGGGGTGCCCACGTGCCATCTCACCCTCTGACCCATCTACCCCCCACCTCATCCACAGCACCCCATGGCCCTGTGCCCACGATCCCTCCCACCCCGGCACAGCCTTCCCCCCCCAACCATCCCAGGACGCCCCCCACGGACCTGCTCGAGCGGGCAGCAGCCCCAGGTGCCCAGGTTGAGGCGGCAGCACGTGCTGCCATCGGGGCAGCTGGTCTCCTGGTCACACCTGACGCCCCCAGCCCGGGTGCTGCTCAGCGCCGGGCTCTTGCGCAGCCACGGCCGCCGCTCCCCGGCCGCCGCCTGCAGGCAGCTGCCCCCCTCGGGGTCGCACGTGAAGCCTTGGGGGCAGCAGTGCACGTGGTCGGGGCAGCACACGGCCTGGGGGGGCAAAACGTGGAGGGGAGGGGGAGCTGAGAACAGTTTGTACCCCTGGGCACCCCCCCAAACCGTCCGTCCCCCCCCAGCTCCATCCCCACTTGGAGGGGTGGGGAAATGGGGACCCTCTTGTCATCCTTGTGTGTGTGTCCCACGGGTCACACGATGGTCCCTGAGCATCCCAGTGGCCTCAAGGCCTTTAAACTGGTCCCAGTTAGCAAAGGCGTGTCAGCCCCCTCCCCTCCATGCTCATGGGCCATCAGGGGAGTGGGAGCCCCATGCTTGGGGGCCTGGGGACAGGGGACATCACCCTGCACAGGGGACAGCAGCCACTGTTGCTTTTGGGGGGAACAGGGCACATCTCCCTTGTCCCTCCTGAAGCAAGGGGTCAGCAGGCATCATCCCTTCCAGAGGGACAGGGGACATCTGCCCTTGTCCCTCCTGGGGGCACAGGAGACGCTGGCCACCATCCCTGCCAGGCCACAGGGTCACCAGCCCCCATCCCACCCAGGGCACAGGTGCCCTCTTGAATGCCCCACATCCCCTCGTGCCCCAGCTCCAGGAACCCTCCAGCCCCATCCCCCCACCAAGGACACCTCAGCCCCCACCCCAATGTGGGTCCCCCCTGCCAAGTGGTGACCTCCAGGGTGTCCTTGTCCCCCCCTCACCCCCCCAGGTGCCCCCCAGACCTGCTCCAGCGGGCAGCAGCCCCAGGCCCCGGAGCTGAGGCGGCAGCACGTGTTCCCATTGGGGCAGCTCGTCTGGTCGTCACAGCGCACGTCCCGCCCTGGCACGGGGCAGTCAGGGCTGGAGGGGTGCCCCCCAGCGCTGGGGGGGCTGCCCCTGGGGCAGTGGGGGGCGCTCTCACCTTTGGGCAGCAGTGCCAGGGGCTTTGCTGAGGTGCAGGTGGAACGCTCCAGGTCGCAGGTTGTGCCCTGGGGGCAGCAGTGGAGCCCGTCCCCGCAGCACACGGCCTGGCATGGGGCAGACATGGGCAGTGTCAGTGCCAGCAGGGATAGAGGGGGCGATGGGGAGGGGGCTGGTGCAGGGGCAGGGCACCTGGTACTCAATACGGGGGGGCATGGCAGAGGGGTGCCCAATCTGGTATGGGGGGCCCAATTTAGAGTGCATGGCATGGCGGGGTACAGTCCCTGATGAGGAGGGTGGCCCCTGGTCCTGTGTGCTGGGGGCGTGCTGGTGGGCACAGGCTGCCCAGCGTGGGCTCTGCACTCACGTTCTGGAGCGGGCAGCAGCCGAAGTGGCGCGTGGGCAGGCGGCAGCACGTGGCACCGTCGGGACACGCCGAGCGCCCGTCGGGACACAGCACCTGGCGCAGCACCACTGCAAGGAAGGGTGGCACGGCACAGACACGGGCTCCCCGCGCCCCCACCGCCTCCCTGCGGCCCCCACACGCCTCCCCCGGGGTGGGCACAGCCCTTACCTGAGGCCGGGGGCTGGCGCTTCCAGGCGGGGAAGGTGGTGCCCATGGGCAGGGCTCCGGCGGGCGAGACGCAGCGCCCGTGTGCCAGGTCGCAGGTGGTGCCGTGGGGGCAGCAGTGCACCTTGTCGGCACAGCACGAGGCCTGCGGGCACCAGGCACACCCCCTGTCACCACCCTGTGCTCCGTGCCCACCCCCACGACGTGCCCCCCAAACCCCCCCGTACCTGGGGCATGGGGCAGCAGCCCCACGCGCCGCCCTCCGTCACGCAGCACGTGGCATCGTCCGGGCACTCCGAGTGGCCATCGGGGCAGGGGATGGCACGAGGGGCTGTGGAGGGTGGGTGTGGGGTCAGGGGTGTCCCTCCCTCCCTGTGCCCACCCCTGGTGCCCCCCTCCCCACCCCTGAGCCCCGCCATACCGGGGGAGGTGACACAGGACGCGCCGTCGGCGCTGCAGCGGGAGCCTCGGGGGCAGCAGCGGTGCCCGTGGGCACAGGGCACGTCCTGCGGGCAGAGAAAGGGGCGTGGAGGCGGGGGGGAAGGGAAAAGACCCCCCCAAAGGATAGAGGGAGAAGGGGAAACTGAGGCAGGGGGGGTATGCTCACCCCTGGCAGCGGGCATGAGGCTGTGGCGGGGCACGGCGAGCCATCCTGGCACAGCCCCGCGCTGCTGGTGGGCACCGCCTGGGGTGGGGGCAACACCGGGGGTCACCAGGGCTGGGGGGGTCTGTGAGGGGTGCCCCCAGCCCCTGGCACTCACCAGGGGTCAGGATGGGACAGGGGGGGTCAGTGAGGGGTCCCCCTCCCCTGGCACTCACCGGGGGGGCAGGGCAGGGCTGCCCATCAGGACACGGCTGCCGGGCTGCAGCCAGCGCCAGGCACAGCAGCACGAGGCTCCTCATGGCACCGGGGGCACCTGTGGGCACCGACCCCCCGCGGGACCCCCCCCGTGCCTCAGTTTCCCCCCAGCTCAGCGCCCTGGTGCCACCCCCCAAGCTCCCGATTCCCCTTTCGTCCCAGGCTGCTGGGGGGCTGCGGGGGGTTCCCCGGGGTGCCCAGTGCGGTGTGTGGCACCCCCGGTGCCAGCCGCAGCACCCCGATGCCATCTCCCTGCGGTGCAGGATGTGGGGGGGCCCCATGAGCTTCCCCCCCCCCGCCTCACTTCCACATCACTTTCACTTCCCCGTGCCCACGTGCTGTGCCCCCCCCGCGCCTGCTGCGCCCTTCCCCACCGGGAGGGGGAAACTGAGGCACGGACAGACCTTGGGCACTGCCCCCCCACCCCAGCCGCCAGGACCCTGCCAAGGAAAGGGCTCAGCTCCTGCTCCCAGTACCCCCCAGCCCCATGACTCCCAGTGCCTCCCCGGACCTTCCAGTGCCTCCCAGTGCTCCCAGTATCCCCCAATACCCCCATCCCCATGACTCCCAGTGCCCCCTTGGACCTTCCAGTGCTTCCCAGCACCTCCCAGTGCTCCCAGTATCCCCCAGTACCCCTCATCCCCATGACTCCCAATGTCCCCCGGACCTTCCAGTGCCTCCCAGTATCCCCACCGCCATGACTCCCAGTGCCCCCTTGGACCTTCCAGTGCCTCCCAGTATCCCCACCGCCATGACTCCCAGTGCCCCCTTGGACCTTCCAGTGCCTCCCAGTGCTCCCAGTATCCCCCAGTACCCCTCATCCCCATGACTCCCAGTGCTCCCCGGACCTCCCAGTGCTCCCAGTATCCCCCAGTACCCCCATCCCCACGACTCCCAGTGCCCCCTTGGACCTTCCAGTGCCTCCCAGTGCTCCCAGTATCCCCCAGTACCCCTCATCCCCATGACTCCCAGTGCTCCCCGGACCTCCCAGTGCTCCCAGTATCCCCCAGTACCCCCATCCCCACGACTCCCAGTGCCTCCCGGACCTCCCAGTGCCTCCCAGTGCTCCCAGTATCCCCCAGTACCCCCATCCCCTCGACTCCCAGTGCCCCCCGGACCTCCCAGTGCCCCCCCGCCCAGGACTGCCGGTGCCCCCGGCCGCTGCAGCGGGTCGCAGGGCCGGCAGCGCCCCCCGCCCGCCCCCGCCGCCCCCCGCCCGGTACCGCTGCAGCTCGCGCGGGGTCACAGCCGCACCGCCAGGGTCGCGCCGCGGGACAGCCCCCCAAGCCCCGCCCCCCACCCCCATTGGCTAACAGCGCCGCTCTGCCCGGCTCCCATTGGCCAGCTCGCGGAAAGGGGCGGGGCAGGGGCCGGAGCGTAACCCCGCCCTCGGCGCCGCGTGACGCACCGCCACGTGACCGCAGCCCCCCCCCAGGAGCGCGTTGGGTGCGATGAGTGTGTCGGGTCTCAGCCCGGGGAGGTCCCGGCGCGACCCCTGCCCGGCCCCGCTCAGCCACACAGCCCCACGGCCCCCTGCACTCCCACCATTCCCCCGCAAAGCCCCTCGGTGTCCCCCGACCCTCCCAACCTGCCCCCAAACCCTCTGCCAAGCCCCCCAAATCCCCCCTAAACTCCCCTCCTTCCCCCCTAAACCCCTCCAGACCCCCCTCAACGTCCCCAAACCCTCCCAATCCCCCTCTCCCAACCCCTCTCCATCCCAAAAGCCACAGTGCCAGCGTAGCCCGACACACCCCGTCCCTTCGCAGGGGGTGGGATGCCCCCGGGCGGCTCCCGGGGGGGTTTATTGGAGGGGAGGGGGGTCAGATGGGCGACTGCTCGTGGCGGAAGGGCTCGGGGGGGAGCGGGCGGGGGGATTCGGTGGCCAGGGCAGCCTGGCGCAGGGCTGCCATGTGCTCCTCGGCCGCTGCCAGCGAGCGCTCGACCCAGAGGCGAGCGGAGGGTTGTTGGCACACGGAGCGGCTCACCAGCACCAAGTGACTGACGGACAGCAGCAGCGCGGCGGCCCTGCGACACGCGGGGACACGTCACCCCACGCACAGCCCCACGCACAGCCCCACGCACACACACACACTGCTGCTCTGCCTCAGTTTCCCCGGCTCTGCTCCCCTCCCTGGGTCATGGGGTGGGATGTTGGTGTGCCCCCTGAACCCCCTAAACGACACCCATGGGGATCCCCCCCTCCCTGGGTCATGGGATGTGATGTTGGTGTGTCCCCCTGAACCCCTTAAACAACACCCATGGGGATCCCCCCCTCCCTGGAGTGGGATGTTGGTGTGCCCCCCCTGAACCCCTAAATGACACCCATGGGCATCCCCCCCTCCCTGGGTCATGGGGTGGGATGCTGGTGTGTCCCCCCCCACTCCCTAAATGACACCCCTGGGGATGCCCACCATCCAAATCATGGGGTATGATGCCGGTGTGCCCCCCCTGAACCCCCCAAATGACACCCATGGGTGTCTCCCCTTTCCCCAGGGAGGGTCCCCATCACCCCCCATCACCTGGCATCCAGCAGTTTGGGGTCCAGCGGTGGGTACATGGATCTCACCACATCATCCACCCTGCAGCAGGGCCAGCCTTAGCCACAGGGCACACAGTGGGGACCCCCAAACACAGTGACTCCCCCCTAGAACCCCCTCCCTGGCCCTGCCACCCCCCTGTCACCTGGGGCTGATGCGTTTGGCCACCACCACGATGTCCCCCAGGCTGGAGGGGGATTTGAGGCGAGCTCCTGAGCCCATGGTCATGGCCACCAGCTTCTCTGTCAGCGTGTGGCAGATCTGGGGACACACACACACGGTGGGAGGGGGGACAGGGGGGGCACAGTGGCATCAGTGCCACCTCCAGCACTCACCTTCAGGATGGCGATGCAATGGGACACCAGACCCCTGTGGAGAGGGAGGGGGAGGTGAATGTGGGGGGACATCCCCCCAAATCCTCAGCTCCCGTGGCCCCCAGAGCCTTGGCACACTCCCACCCACCCCCCAGCTTGGGGATCATCCCTTTGGGGGCTTGCCCATGCCTTGGGGACCCCAAAATCCACTGCCCATGCCTTGGGGACCCCTCAAATCTCTGCCATCCCATGCTGGGGTGGGGTTGGCACTGCTTGGGGGTCCCCTGCAGTGGGGACATACATTTTGGGGGTGAATCTCTGCCATGCCACGCTTGGGGGTGCCCAGCAGCAGCAGGGGCATGCTTTGGGGTGCCCCAGACTCACGAGGCATCCTCCAGCCAGTCCTGGCTCTCCAGGATGGCCTCGATGTGGGGGTTGCTGATCACCACGTCGTCCAGCTCCAGCTCCGACGGCTCCGACGGCGTCTCGGCTGTGCCCATCAGATCCACGATGGGTCTGGAGTGAGGGGACACACGGGGACACCCCTGGGGACGGTGCCACCCTGGTGCCAGGGCTCCCAGGCGCCCCCGGCTGTGGGTGTCCCTGGCACAGGGGCACAGGGGGTGCCGCCGGGCGCTCACCTGGTGTCGGCGCGGTGCCGCAGGGCTTTGGGGCGGCAGTACCGCTGCCGGCACACCACCACCAGTGCCACCAGTGATGCCAGGAAGATGGTGGCCAGCACCCCGATGGCCACGATCACCACGGTCTCCATGGCCGGGCCCCGCTGCCAGGGGGGGGAGCTCAGGTGCTTGCTGCCATCCGGGCACGGAGGGGGCTGCGCTGCCGGGGGCACCCCAAGGCTTGGGAAGCCCCCTGCACGGGCTCTCGCCACGCACCCTGCACCCCAAAACACGGGCAGTCACCCACACACAGTCCCAAGGGGCTTTTCCAGGGCAGTGCCAGCCCTGGGGCACGAGGGGGATGCAGCAGGGGCTATAGGGACCCCAAATCTGGTCCCAGTGGAACTGTGGGGACCCCCCAAAGCCTTGTCCCTATGGGGATCTGTCTCTATGGGACCATGGGCACCCCCAGAGCTCTATCCTCATGGGGATCCCTAAGCCTCATCCCTATGGGGCTGCAGAGACCCCAAAGCCTGGTCCCAATGAGGCTGTGGGGACCCTCCAAATCTGATCCCTATGGGGACCTGTCTCTATGGGACCATGGGGACCCCCAGAACCCCATCCCTATGGGGCTACAGAGACCCCAAAGCCTGGTCCCAATGAGGCTGTGGGGACCCTCCAAATCTGATCCCTATGGAGACCTGTCTCTATGGGGCCATGGGGACCCCCAGAACCCCATCCCTATGGGGCTACAGAGACCCCAAAGCCTGGTCCCAATGAGGCTGTGGGGACCCTCCAAGTCTGATCCCTATGGAGACATGTCTCTATGGGGCCATGGAGACCCCCAGGGCCCCATCCCTATGGGGCTACAGAGACCCCAAAGCATGGTCCCAATGAGGCTGTGGGGACCCTCCAAGTCTGATCCCTATGGGGACCTGTCTCTATGGGGCCATGGGGACCCCCATCCCTATGGGGCTACAGAGACCCCAAAGCCTGGTCCCAATGGGGTTATGGAACCCCCCCAAGGACCTGTCTCTATGGGGTGATGAGGACCCCCAGAGCTTTGTCCTTATGGGGACCTCTGAGCCCAGTCCCTACAGGGGTCCTGTCTTTATGGGGCCACGGAGACCCCCCAAAGCCTTATCCCTACGTGCACCTCCAGAAGCCCCCATTGCCCTGAGCCCTCCCCAAAGCAGCCCCCACATCCCCCATCCCCACGGTGGCGGTTTGCAGCTCGCTGGCCGCTCCTGCCTCAGGGCCCAGCAGCCCGGGGCTGAGCCGGCGGGCTCCCTGTGTTGGCGGGGTGAGGGTCCCGCGGGGTGTGGGGGTCCCGCGGGGCTGTGGGGGGATGCCCAGCCGCGGCCGCCCCGTCCGTACCTGCAGCTGCCCCGGGGGCTCGGCCGCGGGCACCGGCACTTCCGCACCCGCCCGGGAGCGCCGCAGCCCGACCTTTACACCCTGACTCATGCGGGGCCCCCCCGCGCCGGGCAGGGGGGGCACAGCACCGACACCCCCCCCCGCCCCGTCCAGCCTCACTCCCGCCTTCTGCCTTCCCCCAAAGCCCGGCAATTGCAGCGGTTTGCCTCCCATCGCCTTCCCCTCCCATCCCCTCCCTCTCCCCGCGGGGCTTGGGGACATGCGGGGGGGTCACACGCACACACACACAGTGGCCCCGTCCCGCAACCCCCCCCCGCCCCCTTTCCCACTGCGATTAATGCCTTAAGAGGGATTTTGGCCGCTAAAGCCGCTCCTGCGCCGTAACCCCTTGGTGCCTGGTCCCGGGGGGATGTGACAGCCCTGGGGGGGATGCGACAGCCCTGGGGGGGGATGTCCCAACCCCCGGCACTGGGGGGGTCCCTGTTCCCGGATGGGTTGGGGTCGGATCCTTTTTGTGCAACGTCGAGCACTGAGCTGAGGGGGGGCGGGGGGGGCGCTGCTGCTGCTGGGGAGTCGGGGAGGGGAGACTGTGGTGTTGGGGGGGTTCTGGGGGGAGTGATGTAGTTGGGAAGGGTCTGGGGGGGTGATGCTGTCCAGGGGAGTCTGGGGTCCCAGTTAGGCTCGGGGTGGGGGGGGGGGAGCTGATGTTGTTGAAGGGGTCGGGGAGTCCTGGTGAGGTTTTGGGGTCCCACGGCGGGGGGGTGTCTCTATGGGGGGGTCCCACAGCGGGGGGATGTCTCTATACGGGGGTCTCACGGGGGGGGGGGATGTCTCTATGTGGGGGGGAGGGTCCTGCCCAGCCTTTGGGGGGGACGTCGCTCCCAGGGGTCCCTCACGACCCCGGGGGTCCCGTAACTCCGCGAAGGGGGGACACGCTCCCGAGGGTCCCATGGAGCGGGGGGGCATCGCTGCTGGGGTCCCGCACGGCGCCGGGGCGGGGGGAGGAGCGACCAGTCCCTGGGTCCCGCCGGGGGGGTCGCCCGCGGTCCCGCCCCGTCCCGCAAAGCCGCGCTCCCCCCCATCCCTTGGCGGGTCCCTGCGCGGGGCTGGGCGGAGTGACCCCCCCCTCGAGCCTCCTCCTCCCGCGACCCCCCAAACCCCCCCCGCACCTGGAGCCGCTCCGCGGTGGCCGCGCACAAGATGGAGCCGGGCGGGGGGCGCGGAGCGGGGCCGGCAGCGGGATGCTGCCCCCGCCCCCCCGGGCCCGCCCCGCGCCCCGCCCCGGGGGGGCCCCAGGGCTGCGCCAGGGTCTCGGGCTCTCCCGGTCCTGCCCATCGCTGCCCTCACGAAGCTTCTCCTCCTGTCCCCAAGTCATCTCCTGCTGTCCCACTGTGTCCCCAAACCCTCCCCACTGCATCCCAAAGGGTCCCCAAAGTATCCCCTGGTGCCCCAAGGTGCCCCCCCCGCACCCCCAAAGCATCATCCCCTGTCCCAAAGTATCTCCTGCTACCTCCAAATGTCCCCACTGCACCCCGTGCTCCCCAAAGCATCCCCTTGTGCCCCCAAACCTCCCCACTGCACCCCAAAGGGTCTGTCATGACCCCTCCTGTCCCCCTGACATCCCCAAGGGTCCCCCTGCACCACAAAGTGCCACTCCTGTGTCCCAAGTGTCCTCATCACCCCCCAAAGTGCCACTCCTGTGTCCCTAGCACCCCCAAGTCCCCAGGTGTCCCTGCCGACCCCCAAACTGTCCCCTCCATACCTCAACCGCCCCCACTGTGCCCCAAATCCCGGCCACATGCCAAGCTGTCCCCGTTGTGTCCCCAGATGCCACTGCCCTGTCTCACAGCATCCTCCTCCTGTCCCACAGCATCCTCCTGCTGTCCCTGCCATGCCTTAGTGGCCCCATTGCATCCCAAAGGTCCTTTGATGTCCCTTTTACGTCCCATTCTGTCCTCCTTGTGCCCCACATCATCCCCATGGTGACCCCAAGTGTCCCCACTGCAGCAGGGTGACTGGGTGGCACTTGTGAGTTTGATGCCACCCAGGAGGGGTGTCCCAAAGCACAGGGCACACGGTCCCCACACTGCCCTCTGGGGATGAGGAGGTCCCCTCATGCTTGCTGGGTACAAAGGGCACTGGGGGTGTGCCCGGGGTGCCACCACAGCCTCATCCTCGCTGCTCAGTGCGCTCTTTATTGGGGACACGGCGGTGGGCTCCTGCCCCCCGTCCCCACGGGCACAGCCCGACCTGGCACCTCCATCCTCCCACCCTGGGGCCACCACATCAGCAACCACAGGGCTCCACCTCATCCATGGGAGACCCCCCCCCACCGCAGCCCCCTGGGGCTCAGCCAGGGCTGGCAGGGGGGCACTCGGGGTGCCCGCAGCTCCACCCCCCCTCCCTGCAGCGTGCCCACGGGCCGGTGCCAGCCGCCAGTCCTTCCCCCGGGCGCGGGGGGCAGGGTTTAGCCCTCGGGGAAGATGGAGCTGCAGTGGTTGAGGATGTGCTCCACCACCTGGTTCTGGAACACCATGTGCACGGCCATGGGGGGCTCCTCGCTGGCCGGGCGCAGCAGCGTGGGCCCGAAGACGATGGCCAGGCTCTGCACAGACATGCGGTTCTGCTCCCTGCGCTGCGTCACCCTGCACGGGCACGGCCACTGCGTCACCCACGGCCCCTCAGCCAGCCTGGGCGAGCAGGGGAGGGGGCAAGGGGGCGGCTGGCACCTGCAGAGGTGGCGGAACAGGGTGCTCATGGTGTCGTGGTGGGCGGCAGGGAGGGACAGCACCAGCTCACGGACGCAGCGGCTCCGTCTGCTCGGGTCCTGCATCTCTGTCAGGGCGGCAGGGGCAGGGGGACTGGCTCTGGCTGGCCCAGAGGCTGTCCCCATCCCCGTCCCCATTGTCCTCATCCCCATCCCATCTCCACCTCCATCCCCATCCCCATCCCCATCCCTGTCCCCGTCCCCATCATCCTCATCCCCATCCCATCTCCATCCCCATCCCCATCCCCATCCCATCCCATCCCATCCCATCCCATCCCATCCCATCCCCACTCCTGTCCCCATCATCTTCATCCCCATCCCATCTTCATCCCCATCCCATCTCCATTCCCATCCTATCCCTGTCTCCGTGTCCATTCCCATCCTCATCCCTATTCCCCTCCTGTCCCCGTCCCCATCCCCATCCCCATCCCCATCTTTCCTCATCCCATCTCCATCCTTATCCCCTCCCTTCTCCATCCCCTCCCCATCCTTGTCCTTGTGGCCATCTCCATCCTTGTCCCCATCTCCATCCATGTCCCCATCTCCATCCTTGTCCCCATCCCATCCCCATCCTTATCCCCTCCCTTCCCATCCCACCTCTATCCCCATTCTGATCCCACCTTCATCTCTATTTCCTTCCTTCCCCATTTCATCCCTGTCCTCATCCTTTTCCCCAGCCCCTCCCCTCCCCTCCCCTCCTGTCCCCACCCCCAGCTCTCACTGATGGCCGCGATGAACTTGTCGAAGTGGCCGAAGGGGACGAGTGGCTCTGGCAGCTCCCTGAAGAAGAGCTTCAGCGCCCCGGTGATGACGTGAACATCCTCCCAGCGCCCGTCATCCAGGTCCAGCTGCTCGTCTGGGGACCGAGGGAGCACCTCAGGCAGCTCCCAGAGCCCCAGGAGCCCCGTGGGGAGGGGAGGAGGGATGCCCCGTTCGCCCCCTGCTTGTGCCCGCGGGTGCCCTCACCGTGCTCCACTTTGTAGCGCAGCTTCTGGATGGTGGCCAGGTTGCCACTGACCCGGTACAGCCCGTCCATGTCCAGACCTGGCAGGGGATGGGCGTGAGGATGAGGAAGCTCCCACTTCAACCTCTGGCCACCCACGTGGTGGAAGATGCCCGAGGCGGGTGGCACACGGTGGCAGTGCCCCTGCACTGGAACTCCCGAGCCTGAAGGCTGTAGCCCCCCTGGCTTTGCCCCCCCGGTACCTCTCCTCTCCACCGTCTGGATGCAGAGCAGGACGAAGCGCGGCACCGTGCCCCGCTCCCGCTCACACAGCGCCTGCAGCGGGCAGCCGAAAACCTGGTCTGCAAAACAAAACCCACCACCCTCAGCTGCGGGGTACCCCGGGGCAGGGACGGGAGCATCAGCCGCGGCATCCCCGGGGCAGGGACGGGAGCATCAGCCACGGGATCCCAGGGGCAGGGACGGGAGCATCAGCCACGGGATCCCCAGGGGCAGGGATGGGAGCATCAGCCACAGGATCCCCAGGGGCAGGGACGGGAGCATCAGCCACGGGGTACCCTGGGGCAGGGACGGGAGCATCAGCCGCGGGATCCCCGGGGCAGGGACGGGAGCATCAGCCGTGGGATCCCCGGGGCAGGGATGGGAGCATCAGCCGTGGGATCCCAGGGGCAGGGACGGGAGCATCAGCCGCGGGGTCCCCAGGGCAGGGACGGGAGCATCAGCCACGGGATCCCCAGGGGCAGGGACGGGAGCATCAGCCACAGGATCCCCGGGGCAGGGATGGGAGCATCAGCCACGGGGTACCCTGGGGCAGGGACGGGAGCATCAGCCGCGGGATCCCCGGGGCAGGGACGGGAGCATCAGCCGTGGGATCCCAGGGGCAGGGACGGGAGCATCAGCCGCGGGGTCCCCAGGGCAGGGACGGGAGCATCAGCCACGGGATCCCCAGGGGCAGGGACGGGAGCATCAGCCACAGGATCCCCAGGGGCAGGGACGGGAGCATCAGCCATGGGATCCCCGGGGCAGGGACGGGAGCATCAGCCACGGGATCCCCGGGGCAGGGACGGGAGCATCAGCCGTGGGATCCCCGGGGCAGGGATGGGAGCATCAGCCACAGGATCCCCAGGGGCAGGGACGGGAGCATCAGCCACGGGGTACCCTGGGGCAGGGACGGGAGCATCAGCCGCGGGATCCCCGGGGCAGGGACGGGAGCATCAGCCGTGGGATCCCCGGGGCAGGGATGGGAGCATCAGCCGTGGGATCCCAGGGGCAGGGACGGGAGCATCAGCCGCGGGGTCCCCAGGGCAGGGACGGGAGCATCAGCCACGGGATCCCCAGGGGCAGGGACGGGAGCATCAGCCACAGGATCCCCGGGGCAGGGATGGGAGCATCAGCCACGGGGTACCCTGGGGCAGGGACGGGAGCATCAGCCGCGGGATCCCCGGGGCAGGGACGGGAGCATCAGCCGTGGGATCCCAGGGGCAGGGACGGGAGCATCAGCCGCGGGGTCCCCAGGGCAGGGACGGGAGCATCAGCCACGGGATCCCCAGGGGCAGGGACGGGAGCATCAGCCACAGGATCCCCAGGGGCAGGGACGGGAGCATCAGCCATGGGATCCCCGGGGCAGGGACGGGAGCATCAGCTGTGGGATCCCCGGGGCAGGGACGGGAGCATCAGCCGTGGGATCCCCGGGGCAGGGATGGGAGCATCAGCCACGGGGTACCCCGGGGCAGGGACGGGAGCATCAGCCGCGGGATCCCCGGGGCAGGGACGGGAGCATCAGCCGTGGGATCCCCGGGGCAGGGATGGGAGCATCAGCCGTGGGATCCCAGGGGCAGGGACGGGAGCATCAGCCGCGGGGTCCCCAGGGCAGGGACGGGAGCATCAGCCACGGGATCCCCAGGGGCAGGGACGGGAGCATCAGCCACAGGATCCCCGGGGCAGGGATGGGAGCATCAGCCACAGGATCCCCAGGGGCAGGGATGGGAGCATCAGCCACGGGGTACCCCGGGGCAGGGACGGGAGCATCAGCCGTGGGATCCCCGGGGCAGGGATGGGAGCATCAGCCGTGGGATCCCAGGGGCAGGGACGGGAGCATCAGCCGCGGGGTCCCCAGGGGCAGGGACGGGAGCATCAGCCACAGGGTATCCCGGGAAGGGACGGGAGCATCAGCCGCGGGATCCCAGGGGCAGGGATGGGAGCATCAGCCACGGGATCCCCGGGCCAGGACGGGAGCATCAGCCGTGGGATCCCCGGGGCAGGGACGGGAGCATCAGCCGTGGGATCCCAGGGGCAGGGACGGGAGCATCAGCCGTGGGATCCCAGGGGCAGGGACGGGAGCATCAGCTGCGGGATCCCAGGGGCAGGGACGGGAGCATCAGCCACGGGATCCCCAGGGGCAGGGATGGGAGCATCAGCCACAGGATCCCCGGGGCAGGGACGGGAGCATCAGCCGTGGGATCCCAGGGGCAGGGACGGGAGCATCAGCTGCGGGATCCCCGGGGCAGGGACGGGAGCATCAGCCACAGGATCCCCGGGGCAGGGACGGGAGCATCAGCCACAGGATCCCAGGGGCAGGGACGGGAGCATCAGCCGTGGGATCCCAGGGGCAGGGACGGGAGCATCAGCTGCGGGATCCCAGGGGCAGGGACGGGAGCATCAGCCGCGGGATCCCCCGGGGTGGAGACGGGAGCATCAGCCGCGGGATCCCCGGGGCAGGGACGGGAGCATCAGCCACAGGATCCCCGGGGCAGGGACGGGAGCATCAGCCGCGGGGTCCCCAGGGCAGGGACGGGAGCATCAGCCGCGGCATCCCCGGCGCAGGGACGGGAGCATCAGCCGCAGGATCCCCGGGGCAGGGACGGGAGCATCAGCCGCAGGTCCCCGGGGCAGGGACGGGAGCATCAGCCGCAGGATCCCCGGGGCAGGGACGGGAGCATCAGCCACAGGATCCCCGGGGCAGGGACGGGAGCATCAGCCACAGGATCCCCGGGGCAGGGACGGGAGCATCAGCCGCGGGATCCCCAGGGCAGGGACGGGAGCATCAGCCGCAGCATCCCCGGCGCAGGGACGGGAGCATCAGCTGCGGGATCCCCGGGGCAGGGACGGGAGCATCAGCCGCGGCATCCCCGGTGCGGGGACAGGGACAGTGACACACAGCCGGTGACATCCCCGAGGGTCCCGCGACCGCCCCCCCGTGACAGCAGGGAGGGACGGGACGGGATGCGCTCGAAGCCATCACCGAGGTGCCGCGTCCCGGCTCCGTCCCGGGCTGCCCGCGCCCCCGGGGGGGTTCAGCCCCATCCCAGCACCCACCCTTGATGTAGCCCCTGTCGCGCAGGGACTGCAGCGTCGGCCGCCTCTGCAGGAACTTGCGCAGCTTGTTCCGCACTTTGCTGGATTCGCTCTCGCCGCTGGCGCTGCCCACGGCCTGCCCGGGCACTGCCGGCCACAGGGGACACGGGGGGACACGTCAGCAGCGCCCCGAGGGGCCGGGCTGGGGGGAGGAGGGGGCTCCTGGCACCGCAGGGAGCTGCGGGCACGGCGGGGTGGCCGCTTCCCTCCCCCTGCCCGGGGTGGGTTTGTGCCCAGGGGGTGGGTTTGTACCCAGGGGGTGGGTTTGTGCCTGGGGGTGGGTTTGTGCTTGGAGGTGGGTTTGTGCCCAGGGGGTGGGTTTGTGCCCAGGGGGTGGGTTTGTACCCAGGGGGTGGGTTTGTGCCCGTGGGTGGGTTTGTTCCCGTGGGTGGGTTTGTACCCAGGGGGTGGGTTTGTGCCTGGGGGTGGGTTTGTGCTTGGAGGTGGGTTTGTGCCCAGGGGGTGGGTTTGTGCCCAGGGGGTGGGTTTGTACCCAGGGGGTGGGTTTGTGCCCGTGGGTGGGTTTGTGCCCAGGGGGTGGGTTTGTGCCTGTGGGTGGGTTTGTACCCAGGGGGTGGGTTTGTGCCTGGGGGTGGGTTTGTGCTTGGAGGTGGGTTTGTGCCCAGGGGGTGGGTTTGTGCCCAGGGAGTGGGTTTGTGCCCTGGATAGGCTTGTGCCCAGGGGTGGGTTTGTGCCCAGGGTGGGTTTGTGCCTGTGGGTGGGTTTGTGCCTGGGGGTGGGCTTGTACCGAGGGGTGGGTTTGTGCCCAGGGGTGGGTTTGTGCCGGTGCCCCCAGGGTGCCCGGGCTCCCTCCCCTCTGTGCCTCACTCACCCGCCCTCCTCTCGTCGCCGAATTCCCGGGAGCCGAATTCCGCCCCGCTCTCAGCCTCCTCCTCTCCAGGGGGGTCGGTGCCCTGGGGAAGGGGCAGCGTGAGACCCCCCTGGTGCGGGCAGGTGCCCATGGCAGGGGATGGGCGAAGGGGTGGGTGCCCACTCACCATCCTGCTGATGCCGTCGGCGATCGCCTTGTGCCAGGCGACAATGACCTGCTCCGAGTCGTGCTGCAGGAGGAACTCGGAGCCCTCCCGCGTCTTCAGCTGCGGGGGGCAGCGTTGGGGGGGGTCAGGGTGGGGTTGGGGGGGCTGTCTCGGTGCCCTCAGTGTGGGCTTGTGGCTGAGAACTGGCAGCCAGCTCGTGGCACTGATGCCCACAGCGGGGGAGCTGCTGGAAACCCCCTCCCCGTGCCAAGCCCAGGAGGAAAAGCCCCTCCTGGGGACATCCCCTGGCACCGCTCCCTTCAGCGCTGGGCTGAGCAGGGTGGGTGCCACCGTGCCACAGACCCCTCGTGGGGATCCCCCACCCCACTGTCACCCAGCTCACCTCCAGGACGTGCTTCTTGCTGGACTTGTCCCTGGCAGCCCAGGCCAGCGTGGCCCCGCTCAGCTCCACGGTGTGCTCGGGGGTGCTCAGGGTGCTGGGCTGCCGCTGCGGGGCAGGGACCAGGCTGGCACCCACCCGGAGGGGATGGGGACGCTGCTGCCCCACCTTGCCAGGGGGTGTGTGGGTGTGTGGGGGGGTCCTCTAGGAAAGTAGGAGGGGCAAATGTCCCCTCAGGGACAGGTCTGTCCCCTCCTATGGCCCTGGGGTCTCACACTGTGCTGCTGCCGTGGCACCAGCTTGGGGACACCCCTGGGACAGCCCCAACCCTGCCCAGGGACCCAGGGGAGGGGGCTTCAGCTACAGAGCCCCTGTTGCAATATCCCATGGGGTTGGAGGGGACAGAGCCCCCAGAGAGGACAGGACAGCCCCTGGGGAGGGGACAGTCCTTGGGGAAGAGCATCAGCCCTTTCCCTCTGCTCTGCTTTGGGGATGCCATGGCCACGCTCCCCTGTTCCCCCAGCCTCTCTCCCTCCCTGTTTCCCAGAAGGGCCCCTCCAGCCCGACCCCAGCACTCCTGTCCCAGCTGTGGGCCCAGCACCCCGTTCCCTCCCCCGAGGGGGTTCTGTGCCCTGTCCTTCCCCTCCCGCTGTCGCTGCAGGGTGTCGCAAGAGCTTCTGCATCCGGGCGCCGGGGAGGGGCTGGGTCAGGCACCGCTTCCTCCCTGCTCTGGGAGCCTCTTAGGGTGCCCTGGCACCTGCCTGGCCCCATGCCATGGGTGCTGGCCCCATGCCATGGTGGCTGACCCCATGCCGTGGGTGCTGGCCCCATGCCATGGGTGCTGGCCCCATGCCGTGGGTGCTGACCCATGTGCTGGCCCCACAGAGGCTGTTGGGGCTCTTACCAAGGCACCGGCAGCCGAATGCTTGGAGTCCTTGAAGAAGGTGAGGATCCTGCCCTCCAGCACGGTCCAGGAGGAGCTCCAGTTCTTCCTGGGGAGCAGAGGGAGGTCAGGCAGGGTCCCTCCCCCTCCCAGGACCCCTCCCCAGTGCCCTGTGCTCACCGGAGCCTCTTCCCCCTGTCCACCGTCTTGGTCCTGTTCAGCACGCCGGCTTTCTCCAGGCTCTTCAGCTGGAAGGCAGAGCGTGGCACGGGCTCAGCTTTGCCCACCCCAGTGCCAGGGCAGGTCAGGGGGCAGGAGGGGAAGGCTGCTTGCTCAGAGTCCTGACCTTGTCCTCCCTGAGCCCTGGCACGGTGCTGTGCCAGGCCAAGAGCCCGCTGTCCTGGCTGGAGCCGCTGCTGGCCCGTTCCTGCCGGCCACCAGCCACTGCCTGGGGACAGGGGGAGGGAGGATGGGGTGACGCTGTGCTGGATGGGTGCTGGGCACCCCCTGCACCCCACAGCCCCTGCCTTCTGCTTTCATGAGTCCCTGAGGATGCCCATCCCCTGGAGACCTCCCCAAACCCCCCATCTGTGTTGCTACCCCCAGTCCCAGCCCCGTACCGTGTCGGGGGTGAAGTACTCGGGGCAGAAGACGGTCCCCTCGGGGTGGCTGTGCCCATACCAGCCCGGGGGTGAGCCCAGCTCCTCAGGGGGCCTGGGGGACAGCCAGAAAGTGCCCCCCTGATCGTAGGAGCCTGCAGGTGAGTAGTTCTCCTCGGAATAAGCCTCCAGTTCATCCGCTGACAGGTCAGGATAGTCTGTTTCTGGAGTGGGTGGCTGGAGAGAAGAGACAGGACAAAACCTTGTGCATCTGCATCCCCAAGCCACGACCAGCCCAGGCTGTCCCCATCTCCATCTCCACCTCTGTCTCATGCTTGTCTCCATCATCTCTATCTTGATCTCATCCCTTTCTCCACCTCCATCTCATCTTAATCTCATCCATCTCCATCCCCATCCTCATCTCCAGCTTGTGTCCATCTCCATCCCCATCTCTTTATCTCATCATCCTTATCTCCACCCCCATCTCCATCTCACCTCCACCTCCATCCCTGTCTCCCCTTCCATCTCCCTCCATCCCCACCCTGTCTCCCCCTCCATCTCCCTCCACCTCCATCCCTGTCTCCCCCTCCATCTCCCTCCATCCCCACCCCTGTCTCCCCCTCCATCTCCCTCCATCCCCACCCCTGCCTCCCCCTCCCCTCCCGCCGTGCCTCGCTGGGTGCTCACCCTCTGCTCCATGGCACCGCACCGGGTGCCCCCAGGGTACCTCTGCTGGCAGCCAGCTCCGTCTCCCGCCCTGGGGAGGTCCCACGCCGTCTCTCCTGCCACCCACTGCCAGCCAAAGGCCTGTCCCCCTCCTCCCTCCGGCTGCTGCTCCCAGGACGGCCCGTCGGGGCTGGGGGCGGGGGAGGAGGCGGCACTCACTCCATCCTCCCCGAACGGACAGTCCCACGTGCTCTCGCCCGTCCCGGGGTTGTAATAGAACAAGTGGCCGGTGCTCGTGTCCGTGTGGGTCTCCCACTGCCCCCCCGAGCCGCCGGGCTCCTCCGGGGCCGCCCCCGCAGCCGCCTCCTCCCGCAGCTCCTGGATGTTGAGGTAGATGGGGGCGGGTGACTCCTCGGGCTCCTTCTGCGCCTGGGGGTGGGGATGGCGATGGGTGAGGTGAGACACGGGGCTCCTGGGACATCCCTGGGGCTGGGGGGGCACGAGGGGGCTGGGGAGGGGCTGAGGGGATGGGGGTGTTGAGTCTGGAGAAGAGGAGGCTGAGGGGAGACAGCAGCCCTCTCTGACACTCCCTGGCAGGAGTTGAGGCTGGAGCTGAGGCAGAACTGTTTCCCTGAGAGGGGTGTGAGCCCCTGTGCCAGGCTGCCCAGGGAGCTGGGGGAGTGCCCAGCCCTGGAGGGATCCCAAACACACAGAGCTGAGGTGCTGAGGGCCGTGGCTCAGTGCTGGGCTGAGCAGGGTGAGTTCAGGGCTGGGACTGCAGCAGCTTCAAGGGCTTTTCCACCCAAAACGATTCTGTGATCACAAGAACCTCCAGGATCTGCACTCAGAGCATCAGCACCCAGCACTCGTATCTACACCACCAGCATCCAAACAGTCAGCACCCCCAACACCTGCAGCCCTGACAGCACCCATCAGCAGCACCCTCAGCCCCTGCACCCACGTCTGCAGCACCCACATCCGCTGCCACCCGCCCCAGCACCCTGACCCCACCGAAGGCCACAGCACCACGTCCCACAACAAAGCCCCCAGCACCCCTGGCATGGGCTGTGCCCTGCTCACGGGGCTGCTGGGGGCTGGGGGGACACATGCCCTGGGACTGGGATGTGGAGGGGTGGGGAGTCCCCTCCTGGCACCCTTTGATCTCCCCGGGTTTACAGTCTCCTGCCAACCGCCGTGGGGACAAAGGTCCCCAAGCCCAGCCCTGCCTGTTGTCACCCAGTTAGGGGGGGACACAGCAGGTGGAGCAACCCTGGGGACACTCTGGAGAGTGGGGGGGGGACGCACACAGACCAGCCTGAGCATCCCCCTCATCACCCTCCCCCTGCCCCCCAAAAGCCCCCTGCAGCGAGTGGGGCTGGAAGCCCGGTGCCAGGGGCCACCCTGCTCTTGGGAACACAGGACATGGGGGTGCCAATGGCAGCCCCCCCAGCACAGAGTCCCCCCCAGCACCTCCCTCCCTCCCACGGGCACACCCCTGGGGGTTTGTCCCCCCGGGTGGGGTGGGTGCTGGGTGCCCCTCACCACTTTGTGACACATCCCTTGGCACCCACCAAGGTGCCACCTCCACAGCGCAAACACCCGCGGTGGGAGCTTGGAGCAGTGGGGAAAGCGGGGGGCAGCGACCCCCCAACACCTCCCCCGACCCCCACGGCTGCCGCCTACCTGCCCCAAGCGCAGCAGCCGCGCCACGCCGCTCCGGGAGCGCTCGCCCATGGCGCCGGGCACCGGGCAGGGCGGGGGGCAGCGGGGGGCTCCGGGAGCGCCGCAGCCTGCGCCCGCCCCGCGCCGCCCTTCCTGCCCGGCTCCGCAGCGGAAGAGCCGCCTCCGAGCGCAGCGCCTGGCCCCGAGGCGGAATCGCCTCGTCTCTCGGAGGCGCGGCGGGACGGTGCCGGCCCGGGGTGATGCCGGTGCCAAGGCAGGGTGAGCCCCCTGCAGGTGCGGCTGCGGCGGCTCTGCCATCCCCTGCCCGCAGGAGCCCGTGTGCCCCCCGCACCGGGAGCGCCCCCCGGCCCCGCAGCTGAGCGGGGTGCAAAGAGCTGCGGGGTTCCTCTGCCACAGGCAGGTCAGGGGTGGAAAATGGGGTGGAAACGCCACAACCCTCCCAACACCCCCTTTTTCCCTCTGATAACCCCCCCCGCGAGGCACTCAGAGCATCGAATGGGGGGTGCTGAGGCTCAGGGTGCTGCGGGTGCACCCCAAGAGAGGTGCTGGCAAGGACGTGGGACCCCCCTTCTCTGCTGTCACCGACTCACCCCGCTGTGCCCCAGCCTGTGGCGGTGCTCTGGGGGTCCCATGTGGGTAGATGGGGTGTCCCCCCTCCCCTCGGGTGTCCCCGCAGGAGGGGTGCAGGGGGGAGCCCCGGGGGGAGCAGGGCAGGGTCCCTCGCTACTTACTGGCGTGGGCTGAGCGTGGTTTTTGGGGCGGTGGGGTGCACCCAGCACCCACCTGCGGCAGTGGGTGCTGCACCCAGGTGAGGGAGCAGCCCGGGGAGGAGTCCCAGCGCTTCCCTGTTAACCCTTTGTGCCTCCTCTCACCCCGGAAACGCTGCTGGGACGGGGTGTGGGAGCCCTGAGAGCCCTGAGCCCCTCACCCCGGGCTGGGGGTGCCCGTGGGGAGGGGAGGCTGAGCATGGGGGGTGCCAGAGGGGGGGTGCTTGGTGTGGGGGTCGCTCCCCCCCTCCCTGAGGAGGCAAAAGCTGTGTGTGGGGGATGTTACCCTCAGGTTTGCCTGCCAGGGTCAGCTCAGGGAGGGGACACGGGGGTCCTGACAGTGACAGCGGTGCCAGGGACACCCTGGGTGCCACCTCTCTGCCTTGTGCCAGGGGTCATGGGACGTGGGGCTCTGGATCAGCTAGGGGTCCTGCCCTGCCCCCCCAACCCCTCAGCACCGCTTTTGGGGGCAGTACTGGTGATGTCACTGTACCTGAACCGTGTGGCTGGGCCGCTGCCACCTCCTACCCGTGTCCTTGTCCTTGCCAGGGGGGTAGAGGGTCTCAGAGCGGCTCTTCCCCAGCGGCTGAGCGCGTGCCAGGGGGTCCCCGTGTGCCCCCACGCTGGTGGCAGCAGCTGGTGCCCGTGTCATCCGTGCCAGGTCATCCAGGGAGTGCGAGGGTCTCACAGGCTCAGAGGTGTGGGGGCTCAGCCCCGGGGGCACCCGGAAAGAGCTGAGCACTGGTGGTGAGTCCCTGCTGGGCACGAAGTCCTTCCTGGGCACCGAGTCCCTCCTGGGCACCGAGTCGTTCCTGGGCACCGAGTCCTTCCTGGGCACTGAGCATCCTCTGGATGGTTCCTCTGTCTGGGGGGCGCCGATGAACCGATACTCGTAGTCTGGCCGGGGAGGGAGCGAGGCTGTGGCTGTGCCCGTGGCCGTGCCCGTGGCTGTGCCCGTGCCCGGGGCTGGCACGGCATGTCCCGGCGGTGAGGGGTCGAGCGGGGCCGGGCTAGCGATGGGGGGCAGCTCCTTCACGTACTGGGCAGGGATGTAGAAGGGTCGGGGGTCCCCGCTCCTCTTGACGTGCCACCAGTGCGGGTTGGTGCGTTTCAGCAGCACGTAGCGCTCGTTGGGTTTGATGGACACCAGGGTCCCGTCCTTGGCTCGGTACTCGAAGCCATATTCCACCAGCACCAACGCCTCCTCCGCCGCCTCCATGGCCGCCCCGGCCGCTCTGCCTGCGGGACACGGCCCGGGGAAGGGGCTGAGGGCAACTCCCGATGCTTCTCGGGCTACCGGAGACCCCGGAGGAAACCAACCGAGGGGTCCCCGCTGAGCCCCGGCCCCACGCGGCCGTCCCACAGCGCACCCACACCCGCCTCCACCAGCCCCCGAGCCGCCGCCGCCTTGGCCACGCACCACCCCCAGCCCCCCAGAGCCCCCCGAGCCCCCCGAGCCCCCGGGCGCGCAGAGCTCACCTGCGGCGGGCGCGGAGCTCACGGCGCCGCCTCCCGCTGCCGCCGCGCCGGGCTGGGCCCGACTCGCCCCGTTTCCTGCCTCGACCAGACACGGGGCCGGGCTCCTCGGCGGCTGCCCGGCCCCCGGCACGGCCTGGAGGGGGGGACACGCGACCCCTGTCCCCTCCCGTCGGGGCGATGGAGCCGCGTGGCTGAGGAAACGTCTCCTCGGGAGGTTCCTGCTGCAGGAAGGGCCCTGCCCCGCGGCTCAGCCGGGATCCGCCGCCACGGCCTCCCCGGCGGAGAAACCCATGGCGGGGGGTCTCACGGGAGCTGCCCCGCCCGGGCTCTTGCCCGCATCTCTCCAGGGAGTCCCACTGAAGGGTCCCCGGGCAGCCCAAACCCTCCCGGGAGCGCCGGTGGGGGAAAACCACCGGAGACGGCGACGGCAGTGGGGAGGGAAAATGGGGAAGGCGCTTTCAAACAGCCTCCAGGAGCCTGGAGGACGGGCAGGGACAAGGGAGGACGGGCACGGAGGACACGGGATGGGCAGGGAGGGCAGAGGATGGGCACGGAGGACACGGGATGGGCAGGGAGGACACGGGATGGGCACGGAGGACACGGGATGGGCAGGGAGGACAGAGGATGGGCAGAGGATGGACAGAGGATGGGCAGGGAGGACAGGCAGCATCCCCATCCCCATCCCTCCTGCCCTGGAGCTGCAGCTGGTACCAGGCTGCCCCTGCCCTTGGACAAACCTCGACAACAACTCCCCTGGTTGTTAAATCAACTTTTATTCCTTTTGCTTGGTGAGGGGGCGCTGTGAGAGGCAAATAAAACGAGCCCCGAGGATGGAGAGGGAGGAGCAGCCCCTTCCCTGGCAGATGCTCCCCCCAGCCCGGAGTGACCCTTTGGGGTCCCTCCCAAAGGCACGAGTGTCACTTTGTCCCCCTCCCCGGGGCAGGGCAGCTTGTGCAACCCCCCCCATACCCCCCAGTAAAAAAATACCGGTTCTTCAGTACCCAACATCCTAAAAAACTAAAGCTTTAGTCAGTGTCAGTCACCCACAGCCTCGCCTGCAAAGCCCGACCCGCAGCCCCCGGGCTGGCCCCGCAGGGGAGGCGGCAGCTTGGCACCAGAAGGGTTCCCGGGGGCATCCCCGGCTTAGTGTGAGTAGGGAGCTGGGAAGCTGCGGCTGCCCTTTGCTCAGGTGGGGCAGGAGCAGCCGCTCACATCATCCATCCCCAGCCTCGAGAGGCGCAGCGGCAGCCCCGGGGCGGGATCACATCCCCCCGCCGGGCCCTGGGGAGGAGGAGCCGAGGCGGCGGCGGGGTGGCTGGGTCGCGGGGTCGGCTCTGCCCGGCGGGAGCCTCGCTCCGCAGGAACCGGCTGCTCTCTGCAGCGGCCGCTGGGACCGGCGGGGCCGGGACCGGTCCGTGCTACCGGCTGCTCTCTGCAGCAGCCGCTGGGACCGGCGGGGTCGGGGCCGGAGGGGCCGGTCCGTGCTACCGGCCGCTCTCTGCAGCAGCCTCGCCCTGCAGCAGCCGCTGGTAGCGGCGCCGGCGCTCGCAGCGCGGGCACGACCCGGCCCCAGCCTCACACGCTCGGTGGAAGACGGTTTTGCATTCGCTGCACCTAAAAGAAGCCAAAAGGCATGAAAACAAAGCCACTCCCGGGAGTGGCATCAAAGAGCCGGCGTGTGCCGAGCCGGGGCAGCGCCTGCTCTCTGCTCCCTCTGCACTGGCCCCGCTGGCAGCAGCCCCGGCTCAGCTGCAGCCCCGGCAGCAGCCCCCCAGCTAAAGCTTCACCTCCAGCGGCCAGCAGGAGCGGCAGCAGCCCCGGGAGGAGCAGCTCAAGGCAGCTGCTCACACTTGTGGCTGGTTCACACATGAGAGAGGGGGATGTGGGGAGAGGTTCGCAGTGGCAGCACTTCCAGGCTGAGAGAGCTCAGCCCTCAGATGATGAGGCTGAGATACCGGGTTTCAAAGCTGAGATGATGAAGCTCGAGGTTGAGATACTGAGTTTCAAGGCTGAGCCACCAAACTTCAAGGCTGGGGCAAGTTTCAAGGCTGAGATACTGAGTTTGAGGGCTGAGGTGCCTGAGTTTCAGGGCTGAGGTGCCCAAGTTCCAAGGCTGAGATGCCCGAGTTCCAAGGCTGAGGTGCCTGAGTTCCAAGGCTGAGATGCCCGAGTTCCAAGGCTGAGGTGCCCGAGTTCCAAGGCTGAGCCATCACAGCCTGCAGCAGGACAGGGCAGGGAGAGCCCAGCTGGGGCTGCATTTGGGGCTGGGGTACAGCCAGGAGCCCCCACCCCGATGGTGGGACCCGTGTGGCAGGGAGCTGGGGTCCCAGCAGTGTGCTGTGTGAGCAGCAGGGACGCAGCCAGAGCGGGGCTGCTGCAGGGCTGAGACACGCTGTGCTCCTGCCCCAGCTCACCAGCAGCAGCACCGAGGCCCACTCGGCTTCCTTCTAAGCGCCCGTGTGCTAATTCCACCCAGTAACTCAGGGGAGGAGCGGAGAGGGGGCGGAGAAGCAGCCGCAGCGCATGGGCAGGCGGGGCCAGCTCCTGCCCCGGCCCGGTGGCCGCAGTCCCGGGCTGCTGCGGGCAGGGGATGGCAGAGCCGCCGGGGCCGCCGCCTGGCTCCCTGCCCGGCCCCGCGGAGCCTCCCGCGCCCGGCTCCGGCTTGGCAGCCCGCAGGGGAAGGGCCCGGCCCGGCGTGCTCGTGGCCGGGGGCGGGCAGAGGCGCAGGAAGCCGCGCTGAGCCGGGCGAGGATGGTGGTTGAGGCGCTTTCCTGCCGCGCAACCCCCCTCCTCCGCCAGGAAGCAGCCACAGAGGTCAACAAAGCTTCAGGAGCCCTGCGGCCGGCCCAGCTCAGCACCCCGGGGCTGCTCCTCCCACAGCCCAAACGCTCCGTTCTCAGGGGAAAACTCCCCCCTGGGGACGTTGCCCTCGGTAACAGGCACAATCCCTTTGCTGCAAGGAGGGAGAGGGAACCATCCTGCTCAGGTGCCCTGCACATGTTTGCAAGCACAGGGTGCCCAAGTGCCTTGGTCTCAGCACTGCCTGCAGCTCCTGGCTGCCAGGGATTGCCTTCAGCTTCTTCAGCTTCTCTGCCAGGATGGCAGTCAGCACCAAATCACCAGAGAGATGGTGCTGCAGCGTGGCCAGAGCCAGGCACTGGAGATGGGGAAGGGGCTGGAGCACAGGGGTGCTGGGGAGGGGCTGAGGGCACGGGGGTGTTGAGCCTGGAGAAGAGGAGGCTGAGGGGACACAGCAGCACTCTCTGCAGCTCCCTCAGAGGAGTTGAGGTTGGAGCTGAGGTAGAACTGTTTCCCTGAGAGGGGTGTGAGCCCCTGTGCCAGGCTGCCCAGGGAGCTGGGGGAGTGCCCAGCCCTGGAGGGATCCCAAACCATGGGACTGAGGTGCTGAGGCCATGGGGTAGTGCTGGGCTGGGCAGGGCTGTGACTGCAGCAGCTTCACTCCACCCACAATGACTCTGTGTGGGCACCATGAGGATGCCCAAAGCTCTCAGAGCTGTTTCTTGGGACTCCATGCCCAGAAAGCCCCTGTGAGGACCCCAGGAGATGGCCCAGGGGCTGGGGTGGTCCCAGGGCAGGGGGAGGGGGGGAGAGGCCACTCACCTGCTCGTGGTGTCGAACTCAAAGGGAAAAATGATGTCACTGCTGTTGCAGATCTGGCAGATGAAGCCCCGCTGGGTGCACAGGTCACAGCTGTAAACGTGGTGGGAGGCAAACTGGAGCAGAGACTGCAGGAAGGTCTCAAAGACACCATCAGCTATCTGTGGGGCAGAGATGGGAGTGCTGGTGGGCACATGAGCACCAACGTGGCCTCGTGCTCTGCCACATGTGCTGAGGCCTCATCTGGAGTCCTGGGGCCAGTGCTGGGCTCCCCAGCTGCAGAGGGCCAGGGAAGTGCTGCAGAGAGGCCAGCACAGGGCCAGCAAGATGCTCAGGGCACTGGAGCATGTTCCTGCTGAGGAAACGCTGTGGGCCCTGGGGCTGGTCAGCCTGGACAAGGCTGAGGGGGATCTCAGCAGTGCTGATCCATCCCTCAGAGCAGGTGGTGAGAGGATGAGGTGGCACTTTGTAGTTTCAAGTGGTGCAGAGGGGAGGGAGCCCTGGCTCAGGCTGCCCAGGCACGGTGTGGAGGCTCCTTCTTTGCCAAGTGAAACCCAAGGCAGTTACTTGCCTTTAAGCTGATGTGCAGGAGGAAAGCACCAGCAAAGCAGAGCTGAAGCAGCACCACACTTCACATGGTGTCTCCCTTGGACAGGAACCAGGGTGTTGTCAGCAGCCACCCCCCAGCCCTGAGCATGGCACAGGCTCTCACCTGCCTCAGATCAGCCACGCTGTACTTGTGGGGACACTCCAAGAGGTAGTGCCTGTGGTCCAGCCTGCAAAGAAGCAGAGAGAGGAAGGTGGTAGATGGGTTTCCATCACACCTCCAGCAGCTTGGGAGCAAGGAGGAGTCTGGATGACACAGAGTCCTGCAGAAAATGCCCACCAGCCTGAGGTCTGTGTTGTGTCACATCCTGAGTGCTGCCAGGGGGAATGGTGGGGGAAGAAATAAAGTCCTCATCTATGCTGCCAGGTGTTTCCTGTCCAGCCAGAGGCTCCTCCCTCAGGAAGGTGTTTTCTGAGTCATATCTCAATGTGTTAACCCAGTGAACAGATGGGCAACTTCTTCCAGCACATGACATGGAGCTAAACCCCAGCCCCTGCTCCAACTGGGAGGGATGAGGACAAGAGGAAACAGCCTCAGGCTGCCCCAGGGGAGGTGGAGATTGGAGCTGAGGCACAACTGTTTATCTGAGAGGGGTGTCAGCCCCTGTGCCAGGCTGCCCAGGGAGCTGGGGGAGTGCCCAGCCCTGGAGGGATCTGAGGAGCTGAGGCCGTGGGTGAGGGCAGGGCTGGGACAGCAGCAGCTTTTCCACCTACAACGAGTCTGTGATTGCACGAGGGGGGGTGAGGAGACCGCTGAGGTGCACAGAGGGGGAGATATCACCCCGAGAGGGGCCTCACCTCTTGCTGAGCTCCTTCAGGGCCCCGCTGCGGCACACGGTGAGATAATCCCCCAGCAGCTGCAGCTGCTCGCGGCGGCGCCGGATGCGTCCCATCCTCTCCACGTGCTCGTACAGCCTCTCGTTCACCCGCTGCACGTCCAGCAGCGCCTGCTTCTCGATCTGCCCCAGGAACCTGAACGCCTGCCTGCACACCTGAAGCGGGGAGGGGAGGTGAGAGGCCAGCACAGCGCTCGGAGCGGCCCGGGGGGGAGGCTCGGGGAAGGGGGGAGGTGGGGGCGGGCGCTGCCACCTCTGCCGAGGGTGGAAACGTTCGGATGGCCCCGGAGGCAGCTGGGGCGGAGGCTGGAGGCTCGTCCCGCCCCTGCCCCGACTCACCCCCCGCTTGCTGAGGTCCCAGTTGTGGATGAGGCGGGAGGGAATCACCGTCTCGTCGTCCCGGTGGCAGCTGTCGCAGTAGTAGAGGCCAGAGAAGGAGCAGAGCTTGGGCTTGCTGAAGGAGAAGCCGATCTGCCTGGAGCAGCCTGAGGGGAGGCAGGTGATGAGAGCCTGCCCCTGGAACCCCCTCCCACCGCTGCCGGGATGGGAGAGGGAGGGAGGAGAGAAAGCTTTGGGAAGGGTTGGAGATGAGCTACAGCACAGTGGGAGCTCCCCAGCCCTTCCCTGCAGGTGAGGGGCTCTGATTGAAGAGCTGCTCCCTGAAGCCACTTCTGTCCATCCAGTGAGTCGACTGTGTGGTGGGTTTGGGGTGTGTTTGTTAGGAGAAGTGGATTCTGGAAGCATCCCAAGGGTTTAGGGAAGAACCTAAATGCCACCTGCGTGCCCCAGCAGCTCTGCTCCATTCACTCAGCCCTTCTCTCTGCACTGCAGGGTACCAAAAGCACGGCTGCAGGGGATCCTCATCTGCAAGGGGTGGGTTAAGGCAATAGAAAGCCTTTGTTCTAGCAGCAGGTAGCCCAGGAGGAACCCAGCTCACCTTCAGGCTGTGGGTAGGGAAGGTTTTCATGCTCATGGCCAGCAGGAAAGCCCTCCTGTGCCAGGCACGGGCATGGGGCTGGGAGGGAGCTGGAAGCTGGGCAGGCAGCCCCCCTTCCCCAAGAAAACCCACCCATGAGAAGTGTCTTGTCTTTTGCTGCTCCATGTGTTGGTGATGCAGGACAAAGCCTGGAGGGGAAGGCAGAGCCCAACCAGAAAGGGAACAAAAGACAGATACCAAGAACCCAGAGGAGAGATTAAAACCACCAACCTGCTGGAGGGTGTGAGAGATGCCAAGGGAGCAGGAGAGAAACCCACAGCTGAATGAACCCAAGGGAAAGAGCAAATGAGCCCCCACCCCGTGGGGGTCAGGGAGTGCCCCCCTGAGAGCAGCACTGCCCCAGCACCCCCAGGCAGCAGCTGAGGGCTGAAGGGATGAGGCTGTGCACCAGCAGCTTGTCACACCCATGGACACGTGCTGCACAACTGGAAAAACAGCATTTGCTCTGCATTACACTTGCCCCACAGGCTGAGGCCACACGAGGCTCAAGGAGGGAGTCCTGGGTCTCCTCCTCCATCTGAGGTTGCCTTTGAGTCAAGCTCCCAATGTCTCAGTGGCAGCAGAGCTGGAGCTGTGCTGGGTGGGATGGGGACTGGCTGTGGGGGACACACAGGACCCCAAAGGAGCCACTGGCTGGGGCCAGGGAGCCTCAGTGAGGGGCTTTGGTGCTCCCTGGGCTTTGGCTGGGGAAAGCAGCCTGGAACAGGGCAGCAGCACTGGGGGTGTCTCTAATGTGATGTGGCCTCATGAACCTGAACTAACACCCTCCTCCACGATGGAGCTGGGTTTTTGGACAAGTATCAGAGAATCAGAGAGTGGTGGGGGCTGGCAGGGCCCTGCAGAGCTGCTCCAGCCCCAGCCCCTGCTCAAGCAGCTTCCTCTGGCTCAGGGGGCACAGGAACGTGTCCAGGGGGGTTTGGGAATCTCCTGAGGAGCCTCCACACCCTCCCTGGGCAGCCTGGGCCAGGGCTCCCTCAGCTCAGCACCAAAGGAGCTTCTCCTGCTGTGCCAGGGGCACTGCCTGTGTGCCAGCCTCCGCCCCTTACCCCTTGGCCTGTCACTGGCCACCACACACCAAACACTGGCCCCAGCCTCTGACACCCACCCTGTAGGGATGTGTAAGTGTTGCTGAGCTCCCCCCTCAGTCTCCTCTTGTCCAGCCTGAGCAGCCCCAGGGCCCACAGCCTTTCCTCAGCCGGAACATGCTCCAGTGCCCTGAGCATCTTGCTGGCCCTGTGCTGGCCTCTCTGCAGCACTTCCCTGTCCCTCTGCAGCTGGGGAGCCCACACTGGCCCCAGGACTCCAGATGAGGCCTCAGCATGTGTGGCAGAGCAGAGGGGGAGCAGAAGCTCCCTGGCCCTGCTGCCCACAGTCAGCTGGATGCCCCCAGGCTGCCCCTGGCTTTGCCCAGGAGGGCAGGGTGCTGGCACACACACATGTATCTGTGTACCTGCACAGATGTAGCTCTGCGAGTCCAGGCCCTTCTCCGTGGGGATGGCCACCAGGTATTGCAACATGAAGCCATTTTCCTTCACAGTGTTCTTGAGGATGAGCTGGCAGTGCCCATCCAAGCTGCCAGCCAGGCTCAGAGCCTCCTCTGCCCTCTCCAGGTAGGACGTGAGGGCGTCTCGCACCAGCTCCCGCCACGAAGCCGCCTCCGGGGCGCTCTCGGCCTGCAGCTTCAGCACGGCTTTGGAGGTGAGCACCTTGAAGAAGGCAGGTCCCCCCAGGCTGCTGTCTGGGAGGATGTCCTGGATGCTGCCTATGCTGTAGCTGTTGCTTAAGATTTTGTCATTGTTCCTGACTTTAAAGCACTTCAGAGTTTCAGAGGAGAGGGAGAAGACGAAAGGGACCCAGGTTTTGTCCAGGTCCATGTAGAGAACGGCCTCTTTGATGGCATCCAGCTCGGGCTCTGCTGTCACAGTCCAGTCCTGGCTGCCCCCAGGCACGTTGCTGTAGTGCAGCAGAGCAGCAGAGTCCCCCTGAGCCGGCTGCCCTTCGCCCCCATCCTCCAGATCCTCCAGCGTCTCCCACTCCTCCTCCTCCTCCTCCTCCTCCTCCCCCTCCCCCAGCTGCGGCCGGCACTTGTGCAACGCCTCCCGGATCCTGTCCAGCCAATCCTCGGCCTCATCCCGGCCTGAGGCTCTGAGGTGGAGCTTCCTGCCCAGGAAGGTGAGCTGGAAGCGCCCGTCGGCGTGGCTGGGCGCCGGGGCCTCGCAGCGCAGCAGCGAGAAGCTCTCCCGGCACACGCGGCCGTCCTGCCTCAGCTCCAGCCGCAGCTCCAGCGGCGACAGCTCGCACCAGAACTCCTTCCACAGCCCCATGGCTCCCCTCCTCTCCAGGCTGCCCAGCTTCAGCAGCCCACGGAAAGGGTTGGAAAGACCTGGGGAGAAGGGGTGGGACAGAGGAGGGGTTTAGTTGAACAGTGGGGAAATGAAGGAGGGAAGAGGCTGCAGGCGGAGGGACGCCGGCTCCCAGGGGTGAGGCAGGGGCTTACAGGGCTGGAAGCAGCACCGTGGCCTCACACCTTACAGGGCTGTGGCCTCACACCTTACAGGGCTGTGGCCTCCACCACCTGCACTTGGAGGCTGGGAGGGACAGCACAAAGGTGACAAGGAGAGCCAGGCGCCCAGCGCTCCTCCTCTTCCAACCCTTTCCGTGGGCTCAGCAACGCCCAGGGCAGCTGCTCCCGCTGCCTTGTGCAGCACCAAAGGGCCCCAGCAGCCCCTGAGCTGAGGCAGCTCCCCCAGCCCCTGGCTGGCAGCAGCAGAGGGGCAGCAGCACGTACCCATCTGCCTGCGATGCACCACGCTGAAGCCCTTCTGCTCCCGTTCAGGCGACCCTTTGGGCTTCTCGTCGTCCGAGGGCGGCAGCGCCGGCCTTTGCAGGTCCAGAGCACTCAGGAGCCCTGGGGCTGGGCCCTCAGCAGCCTCCTCTGGCCCAAAGCCATTGGTGCTGGCTGTGCTTTCGCTGGCATCCCCTGCAGAGGGCCTGTAGAAATCATCCTCTGAGATCCAGCTCTTTCTTTTCTGTTTGAAGACATCAGGACACACATTAACCACCAAACCTGGCCAAGCACCTCTGACACCCCCCCAACAAGTCAGGCTGCAGGGACTTGGAGCTGGCTGGGGGCAGAGATGTGTGTGAGGGCAGGAGGGGCTGCAGAGGGCTCTGGCCAGGCTGGAGCCATGGGCTGAGGGCAGTGGGATGAGGCTGAACAAGGGCAAGGGCTGGGTCCTGCTCTTGGGCCTCACCGAGCCCAGGCTGGGGCAGAGGGGCTGGGAAGCTGCTGGAGGGAAAGGGCCTGGAGGGGGGTGAACAGGAGGCAGCAGCCTGCCCAGGTGCCCCAGGGGAGGTTGAGGTTGGAGCTGAGGCAGAACTGTTTCCCTCAGAGGGGTGTCAGCCCCTGTGCCAGGCTGCCCAGGGAGCTGGGGGAGTGCCCAGCCCTGGAGGGATCCCAAAGGCACAGAGCTGAGGTGCTGAGGGCTGTGGCTCAGTGCTGGGCTGGGCAGGGTGAGCTCAGGGCTGGGACTGCAGCAGCTTCAAGGGCTTTGCCACCCAAAGGATTCTGTGATTTGCTGCCCCCTCCATGGGGGCTGTTCCCACCCCTCCATGGGACTGTGCTGGCAGCTGCCCAACATGGGGGTTATCCTGGGATTGTAAAACCCCAAGTGATCAGCTCTCTGCCCCTCAACTCACTGGGGGACTCAGAGGGAGAGCACATTCCCTGCAGCAACCACAGACAAGGTCCATGGAGTGTCTGTGATAGAAGGGGAAGGAGCAGCCCTGCCATGGAAGGGCAGGAGCTTTGCCTGGAGCAGTGGTGCCATCCTTGCTCAGGGATGAAGAGGTCTGAGGAGAGGCACAGAGCTGACTGGGATGGAACAGAGCCCTCCAGCCTACAGGCAGATGCTCCCAACAGCAGGCCTGGTCAGTACAGGGAAAGAGCAAGGCAGGGAAGGCAGAGAAACCCTTTGTCAGGAGGGGCTGAGACCCACAGGCTGAGGGAAGCTGTAAGGGCAGTGACAGCACAGCTGCTCACTTCTCTGGCTACAGGAGCTGAGTGAGGTTCTGGGACAAGGGCCCTGAACTGGAACAAACCACAACACAGCTCAGAGAGAAAGGCAACAGCTTCCTTGGACCCAGAGTACCCCTTCCAAGGCTGCAGCCCACCTCTCCACAACTCCCTCCTGCTTTCCAAGAGCCTTTTGCTCTAGGTGAGAGACTGAGAGCAGAAGAGGCGTGAGCAGCCTGCAGTGAGGCCAGGGGCAGCTGGCAGGGCAGTGCCTGGGCAGGCTGGGCTCACCCCTGCAGCAGGAAGGCAGGTTGCTGTGTGAGTCATGTGCAAGCAGGGGGGAATTTCCTGTTGACACCATATGTTATACATAGATTAGGTCAAACTGGCCCAAGGCCACGAGGAAGGAGAGGAAATGGGATAACTGGGAGAGAGCTGAGAGCAGAAAGAGGGACAGTTTGGGGAGGAGGTGGGGGGGGATGAAGTATATCCTAACCACAGGATGGGAACCAGGATGGAAACAATGGGAATCAGGATGGAAAAGGCAGTAACAAATAAGACAGAGGCCAGGGCTGTTCAAAGAGGTTCCTAAAAGCAAAAGGAAGAGGATCAGCTCCTCGGTGGCAGCAGGGGAAATCCGCTGGTGTCTGAGCCAGCCTGAGCACAGGGAATGCTGCCTGCCCTGGGAGCACAGCGCTCTGGACTTGTGCCTCTTCCCTCCTCTGGCATGGACCATAAGTGAAGAACAAGTCCCCAGAGCAGCAGGGAATGCCAGCCTGCTCTGGGAACAAAGCTCAACAGTTTTCTGCTGGAATAGTGACATTAGTTTCCTGCCCTGTCAGCTCCTTTCCCTCCTCTTACACGGGCCATGAATGAAGGAAAAGTCCCCCTGAGAAACAGAACTCTCAGGCTGTTTTATCAGCTTGCACACAGCCCCTGGCCACATTTGTGCAAGAGCTCATCACTCTCCAGGTATCATCAACAACCCCCAAGGCTTCCTGTTGCAGCTTCACTCAGGGCCAGGGACTGGCAGGGTTCAAAAGCTTTGCTGCCCCTTTGCCCAGGGAATAATGACTTTGACCTCATTTCTTCCAGGGAAGCTGCATGGACACAGTTCCATGGGGTGCAGGGAGATGTGAGCACCATCTTCCAACCAGCTCACTGTCAGGAGACTGGAAGCAGCAGAGGGGGAGTGTGGAGGAACTGGTGCTTACTCATAAGCTGTCACCAAGGTTATGTTTCCTTTGCCATTCCAGCTGCTGGTCAGGGAGTGGAACACAGAATCCCAGAAGGCTGAGGCTGGCAGGGCCCTGCAGAGCTGCTGCAGCCCCAGCCCTGGCTCAGGGGGCACAGGAATGTGTCCAGAGGGGTTTGGGAACCTCCTGAGGAGCCTCCACACCCTCCCTGGGCAGCCTGGGCCAGGGCTCCCTCACCTCACACCAAAGGAGCTTCTCCTCCTGTGCCAGTGGAACTCTTTGTGTTCCAGCTTGTGTCTGTTACCCCTTGTGCTGGCACTTGAAACAAAAGTAAAATGTACCACCTCATCCTCTTGCCACCCTTTAGGGATGGATCAGCATTGCTGAGGTGCCCCTGAGCTCAGGCTTCTCTTCTCCAGACTGAACAGCCCCAGGGCCCACAGCCTTTCCCCTTCACACACATGTTCCAGTGCCCTGATCATCTTGGTGTCCCTGCACTGGCCTCTCTCCAGCACTTCCCTGTCCCTCTGCAGCTGGGGAGCCCACAACTGGCCCCAGGACTCCAGATGAGGCCTCAGCACATGTGGCAGAGCAGAGCAAAGGGGAGCAGAAGCTCCCTGGCCCTGCTGCTGGATCCACACTCTGCTGGATGCCCCCAGGCTGCCACTGGCTCCTTGCCCACGAGCCCACGTTGCTGCTCATGGGCAGTTGATTCTCCCCCAGCAGTGCCAGCTCTGTCTCCTGCTGGCAGGTCACCCCCAGCCTGTGCTGCTGCAGGGGCTTGTTCCTCCCCAACTGCAGGACTCTGCCCTTGCCCTTGGTGACCCTCAGCAGGTTCAAACCCACAGACAGCAAGTGAGCTGAGGCACTCACCGGGCAGCCCAGCAGAGGGGACAGGAGGTGCTCGGCCGTGGGGCTGCGGGCTGGCTGCTTTGCCTCTGTGCCACCGCGTGTGCCACTGCTGCCCGTGTCTCCTCTGCCTGTGCAGCTGGTGTGCTGAGCTGCATCTCCACCCCCTTGGCTGCTGGTCACTGTGCTGCCCAGCTGGGCACAGCCTGAGCTGATGCTGTTGGGAGGGGGTGGCTGCTGAGCTGCGTGGGCCGGTGCCAGGGGGCTGGGCGATGTGGCTGGGGAGCGGCTCAGCTCGCTGGGCACTGGTCGTCCCTCAGGGCCTTCCAGGCTTGGCTTGGCTTTGCTGAACTCAGACAACACCCTGGAAATAGAGAAGGGGGCAGCTTGAATGTCATAAAAGCAAATGATGACCCCCCCAAAGCCAGGGCCCCACTGCTGGCTTCCCGTGGGCTGGCAGCACCCGTGGGTGTGCAAACACCCCCGTGGCACCCACCCTGCCAAGAGCAAAACATGTCATTTGTCCCCTACAGCCCAGTCCCCTGGGGGCAAGGAGCCTGCCTGCAAAGGGGGCTTCTCACTGCACAGCCCTGTGCTCCTCAGGGACATTCCTGCTGGAGGGAGGGCTCTGGGTGCTCCCCTCAAGCTCACAGACAGCTGCCAGACACGTACCCAGCCACAGACCCTGGGCCAAACTGCAAAGCTTTTCATCATCCTTAATGAGCAATTAGTGGAGCCCAGGCAGGAGAGAGGCTGCTCTCAGGGCCCCAGCTTCAGCTCCAGCCAGCTCAACCCAAGCCAGGCCGAGAGGAGAGCGTCAAGGGACGTGTTTCCCTCAGGAGTTCAATCCAATCAAGGCAGGTTCCCCCCAAAGTGCCATTATGGATGGGGAAAGGACAGACCCTAAACCCTCCTGAAGCCCTTTATCAGGAGGAGGGTGCCTTTGCCAACCAGCACCCTGTGGCCAGGCTCCTTGGCTCCTTCACAGCCAGCATTACTGGCATTACTCATGCCTCAGAGCTTATCCAACCAGCTGGAAATCTTTGTGCTGGGCAGAAATAACTCATAAGGATGACAAACTTCACAAGCTCCCTCCCCTAAATTGTCTGCCAAAGCTGCAAATTAGAACCCTTTAGACCAAACTCTTTCACCCTGCAGAAAGGCCCTGGAGCATCTTGTGCTGTATGCCAGGGAGATGTGTCACTCCTGGGGCTGGGGAGTGGCATTTCTGCTCTGGTAAAGAGGACAGACACACACTTGAGTGGCTGGGAGCTCATGTGCCGTGGCAGCAGGGTCCCAACAAGCCACACTGAGTGTTCCTTGTTACTTTTCAGGCTCGCTCTAGGAGGAACAAAACCAGAGGAGAAAGCCTCCCTGCCAGAGAGAGGAAACAAAGGAGAGGCTTAGAGAATCCCTCTGAAGAGGAGATGTAGGAAAAGACTCACTCTTGCAGCGATGTGTCCAGGTCCCCAGCAGTGGCCGTGCCCGGGTCGGAGTCGCAGGAGAGCGGCTCGGGGCTGCGGGCGCCGGGCGCCGGGGGGATGCTGTCGGAGCCCAGGCTGGACGAGAGCTGGGAGGAGCTGGTGGTGTTGAGGCTCAAGGAGGAGGCTGTGAGCTTGGCTTTGCTGCTGGCTTTGCCAATGGCTAAGGCAGGAGGTTGAACGTCGGTGTCATCCGAGGACTGGGAGATGGAGCCCAGCGAGGCCGTTCTGCGCGGCTCGGCCGGGAGCGGCTCCAGCGGCTCGGGCGCGGGGCACAGCCCCGACAGGGCCAGGGGGGTGACAGTCCACTCATTCAGCACTGCTGATTTATAGGAGAGCTCAAAGGTTAAGGATGCTAAACCCTGCAGGTAGCTAAGGAGGAACTCACACTCCTCGGCATCCAGGAGCAGAGCAGAGGGCTGGTAGTACTCGGGCAGGCGGGAGCTGTCGCGCAGCAGCAGCTTGAGGTAACACTCCACGAGGCCATCGTTGAGAGCCAGCCTGAGCCAGGCCCGGCACCTGCCCACGTCTGTGTTGATGAAGATGAGCTGTTCCAGCTCTGACACGATGTTTCTGGGGAAGGGGAGGGAAGGAACACAAAGGGATGTGAGCAGCTCTGTTTCTGTCTCATCACCAGGGGTGGATCCTCCGTTGGGAACTCCCCGAGCTGCTCTGCCATGGGGAGCTGAGGAGCTGGGACAGAGGCCTTGCAAAGTGCCTTTGCTTGATGGGAACTGTGGTTTTCCATGGAGGAAAGACAAAGAGTTCCCAAGTGCCTCAAAGCAAACAAGCCCAGGCAGCCCTCAGGTGCCTCTGGGTGCTCCTCTCCCTGGCTGGAGGCATCTCCCACACAGCAGTCCCTCTGGATCAAGGATGCAGAGAGGGAAATCCCCTCTGTCCCTGCATGTTTGCTCTGGCTGGACACTCCTCGGTGACAACTGTGTGTTTCAATGTAAGCTTCACATTTAAAATCAGCCAGGACACAGTGAGAGCTGCAGCAGCAGCTCCCCTCCCTAGAAAAGAGGCCAGGTCAGCTTGAGCTCCTCAAGCCACCTCAGCTTGCTGACCTCCACTGCTCTGCCCTGAAGCTCAGCTCCCTCATCCTCCTGCTCCCTGCTCCCACCAGCCCTGCAGATGCTACAGAAACCAGAGCAACCCTTTGCAAAGACCTTTTAAGGGACTGAGAACAAGGGACAGAGTAGAGACATCTCTTCCCATCCAGTCACCTTCCTGCTCACCGTGAGCACTGGCAGGGGCTGCCCAGATGGGCTGTGGAGGCTCCTTGTCTGGAGCCATCCCAACCCCAGCTGGATGAGCTCCTGTGTGCCCTGCTCTAGGTGATGCTGCTCTGGCAGGGGGAGCTTTGCAGGTCCCTTGAGATGCTGTGGCTGTGTGATTCCCTGAGACATCTCTCCCCCCAGCCACCCTCCTGCTCACCATGCCCCACAAAGCCCAGCGTGCAGGGGCCGCTGAACCGCTCACTCACCGGTGGGTGATACTCTTCAGCAGACCCCAGAAAACCGGCTGGGGAAGCGTTCCTCGGCCTCCTCCTTTCTTCCCTTTCCCTCCACTCTCTGCCTTGATGTGCTTGGCCTTCAGCCCATGCACAAAGACAGCTTCCAGGGCGCTGCACAGGGTGTTGGCGTTCCCATCGTCGCTGGTCACGATGGCGTCGGAGGTCACGTACTGCTTCTGCAGGGCCTTGATGGCATTCACCAGCTGCTTCTTGATCAGCTGCAAGGCAGGAGGGACAGGCTTGGCTCAGGGGGAAAAACATAAGGGGTGGGAAAGATTTCATGTAGAAGGGCTGTGAAACTGCAGGGCTGATCCAGAGGGAAGCACCATGTGAGTGCAGCCCCTCACCTGGCAGCGGCTGCTGGGGGCTCCCTGTTGGCATCACGCCTCACTTGGCTTTTTTCTCTTGCAATTAGTAATTGATGCAGTTTTAGCTGGTGTTTCAGAGCCCATGGGGTTGCTGGGGTTGCCTGGAAGGTGTGTGGTGCTTCTGCTGTGGATATCAAATCATTCAGGGCTCCCCAGCTGCAGAGGGACAGGGAAGTGCTGGAGAGAGGCCAGCACAGGGCCAGCAAGATGCTCAGGGCACTGGAGCATGTTCCTGCTGAGGAAAGGCTGTGGGCCCTGGGGCTGGTCAGGCTGGAGGAGACTCAAGGGGGCCCCTAAAGGGCCTGGGGCCAGTGTTTGGTGTGTGGAGGGCAGTGGCAGGGCTGTGGGGAGGGTGAGCTCACCTGTATGGCTTCCTTGGGGTCATCAGCATGGCTCGAATGCATCTCAGCTGCTGCCTCTCCCCGTGCTGGGCGCTGCCTTCACATGTCACCTTTGGGAGAAGGAGCAGGAGCACGTCTGAGCAGCCACTTGGCTTGGAAGGAACTCACCTGTCAGGTGATGGACACCCAGTGTCAGGGCAAGAGGCCCAGATGAGGTGCCACATCACACCCTGAGGCATTTTGCAAGAGCTGAGGGCCAGGGAGCTGGATCCCAGAGCCACGGGCTGCACCGAAACACATCCCACGCCTGGCTGGGACTGGCCAGTGCCAGGCAAGGCACAGCATGGCCCAGAGATGGACAGGGGATAATTAACCCTTGGCAGTTGCCTGCAGGCAACCCTAAACCTGAGGTGAGGCTCAGGACTGCTTCCCTTCTGTTTCTACACCACCAGGGATTTAGTGAGTGAGACTGAAGGATGGCACTCAAAACCCAGGTGAGTGGCATCGAGGTTGCCCAGCCAGAGAGGTGTCACCCACCCCCAGCAGCCCCATGGCAGCTCAGCACTCTGGTATGTGCTGGAGGAACCCAGCTGGGATGGATCCCCTTCCCCTGATGGCACAGAGCTCTCTGGGAAGGAAGGATTGGAGGTTCTCTGTCAGGTTTCCAGCTGCCCTGGCCAGGAGCAGATGAGCCCGGGGATTCCCCCACTCCTGGGGGTTGCCCGTGACAGGGCTGCTCTGCTGCAGCTGCTTTTGGTGGGAGAGAGTAAAATCAGTGCCCTCCCACTGCAGGCAACCCAGGCAAAAGCCAGGAGGGCAGTGGCAGCCTCTGTGACTGCAGGGTGATTGCAAACATGGGACCACTGACTTCTGCCTCCTGGCCTGTCGTGCTGAACCCGAGCTGTGCCTGGAGGCTCTGTGAGCAGAGCTCTTGATGATGTCCTGGTGCTGAAAAGGGGCTGAGAGCTGCTCCAGCACCAGCTCCCACTGTAAAGCTTGCTAAGGACGTGGGAAATTGGAGAAGAAAAGTGTTGGAAGCACTTGTCATCCCCATGGAGAAGGAGAGAGCCCAGCAGCTGTCAGTGGGGCTTGCTGTGGCACCCAGACTGCACATTTCCAAGCCAAGCCTGAGCTGACAGCTTCTCCCTGCCCTGTGAGCCATCAGATCAGGGCAGAAACATGTTTAGCAGAGCAGGAGCTACACAGGCCAGTCCTGAAGGCTCAGATCTAGAGCAGCCCCAGTCTGAAGCAGCCTGAAGCCAGAGCATCCCAAACGCAGAGCAAGGCAGAGCACCCCGTGCACGTGCCACACCAGCAGGGCAAGAGCTCTCTCTGGGGACACAGCCCTGCATGGAGCCTCCTTCTTTCCAGCACACAGCCACACTCAAAGAAAAGGAAGCTGCTTTTGCCACCACTTGTCATAAGATTTCCTCTCTTGGGCTTGCAGCAGAGGAATGGGGGAGCACAGGGATTGCAGGAACCTTCACCTCTGCCTTGGAGGCTCGGGGGCTTTTTGGGAGGAGCGAGCGGACAAGTGGCAGCAGGGCTTGCTGGGGACCACACAAAGCCATCCCCAGCTCTGCCCTCCACAGGGGAGGTTCAGGCTCCTCAGGGCAGCCTCTGCCACTTTCCCCACCACCCTCCTGCACACATCCTGCCAACAAGCCAGACAATCCCACCCAAGACCAATCTGAGGTGCCAGAGCTGGGGGCTGAGAGACCCAAGGGTGGGAGAAGCAAGCTCAGGGCACACAGGGGCATTTCTTAGGCCCTTGTGCTTCAGCTCCACAGCTGCACCTGCCAGCTCTGCTCTCCCTGTCTCGGCCACCCCGGTGTGCTTGGCCAGAGGTGACAGCAGTGCTGCCCCAAATCCACTCTCCTTCGCCAGCATCACCCCTCCCAGCACCTGCAGAGGCTGAGAGGTGGAGGACAACACCCAGCACCTTCACCACGGGCCTCTCTGCTCCCACCACGACCAGTTCAACCAGTTGGATCCCAGCTTCTGTTGGTGGGGCAGCGTTTTCCTGCACGACAAGTGCAAGGAAGCACCTCCCAGGCACATTGCACCTGACCCAGAAGTGAAACACGAGGCAATCAGAGCAGCAGCCCTTCTAGAAGAGGAACCAGAGGGCTGGGGAGCACTTCCAGGCAGCTCCTGGAAAGCCACAGCTGATTCCTTGTGATCTTGAGAAGATAAGAGATGGGATTGAACCCCACGTTGTTCCCCAGTGGTCACCACCCCAGAGGTTTCACAGAGCACAACATCAACCCAGAGGACAAAACAAGAGAGAAAGAAAAGCAGGCAGAGAGCTGGGATACCAGAGAAGAGAAGGGAGCTGTTTGGCTCACCACAGTGCTGTGAAACTGCCAGATCTCCTCTGGGAAGGGCTGGTGGGGATCCAGGCTGGGGCCAGGAGAGGCACAGCCCCTGTCCCAGTGCTCAGCCCTGTGGCTCTGCCCAGGAGAGACGTGCTCCTGGGCTATAAATAAACAGCAGGTCACTGCTTCTGCTCAGCCAAAGGGAACCAGCAGCCCAGGACAGCAGCCTGACAGGGTGACTCAAGGCCTGGACACGGAGCCAGTCATCTTCCAAGCACGAGGGCTGCACCAGTCACCCTCTGCCCCAGGGAAGTGAGGCCTTTGATGGGACTGTGGGTCCAAGGGCTGGTGCTGGGATGGGCCTCTCCTACACAGCTTCTGCCTTCCTCCCAGAGACTGGGAATCATAGAATCATAGGGGTTGGAAGGGGCCTTCAGAGCTCATTCAGATCAACTCCCCTGCCAAAGCAGCTCCCACCTAGATCAGGTCACACAGGGACGTGTCCAGGTGGGTTTGGAAACCTCCAGAGAAGGAGCTTCCACAACCATAGAGCTTCAAATCCCAGGCAGCCCCAAGCTGAGGGAGCCTGGGAGCAGGAAAGCCCTTGAAAAGAATTAGGGAAGAGTTAGGGCAGGGCTAGAGCCCAGCCCCAGCTCACAGCAGCATCCTTACCTTCACCCTCAGCTCTGCCATCACTCCCACTACAGCAACACGGGCATCACAAGGGATGGGGACCAACGTGCCACCCTCTGCCCCACAGCAAAGGGACAGAGAGCAGAGACAGAGACCAAGGTGCCACCCTCTGCCCCACAGCAACATCCTCCTTTTGCAGCTGACCAACCTGAGTGTGGACAGGCCAGAAGTGCTGCTGCTGAACCCCTCCAACTCGTGTCCCCACTGCCTGGGGTGGCAGCAGAGCCTGCTGAGTGTCCAGCGCTGCCCTCCACAGCAGGACTGTGCTTCTCAAGCCCTCCAAAGTGACAACTCCTTCCAGCCTGTTGCCAGCTCCTGTGCCAGGCTGCAGGGAGCTGCAGGGAAGGCTCAGCTTGGCTTTCCCCAGCGTTGCAGCCGATGGGGCTGGGCAGCAAGGGCACAGGGAGTTGTGAAAGCCTCAGAGCGTGGCAGGGAGATGGCCCTGTGCTTACACTCCCAGTTTTTGTCCCACTTTGGATTCCCAGAGCTGGAGTTTCCAGGTTGGTTCAGTGGCCAGTGGGTAGGGTGGGCAGCTGGCATCCCTCAGCATCCCTCAGCACGGAGCAGGGCTCGCTGCAAGCAAGGCAACAAGAAAACAGCTCTTGAAACTCAGCTGGACACAAGAACCACTCAAAGCCTCCTGCAACCTCTGCCTTGGAGTGAGAAAACGTCCTTTCTAGTGAACCACGGCGCTGCCCCGGGGCTGCCCGTGCTGGGAGCCGCGGGTGGGCAGCCTGAGGGCCGCGGGGGGCACACGGGGGGGGTCGGGCCGTGACACTGCACCCCACGGACCCCCCGCGGTCTGGGTCCCCCCCAATGCTCCCCCTTTCCCACCCCCCCCATCGCTCACCGGCTCCGCGCCGCCGCCCGGGGAACCCGGAAGTGCGCGCACGCCCCGCCCCTCGTGACGTCACCGCGCCGCGCACATGCGTGTGCACAGAGGCTCGCGCGCTTGTGCAAGGGGCTGGCAGCCGCGCACGGGGGCGCGCACGGACGTGCACTGCACACATGCACATGTGCATTGCACACACACACACTGTGCACACACCCGCATGTGCAGACCACGCGGGAGCCTTCGTGTCTGAAAGGCACAGTGGGGAGTCTCCAGCAGCCAGGGCCACGTGGCTGGGGATTAGGTGTTGCTCAGGGTAAGGACTTGCTCGTGGAACAGCAGGGGTGTGATTTACTGCTGCTTTGGGGGTTGGGGACTCTTGGGTGTGATTTGCAGGTGCTTTGGCTGCAGGGTTTTGGGAGCAAACTGCTGAAGGAGACTCAGAACATCAAGATTTGTAAGGAGGCTAAAAGGTGCTTCCTTCACCCCTGCCTCTTACATACATGTGCAAGTCTGTGCCAGCAGCCACATTTCTAGGAAGGGCCCATCCTCACTTCCCAGCTCCCTGCTTCTCCCTGCCTCCAGCATGACCTCAACTCCCAGAGCTCTCCTAATCTCACCAACGTTTATGTCTGCCTCTCTTATCAGTGCAGGGCTTTGCAGGGTACTCCCCTCCTGCTTAACCCCAGGCTGAAATGGATGGGTAGGCTTTGAGAGAATCAAAAGGCTTGTTTTTGGCTTCCCTGAGGGGAAGGGTCCTGCAGGGAGGCTGAGACTCTGTGGGCACGCTGCCTCCTCATTGCTCCACCATTGTGCCATCTTTGCCCTGATGCATGTGGAGCCTCCACACCCTCCCTGGGCAGCCTGTGCCAGGGCTCCCTCACCTCAGCACCAAAGGACTTTCTCCTCCTGTGCCAGGGGCACTGCCTGTGTGCCAGCCTGTGCCTGTTACCCCTTCTCCTGAAGGCACAGCCCTGCCCTGTGTGCTCCAGCTTGAGTGACAGCTGTCTGTCAAAGCAGTTATCAGCTTACCTCCATGAGACAGATGCTGACACACACCAGAGCCTGTCACTGCAGATGTTGCCACTGGGAGAGAAGGAAAGTGTTGCTCCTTTGGTTCCTTGTAATCCAGAAGGACACATCCAGTATCTCTCCTCCCTTCTCTGTGGGTCTCTTGCCCACCCCCTGGCCAGGGCCATGCCACAGAACACCTCTGACATGCCCTTTGCAGGGGGAAGGCTGCTGTTATCCCACAGCTTACACAGAAAATGCTGCTTTGTGTTTAGTCTCTGCTGGGCTTTCCTCTCTGTCAGTGTGTCAGACATTGCTCTTGTAGAAAAGCAGGTTCCTTTTATTCAGGCATAGGCTGTCCCCCTGCCTGTGCTTCTGTAGTCCTGCCTTGGAGGCAGTGCTTCCTCTGCATCCTCCATGGCTCCTGTCCCATGAGTTTTCCTGGTCTCTCCCACAGCATTGGATTAGTTTTGAGGCCTCAAGACCAGGCTAAACACTCTCTGCTGGGGAGAGTGGAAGGGGGTGTTTTCAAGGAGCTGTGCATGTTTGTGATGCCTGCATGTTGTCAGTGAGGTTTAACCTGCCAGTTGCTTCCCAGGGGTTTTGTGCTGCCTGGTTCAGACCTAAGTCATGCTCCTTTGCCAGCCAGCCTATGCTTGTCTCTCCCTCTACAGCTGGAATGTGGTGCCCCTGGTCCTGCAGGCATTAGCAGGGGTGAGATGGTGTTTTTCACAGCCACCACACTCTGAGCCTCGTGCAGTTTGTTCTGGAGCTCAGACACCAGTCCCTTTGCTAGAAAACAGTTTCCTTCTACCAGTTCCACTGGTCCAGCCCATGCATTGAAGGCTGTGCAGCATCACCATCAGCTCCTGACTGGCTTTACCCCCTCCTGCCTGCAGAGGTGCTGAGGGGAAGGTGGACTTGTCCTGGCAATGTGACCCTTGGGGTTGCTGAGATCCCCACCAGTGCTGGGCAGGCTCAGGAGAACCCAAGTGTTACCCTTTTGTGGTCTCTGAGGGAAGGCTCCTGGGGCTTGAGCTGGTGTGTTCAGTTTGCTGCATTGTTCTGCTTTCATCATTCCTCCTTCTGTCTCTGCCAGAGCATCTGTGTGAGCTGTAAAACACCAAGAGAGCAGATCAGTGACTCGGCGTCACGAGGAGCTCGCTGCCAAAAGACAGGGCCAAAGGTTTCCCTGGAGCAGCAGGAGCTGCTCTGTGAGAGCAGGGAGTGTGTGAGCTGAGTGCTGGATGTGTTGCAGACAGGGAAAGTCTTGTTAAATCAATCAGATTCTCTCAGTGGGGCACAACAAATAGCTGTTGCTTTTCTGGTGTCTCCCAGGGCTGTGTTTGGATTTGCTGTCAGAGTATCCCACAGCCCCACATGAGCCAGAGTTGAGTTGTCAGAATCACCATCAAGCTTTTAAACTCAAGAGTAAGCCTGGAAAGCAGAATACCCAAAGACAGGGTGTTTGTCCCTGATGAGTTGTCCCCATGAGCCCTTCTCCCTGCACTCAGGAAACTCGGGGCTTCACGCTCAAACGCCTCTGGGTTGTTGCCTGCAACAATCTGCAGCCAGAGTGAGCCCCTGAGAACAGAGAGCTCTGCTCCCATCACCCAGGCTGAGGGGGAAGATGTGAGCATTTGACCCAGAGCAATGCAAACAGCCCCAGAGGGCTCCTGGCCTGGCATGGAAAGGGCACAGGCTGGGTCTGCACAGTGGGATAAGAGTCCTCCACCAAGGCTGCAAACACGACCTTATCTCTGATCCTGCTGTGCAGAGAGCTTCATGCCAGGTGCAGGCTGACATGGGCAAGAGTATTTGTAGATTACAAAGGTATTTGGGCCTTTGTTTTTTATTAATCCCTGTTAAAATGAGAGGAAATTTGACACAGAAATCCCTTCAAGTGTCTTAGCCCTAAATGGCTCAGCAGCCTGTTCTCCCCAGGCTCCTGGTGAGGTCAGGCTCATTTGTCCACATCCAGTTTGAAAGTGACTTCCTTGGGGACCCTGAAAACCTCTGTTTGCAGAAGTGCAGCTTGTCTCAGCTTTGAATAGGATGACATTTACCCTGAGCAAAGACTGAGCAGGACAGCACGTTGCTCACGCTGCACGAGAGAGTAACGGTGCTCGGTGTCACCTCACAGCCCGCAGGGGAGACTGGGACACTCTCCTCGTCTCCTGCACATGGGGAGCAGAGGGACCAGGCAGCTTTCTGAGCTCACTCAGGTGAGTGCTGGAACCTGTGTATCCCAGCCTCCCTCCAACACATGGTGCTTTGCAGGAGGTTCCTGCAGAGCCTGCCTAGGAGCATCCAGGCTTAGGCATCTTGGGCTTTGCAGTGTATGGGGCAGGTTTGAGGTGCAGCTCAGCAATGTTGCCAGACCCTTTGGCCATGTCTGTGCTGTGTCTTGGACCCCTTGTGCTGCTGAGCTGTGACTGCTCAAGGTATAGTGGCACTGGAGAGGCTCAGGAGGCTGTCAGGGGAACTTTGGGGGCTTTATGAGCAGATGGTGCCTTCCAATGGTTGGGAGCAGAAGTGGGCAGGCATGGTTTCCTTGGCTAGATGTGCTGTGTGGATTGGAAGCTCCTGTGTTTGTTTAGCCCAGCAAGCTGTTCCTCCTCAAGATAGTATTTGACACAGAAGATACTTGTAATCACCAGCAACTTTGTTTTTTCCAAGTCATGTGCTCAAAGGAGAACTTTTTGTGCCTGTGTCTCAGGGAGCACAGGCTGAGGTCTCCCATGTCCCATCTGTGCTTCCTGCACTGGCCTTTGGCCTGATTTAAAGGCCTCACATGAGTGATGCTCCTCTAAAGTCTGCCCAGATCTAGTGTCCCTGGGCCTGGCCATGAGCCACCAGGCTGGACTGATGCCACTCAGGTGGCCAATGCTGCCTGGGAACCTCTCAAATGGGACTAAGCTACAGCATCTCCTGAAGCTAAAGGAAATCAAGGAAGGTTTGATGCCTCTGTTGACATCCTCAGGGAGCTTAGCACACTGGGGAGCACTGGTGGCTCTCATGTGGAACCTGCTGGTCCTCCCCAGGGTTTGGGTGGTGTGTTTCCCCTGGCAGAGGCAGCAGGCCCTATCACTGGCATGGTTGCTAAAGATAAGAGGCTGCTGGAGAAGAAAATCCCCATCGTCATGCCTGTGAATCCAACCTGGGTAACACACAGTTTGCTTCCATTTCATCTACAGCTCTGGGAAACTCCCCCTCAGCCCCACTCAGAGAATCACTGTGGCTGGAAAAGGAAATCCCAACAGACAAAAGATGTTCCCCTCATTTCTGAGGGAGGTTTCAAGCAGAAGACAGGCTTGTCCTGTGGCATCCAGGTGCTGGGTTTACCTTTAGAAGCTGGAACTAGTCCCAAAATACAACCTGAAAGAGAAACATCCCCCCACCTTCACTTAAAACAACCCTGTGGGAAAGGTGAAGTCCTGCTTCTGAGCAGGTGAGTTTGAGAGGTTCTCAGAAGTAAATAACAAGCCTTAAGCTTACTGGGGTTACTGGGTGGGTTTGTTTCCCAAGCACACCCCCTTGTTTCAGCTGGGAGCCAGTCCCTGGCTACTCACAGTGTTTCCAGGAGGGCTGTTGTCAGGAGCAGTGTGAGCAGCATCTGCTGAGTCACTTCTGTTGCATCCAGCTCCCTGAAAAAAACACATCAAAATGTCAGGTGGCATGACCAGAACTCTGCTCCAAGAACAAGCCCAGGGCCCTGGTGATTGCTCACAGAGGGACCCACTTCTAACCAAATGCTTCAAAGCCTTCTTGTCTTTCTGCCTCTGGCACAATGAGGTTGGGAGAGCAGTCAGGTTTGCTCCTGGATCTCTGCTCTCCTCACAGCAAGGCACACAAATCTCTGTTAATGTGGGAATAATGATTCCATCCTGAGAGCTAGCTCCTGACTGGGTGAGGGGTGGGTTTGTGGTGGGGGAGGATCCAGCTGACTGTTACAGATGGCAGATGTGGATTTGGCAGAGCAGTTTCGACTCAGCACCTCCCCAAAGAGTTTCCTTTCAAGTGGAGAACAAACATTTCAGCCTGAAGAGAAAAACACTGGCTGAGTGCTGAGGAAGGGGCTGGGATGAAGGCTGGAGGCAGGAACAGATGCTCCTGGGCTCATTCACACAATACATCAGGTCTTGATTATCTCCAGCTCAAAGAGCAAAAGCCCAGAAGTGTTTCTTCTGGAAAACACAACATCTCTCATTCCTCCTCAGCTCACACCTTCTCTTTTCTTCCCCCATTGCCCTCAGGACTTGGATGTCATTGTGGAGCCTCCTTTTCCATATTTCCACTGTCCATAAACTCTCTTATCTTCAGTGTTTCTTTCTTATCTATCCCCTTGGGCTCCCACTGCTGCTGTTTGAACATGGTGCTGGTTCAAGGAGGTTCTGTACTTCACAGACAGCAAATGTGCTCTTAGAGGCACAGAACCACAGAATCCCAGCATGGTAGGAGCTGGAAGGGCCCTGCAGAGCTGCTGCAGTCCCAGCCCCTGCTACAGCAGCTTCCCCTGGCTCAGGGGGCACAGGAACGTGTCCAGGTGGGGTTGGGAACCTCCTGAGGAGCCTCCACACCCTCCCTGGGCAGCCTGGGCCAGGGCTCCCTCACCTCAGCACCAAAGGAGCTTCTCCTCCTGTGCCAGGGGAACTCTTTGTGTTCCAGCCTGTGCCTGGTTACCCTTTGTCCTGCCACTGGCCACCACGAAGCAAAGTGTCACCCCATCCTGTTGGCATTCACCCTTTAGGTGCTCTTGCTCACTGTGGAGTTCCTCCCTGATCTACCTTTAGACCTGGTGACACTCCACAGCCTCTGTAAGAACTGCCTCCCCTGGCAAGTGCTGCTCCAGATCTGTGTGCTGAGGTTTCCACCAAGCTTTCTGGGGACAGGGATGACTTGTGCCTGTCCCACAGGAAGCTGGAGCACAGCAGTATGGATTGGGAGGAAATATGCAAATCCAAGGTAGAACAGGCAGGAAACTGCTGTTCTCTCTTTTTCCCCTAAACCTGTCAAGGAGAGGAAATGAAGTGCACATGTGCTTAATCTATTTCTATCCCAGGATACAATGAGCCTTGGAGAAATGGCTGCTGGTGTGGCTGCAGACAAGCAGGCTGGGATCTCTCACCCTGCTGTGGGCCATGCAGCCCTCTGCATTGATCTCCTCAGCTCTGCCAGCCTTTGAGCAGGAGACATTTAGTCACGGTTCTAAAAATAACAGGGAGGCTTTCTAGCACAGAAAGGGTCAGAAATGCAAACAGCCTTCAGGAAATACCCTAGAAAGAAACTCTCCTAACTCGAAGGAGCTGCCAAAACAAAAGGGAAGGAGCTCCAAGGCCTGTTCCTCATGGCCAGGGTTTCATTGCAAAGCAAATCCCTGCTAAAGGCAGAGCACAGAACACTGGTTGCACTTGCACTGTCATGTTTACTCCCATTTGCTGTGCCACTGTGTGTCACACAGCTCTGGTTTCAGGCCTTGTGTGGCTCTGCTGTTGGCTCTCTGCTGTGTAACCTGCTGTAACCTTCCTGAGCAGGGGGAGCTTTCACCTCAGAGATTTGGGGGTTTTTTCTAGCTCAGATGCCACCTGAATGATTTGAGGGCTTGATTATCTTCTCTGGTAACAGGGAAGATTCTGTGTGCAGGCACAGTTGAGCAGCTGAGGGTGTACCTGGATGGTCAGGTACAGCTGCAGCCTGCCTTCCCCTGTGCCATCAGGGCTTTGCTTGCTGCAGGCAGCCACAACAACATGACCAGCACTTGTCTGAAGGCTCAGAGACACACATGTGACCAAAATGGTTAGTTTCTCTCTCAGTTCCTCCCTTCTACATCCCTTTCAGTGAAAAGGTTACAGCAAATGTGGAAGTGTGGAAAGGGCACGTGAAAGGGAAACCTCAACTCCACTGCCATGCACAGCTCTGCTGGGACAGGCTTGTAGACACCTGGCCTAGGTTTAGCAATCTAAAGGTTCCTTGTCTCAGCCCAAGCAGCTGCCCAGTCTTGTTCTGCAGCAAACAGAAGGGGAAATCTCTTTGGGGAGTGATTCATCCCCTCCTCAGGTTCCCAGGATCCCTCGGATGAATGGGAAGTGCCTCTTCCTCTCCATGAGCAATACAGGGAGCCTGAGCAATCAGCTTAATCCTGGGCAGACATGAGGCATCTCAGATTAGAGCATGAGCTTTCTTCTGTAGGAGATGGGGTCTGGAGCTCCCAGGGAGGCAGCTGAGTGGTGGGAGGAAGGTCTTTGCACGTGCAGTCTCCACAGTACTTTAGGGAGCTCAGTTTTCAGCCTCATGGAAGGGGAGTGTGGCTGGAGGCCTGTTTCTCCACTGGCACTACTTTGTTTTCCACCATTCCCCAGCTTGAGATAAGGCTTAGAGGCAGCCCTGAAGCTCACTCACTGCAGCAGCAGCTCCAGAAAGGCCAAACCCAGCCTGGACTTGGCTCCTTCCAAGCCCATGTGCATGCTGGGAAAGACAAAGCCTCCCTTTCTGGGGGTGAAACACAAGCAGGTGAGGGCCACACTCAATAAGCCCCATCACACATGGGGCTGGAGCTGAGATACTTACAGTGATCTGCATATATGAGCAGAGAGGGGAGTTTGGGACACCTCTCTCATTTCAGCTTCTCCAATAACAAGAGAGGTGGAACCCAAACCATGACCCTCACGAGCCAAATCCACAGCAGGGCTTCCCTTGCTGTCAGCTTGTCCCACACAAGTAGTATTTTTATCTTTGACCTGAGGTTTGTGTGGAGAAATGACTGTAGCTGTGGCTCCTCTCAGGCTCAGGCAGTCTGGGCACTAAAGCTCTGAGGGGTTTATTTCTGTCTCTTAGCCTTTAAGATAAGAAACGAGAGCGTGACGGCGGCCAGGCAGAGGGCAGAGAGCAGGGCAAAACCTTGCCATTCTTGTTTCACACTTCCTTTGTCTGAACCACACAGGAAACCCTATAAATCTGTGAAAAAATGAACTTCAAGGAGCAAAAACCCACCCCTGAATGTTCCTCTGCTCCCTTCCAGGCACTGTTAGAGGCAGAGAGCTCAGTGCACTTCCACGTGACAGTCTGGGGTTGCACATTTGTTTCTCTGCTAAGAGGGAGGACTCATCTGGATATGCAAGGCATGGGCAGCATTTGCTTTGCTCCAGGTGGTTCTCACCTCAAAAAGTGTTGGATAAGCAGAGCAAGGGAGGTCATTTGTTAGCTTGAGGTCAACTGAAAGTCATCCAGGCTCTGTGGGAAAGGGCAGCAGCCTCCTGCTCGGTTGGATTTCGGGAAATGAGAGCTGCAGTTTGCCTCTCTGGCACCCTGCTCTGCTCTGGCTGCAGCCTCAAACTGAGGAGGAATAAAGCATGTTTGCAAGGGGTGTGCTGGGGAGCAGAGGTCTGAGGGATAGGCAGAGGACAGTACCAGCAGGAGCGTCAGGAGGAGCCCCTCAGCAAAACAGAGCCTTCTCCTTCTGTTTGTGAAATGAACCAGGTCACACTCATTTCAAGAGGGATCTCAAATCACTCCTGGGGCTCTTCCCTGAGCTCTCCCAGTTTTCAAGCATCAAAAGAGAGGTCAGAAAATCTGAGCAGGGGTTTGTTATCAAATAAGCATTTACCCCCAGCACACCTCCTCAGGATGCAGGTAGCTTGCTGCCCCTTCCCACTCCTCGTGCTGCCTCTGGGCTCCACTCATCCATCACACCAGGTTCCAACATCTGACTCCATTAATGAAAACCCCTGTTTGAAATGAGACAAAGATAACACCCCAGCTACTTCTAGCTGGGGCTCAACACATCCTGAGACTTTGGCTTCCTCCTTGAAAGGGAATTTCGCTTTGAGCCACACTGTTCTGTGCCTCAGCACCACAGCTACTCCTGCTGGTAAGACATCTCCTCCTGCTGATCTCAGCCAACCTGAACTCCTGCAGGGAGGCCTTGTTCCTTTTCTTCTTCCAGGAGTGCTCTGCACATCTGTTTGTTGTGCTGTCTAAACAATAATCACGCTGTTAAGCTGCCTTCCATATATAGCTGACCTGGATAAGTTGACAGGAAAACACTTCCTCCTCTTCTCCAAACCCAGTGTATGTGTATATAGATCTATTTTGGGGTTTAATTTTAGTAACAGTAGCTTTATTGCCCATTTCTTCTGCTGCTTGGAGAGAAAGGCACCAATGGCTGTGACACACACGTCATTGCACAGCCTTCGGCTTTCAGTCCTACCCCAACCCTGCAGAGCTTTGGGAAACCAGGGGAAGGCAGAGCTGCACTAATTAGATGGCAGCTCCCAGCCAGGGAGCTCCTCATCCAAACTGAGAGCAGACAAAACTTCTTCTTCTTCGAGCTCAAACTCCTGCAAGGACAATTCGTTGACCTGGGAAGAGAAACCAGCAGTAAACGTGTTTCTCTGCACCATAGTTCAGCTTCACCCCTCTGCACCTGGAAACAACATCAACTCAGGAATGTTTCTGCTTTGGAAAGACTGACATCACGAGGCAATGAACTTAAAAGGCCACCCAAGCACTCTCTTCCCAAGCAAGTCCTTCCAAATCCCTGTCTGTTCCTCTTCTGGAAGGTGCCTTGAGCAGAGCAAGCGCCGATTCCCTCCCACGCAGCAGCCCAGGGGAGGTGAGGCAGCAAGGGGAGGGCAGGGCTGGCTCTTCTGCTTCAAGAGAGGTTGGAGTTGCAGAAGCTTTCTGTTTCACTTTGCTACTCCCTTCTTTTCTGGTCATTACAGGTTAGGTCAGCCCTCTGTGGGCTTGCAAGAGGTCAGACAGAAGGGGCTGTGCCAGAGGAAAGCACAAGGAGGGAACAAACCAGCAACAGCTGCGTTTTCTCAATGGGTTTCAAAACAATATCTGAGTTATTTCACACTCCAAAGTACTCCTGTCTTACTGCTGCTCTCCAGGAAGAAAGGGAGAGAGTTGTGCCTGTGGACATGAGGTGACTGAGTGTCATCCAGTGGAACAATGTGTCACGAGGCTGGTCAGACGCTTCCTCTGTGCAGGAGTTGGACCCTGTGCTCAGTGAGGCACCACTGTGGCCTCCGAAGGCAGATCCCTGCAGGGATGGCACAGAAGCTGGCTCTGTGCCTATCCAAGACCTGCTACATCTGCTCTCTCTGAGCTGCAGGTCCTGTGCTCTCTGAGCTTTCAGGTGGTGCCTGTTATGGTATCAGAACACTTCAGTCTGTTCTGCTTCTCAGGACAGGCCCTGATGAGACAATCTTTTCCCTCTGGGTAAGGAGAAGTTTATGAAGTGCATTTCTACCTGGGGGGAGTTTGATTTATTTAAGAACTCATTAAAGAATCATTTGGCTTCACCCACTGTGGCTTTACTGGGATTTCCACTCTCACAGATTCTATAAGCAGTGCTGGAGACTGTGAGAGATGTATCACCTGCATCACAACAATCCTGGACCCTAACTGCTCACTTTCCTGTGCCATCTAAAATACACCTGCACTTCTGCACCCAAAAAGGTAGGAGCTTTACAACCTTAGTGTACTGTACAATTCAGGAGGTTGAGATTGGAGCTGAGGCAGAGCTTTTCAGAGGGGTGTCAGCCCCTGTGCCAGGCTGCCCAGGGAGCTGGGGAGTGCCCAGCCCTGGAGGGATCCCAAAGACACAGAGCTGAGGTGCTGAGGCCATGGGGTAGTGTTGATCTGGGCAGGGTGAGGGCAGGGCTGGGACTGCAGCAGCTTCAAGGGCTTTTCAGCCAAAACACTTCTGTGATTCTATAATTCCAAGATGCATTTACTTCCTGGGATCTAAGTTGAGGTCATTGCTGCATAAAAGGAGGCTGTAGGAGTTACCAACTCCATCTCCAAGCCCCAGCTGTAAACACACAGTGTAAAAGAGAAATATCTGCTTTTACCTGAACAAGCCCCTTCAGTTCCTCTTCTGTTAAGGAGTCCATGGGCTCCTCCTGGGAGGAATTGTACTCCACAGCCACTTTCCCATTCTCTGAAGCAGAATAAACAGCCAGAGACACAGTTAGTTCCCATTGTGTGCAATGACAATAAACCTGCCCTGAATCCCAATGGGACAATTCTGCCTCAGAACAGCTTTCAGAGTGGCTGGCTGGTTGGTCTGGAGGAGGGTGCAGTGATGGATCAGGAGGCAAGAAGCACTGCAAACCAGATGAATAGAGACCCACCTTTTGAGAGAACACCTTAGAGAACCCAGGGGAGGAATCTGGCAGATGGCAGGCCCCTCTCTGTGAAACAAGGGTGGTGGCACCCACCTGATCCCACCAGGGCCTGTCCTGATAAACATAAAAGACTAAAGTGCTCAGACACATAAACAGGCATCACCTAAAAGCTCAGAGAGCACGAGACCTGCAGCCCAGAGAGAGCAGATGTAGCAGGTCCTGGGTAGGCACAGAGCCAGCTTCTGTGATAAAAACTCAAAGGAGACAGTAGCCCCAAAGCAGCAACACCAGTGGGGCACAGGCCTTTGGGGGCACCTGGCTGGCTGCAAGCAGGACAGGAACAGGTAAAGGGCTACTGTCCAGTTGCTGTTACCCTGGAAGCAGAACTTCCTCACATCCCTGTCTGGTATGCACAGTGTTAATAAGCTCTCCCTGCCAGCATTTACACTCCAGAATTTGGAGTTTCATGACCTGTCATAAAGAAACCTGATGTCCTGATGGATTTCCCTTTCACTCACACTGTGTGAAAGGATTACACACCACAACAGGAGTTTCATTTTGCCCAGGACCCCCCCAGTTTCAATGAATCCCAAGAAAGGTTCAGAGAAGAAGAATTCACATCAATTATCACAAAAGTTGTAATATCATTAGCCCACCCCCCAGTGTTTAATACACAAATGGGCCTTACCTAAGACTATGAGGAGTATTTTCTGAAAGGCACTGGACAGAGCTTTCCCAGCTGCCAGTTTCTGAGCTTTTCTTGAGGTGGTGATCATCTCCAGAGGATCTGAACACAACAAGTAGCATGTTATTGACATTAAGATGACACTCTGCACGTGAAGCACATCAGCTGCAAACACAAACACACACACACACAGCTTTATGGAGCTGGTAAGAAAGCTGATCATGTTTCAGGAGTCACTGCATCCTCACAGGGGCTTTGTGTGCTAACCCACGGAGTCCTGGGGCCTGGGTCAGGACCCTGCCTGGGGCAGTGGAGAGCCCTGCTGGCACCAGAGCTGTGCCACAGACACAGTCACATGGAGAATGAATAATGCTGCAGGCAAGAGGGAGAGAGCAGAGGGTAGGAAAGTGACACTGGTGTGAAGCGGGGACAGGAAGCAGCGTGCTCAGGATCCTGAGCAGCACAGCAGCTCCCAAGGCCCTGCACAGATCCCTGCCTCCAGCTACACTCACACAATATCAGACCCCCACACTGTGCAGACATAAGACTGACCAGTGCCTGTGCCAGCTGCACCCAAAAACTTACCCTCAGGCTTCTGGAGGTGTGCCTGGCCCAGGGCAGCCCCCAGGGAGCGTAGCCCGTGCTGGGGCAGCACCAGCTCCACGGCACACAGGTATGTCACACATCGCTGCTGGGGCGCCTTCCCCACCTCCTCGTTCTCATCCTCAAAGCCAGACACGTTCTGCAGCTGTTGGGAAGACCAGAGGCAATTCATTTGGATTAAATAGGAAGGGCAGCTGATTGGAGGACAATTCTCCTTCCTCCACCAACCACTGTAATCAGGACGAGGATGAGGGGAAGGATGATGGCTGAATGTATCAAAGGCTCTCTTACGCTGATGATGTGACTGGACCAGCCGTTAAAGCCAAGGTAGTGGTTGGCCAGCTCCTGGCACTTGGTGCTGTTGAGAGCAAGGACTTGTTGCTCAAATCCTTTCTGCTTGGTGCAAACACAAACCTGTCCAGGAGAGAAGAACCCTGGTTAGCCAGGCTTTGCTTGCAAGGTTCCCACTGCAGACACTCCATTGATGGCTCTGGGAGAGTCACCTGAAGGCAGCGTATTCCCTGACTGCCTGCACGCTTCTGACTTGTGTTAAACACTTTTTTTTTACCCAGCAACCAGCCCTACACATTATTCCAGAGGAGAGATGCTGCTTAAATGCTGAGAGCCTGTGGTGGGGGATGTTGCCATGGTGGTAGTGCTCAGCAAACTTAGCCCAGGACTGAGATCAACAAGTATTCTGTGTGATTCTACGCCATGCCAAGGGTCATGGTGCTGAGCCCTACAGGTCTCACACCTGGGGCTGCTGTGCTTACCTTCACTGGAGACTTCTGAAACAGCCTTTGCCCGTTGCATGTGCGCTGGGCTCTGCTGGCATCTCCAGCTGAGTAGAACTTGATGATGGCATAACAGCCAGGCCCTGCCACGGCAGCATTGCTGTGTGCTCGCACGGAGTAGAGCGGCCCAAACCTGGAGAACGCTACAAACAGGGAGTGCTGAGGGGAAAAACAAGAGGAACAAATCAACAGGGCTCTTTAGAAATGTCTGGTGGGTGCTCCAGGGGCTGAGCAGCAGCCTAAATACCTACAAACTCAGCAAAGTCTTTAGTAGTGTTTAACAGCTATAGGATCACAGAATGGTGGGGGTTGGAAGGGAGCTTTAGAGATCATCCAGCCCCTGCTCAAGCAGGTTTCCCTCACTCAGGGGGCACAGGAATGTGTCCAGGGGAGTTTGGAAACCTCCAGAGAAGGAGCCTCCACACCCTCCCTGGGCAGCCTGGGCCAGGGCTCCCTCCCCTCACAGTAAAGAAGCTTTTCCTCATGTTTAACTGGAACTTTTTGTGTTCCAGCTTATGCCTTATGTGAGGCTGAAGACGAGCACAAGTCCACAAGCTGAGCCTGGCAGGACCTCTGACCCTGCCGCTGTCTCGTCTCTGTTACCATTCAGCCTCTACCCCAGGAGAGGGCTGACAGACCTGCCTCGGCCGCCGTCCTCCTGCTCTCTGCCACCCTGCTTTGCCCAGGCTTTGTGTGAAACACCAGCACAGTGCTTCACAACTAACGGGGTTCCTGTTCCCTCCTTGGTCGTTTGGCTTTGCAACCTCAAAGCTGAAAAACGACTAAAACCCCCCCGAAAGGAAAAGGGGGGGGGGGGGGTAAAAACTGTGTTATCAGCGCAAAGGTGAAGCCATCAGTAAAGATGAAAGGGAACGCAGGCCTTGGTTCCAGAGGGACTGAGACTCGGGGTGGCAGGGAGGGCCCTGTGCCTCAGCCCCAGGAAGGGGAGCTCGGGGACCCTCTCCAGCCCCGGTCCGAGGCTTCTCCTCACCTCCAGGCCCGGCTCCGGCTCCAGCCCCCAGACCAGCAGCGTCTGAGCGCCGGCCACAGGCACCCGAAACTCCACCACGTCCGCCATGCCTCAGCTGAGGGGGCCGGCTTCCCGCCCAGCGTCTTCCCGCCCACCGCTTCCCGCCCAGCGTCTTCCCGCCCACCGCTTCCCGCCCACCGCTTCCCGCCCAGCGTCTTCCCGCCCACCGCTTCCCGCCCACCGTCTTCCCGCCCAGCCTCGCCTCAGCGCCGCCTCAGCCGCGCCTCAGCCTCAGTCCCGCCTCAGCCTCGCCTCAGCCTCAGTCCCGCCTCAGTCCCGCCTCAGCCGCGCCTCAGCCTCAGTCCCGCCTCAGCCTCGCCTCAGCCGCGCCTCAGCCTCAGTCCCGCCTCAGCCTCGCCTCAGCCGCGCCTCAGCCTCAGTCCCGCCTCAGCAACGCCTCAGTCACGCCTCAGTCCCGCCTCAGTCCCGCCTCAGCAACGCCTCAGCCCCGCCTCAGCCTCTCCTCAGTCCCGCCTCAGCCTCTCCTCAGCCTCGCCTCAGTCCCGCCTCAGCAAGGCCTCAGCCCCGCCTCAGCCTCGCCTCAGTCCTGCCTCAGTCCCGCCTCAGCCTCGCCTCAGTCCCGCCTCAGCCTCGCCTCAGTCCCGCCTCAGCCTCGCCTCAGCCTCGCCTCAGCAAGGCCTCAGCCTCGCCTCAGTCCCGCCTCAGCCTCAGCAACGCCTCAGCGCCGCCTCAGCCTCGCCTCAGCAAGGCCTCAGTGCCGCCTCAGCAACGCCTCAGCCCCGCCTCAGCAAGGCCTCAGCCTCGCCTCAGTCCCGCCTCAGCAAGGCCTCAGCCTCGCCTCAGTCCCGCCTCAGCCTCGCCTCAGTCCCGCCTCAGCCTCGCCTCAGCCTCGCCTCAGTCCCGCCTCAGCCTCGCCTCAGCCTCGCCTCAGTCCCGCCTCAGTCCCGCCTCAGTCCCGCCTCAGTCCCGCCTCAGCCTCGCCTCAGCAAGGCCTCAGCCTCGCCTCAGTCCCGCCTCAGCCTCAGCAACGCCTCAGCGCCGCCTCAGCCTCGCCTCAGCAAGGCCTCAGTGCCGCCTCAGCAACGCCTCAGCCCCGCCTCAGCCTCGCCTCAGCAAGGCCTCAGCCTCGCCTCAGTCCCGCCTCAGCAAGGCCTCAGCCTCGCCTCAGCCTCGCCTCAGTCCCGCCTCAGCCTCGCCTCAGTCCCGCCTCAGCAACGCCTCAGCCCCGCCTCAGTCCCGCCTCAGCAAGGCCTCAGCCTCGCCTCAGTCCCGCCTCAGCAAGGCCTCAGCCTCGCCTCAGCCTCGCCTCAGTCCCGCCTCAGCCTCGCCTCAGCCTCGCCTCAGCAACGCCTCAGCCCCGCCTCAGTCCCGCCTCAGCCTCGCCTCAGTCCCGCCTCAGCCTCGCCTCAGCCTCGCCTCAGCCTCGCCTCAGTCCCGCCTCAGCAACGCCTCAGCCCCGCCTCAGTCCCGCCTCAGCCTCGCCTCAGTCCCGCCTCAGCCTCGCCTCAGTCCCGCCTCAGCAAGGCCTCAGCCTCGCCTCAGCCTCGCCTCAGTCCCGCCTCAGCAACGCCTCAGTCCCGCCTCAGTCCCGCCTCAGCAAGGCCTCAGTCCCGCCTCAGCAAAGCCTCAGCCTTGCCTCAGTCCCGCCTCAGCCTCGCCTCAGCCCGCCCGTGGGTATGAGGGGAAAGGCCCCCAAAACGCACTCCGCAGCCTCCAATCCGTGCCTCTGAGGGCTGGAAGGGCCTACGCAGCGAGACGCTGTCCCCATCCCTGGAGAGGTTGAAAAGACAGAGCCGAGGGCCGCGAGTTCGCGGTGGCCGTGTGAGGGCCGGGGCTGCACTCAACGAGCTTAAAGAGCTTCCCGCCAGCCTGATTCCATGGTTCAGGCCTGTCCCAGCGCTGCCTCATCCCTCCCAGCCCCACGAGCCAGACACACGTTCATTTTAGCGGGTTTATTCTCCGAGTTTCTTGACAAGCAGCGGGGCGGCCGTGGCTGCCGAGGGGCCGGGCCGGGTCATCCCCGACATCAAACAGTGCAGTTGCCCTCCCCGTAGCGCCGGCACTTCATCACCTTCAGGTAAGTCTCCACCTTGTGCAGGTCCTTCTTGAAGCAGGAGAGCAAGCCGTAGTTCTTTAGCAAGGCGTCCTCATTGCGCAGATGGATGTCGAATTTGTCGTAGGTGGGCTTGAGGATCTGGGGACCCCGCGGGCTCCGGTCCTCCAGCTCCTGTGAGGGGATGAAGAGGTGCTGGCAGCGACCTAGGGACGAGCATCCTCCCCAAAACCCGTTGCCAAGGCTCTCATTTAGCTTTAGAGGAGGTTGAGTTCCCCCTCAGTCATGTTTCCAATGTACTTTTGAGTTTATGTGCTTATAATGGTATAATAAAGGTACACAAAGCACTGCCAGCAGAAGAGCTGGACACAGGGCTGCAAAGAGGGAGAACTTTGTGTTTTGGGGTCTTAAGGGGAAAATTGCAGGGTCTCTCTGCAGCTCTAGCCAAGAAAAGGGGCACCTGGGCAAATAATTCTCCCTTTCCCAATGAGCAAAGCTCTAACACACGCCACATGCAACTGGAGCTGAGAGATGTGCAGTCTGCCACTCCTCCTACCCTGCTTTGCTCAGCAGCTGGCACAATAAACTGGACAGTTTTGGTTAAGTAAACAGGGTCATAAATGGATCAAATGTGATTATTTGCCCAGCCCCTGTGTACTGCTTTAAACACATACCAAATGGAGAGCAAATAGTACTGCTACATACACCTACTTACTCCAGGAGTGTCAGGACAGAAGATCTCTGTTTTCTCTCAGGGCCTGACTTTCAGAGTTATTTAGATGCTAGAAGATGTAAATGATTGTAAATGATTGATGATGGGTTCTTAAAGCCAGCTTGCAAAGCTCCCAAAATCTGAGGCATTTTGCATGGAGATGTAGCAAACATAATGCTACAGCAGATGGAAGCAACTCAGTGTTCTTTGGTGCTGGGTTTGGCATGAGTTTGGGTCTGTGCTGTTATAACCTTCCTGGTCTGTGCTGCTGAGTGGTTATGGCAATAGCTATTAGCACTTTTAATGTGTTTTCTCATGCTCTCCCATGATGAAACATGTGAAGCAGAGGGTCATGATCTAATTATCTTAGTGTAAGCAAAGTCCAAAGGATGCTATTGGTCTTCAGAGGGGATGATGGGGAGATTTCTCATGGTCTTTGGATCCTCTGGAAGACCCTGAGAGATGAGTGCCCTATGCTTGGGAGACCTGTTACTCTGTACTCACTCTACATACTGCAACTTACCCTCATCAGAGCTTGGATTCCCTCTTCCAGGTCCTTTAGTTTTTCATACACTCTGTCTGTGGTGCCAAAAACCAGGTTGTTTGTGAACACCTTGCTTAGGTACTGCACTGGGGTCAGCCAGGATTGGATGAGAACCAGGGAAAAGCGAAGCAGCTCCATGTCCTGAAAGTAAGAAAGGGTCAAAGCTGGTGAAAGATGTGCCACTGCTGCTGCAGTTTCAGCAGCTACAGGCAAGCTTGCAAGCTGAGGAGCACCATCCAGCCCTCCATCCTGTGCAGACTAGAGGCTTTTTCTCACCCTTGGGGTGGGAATGGGATTTCACATGAGTTATAACCCAAAAGTTATGCTGTCTTCATGCAGGGTTTAAATAGTAAAACAGGGAGAGGAGGAATGAAGCCCTAAAGTTCTCACAGATGGAAACACTCTGTTGCTGGGATGAAGCACAGCTGGGCTCTTCAAATAAGTCTGTGCTTGGCCCCAGTAGAGAGAACTCACCGATTTCTGCTGGGCATCGTCCTTCCCCGTGGGAGCAGGGATGGTTTCTGAGTAACAGAATGCCGCCTGGGAATTTTTGTTGGCGTGTCTTTGGTCCTCTGGGATATAGGTACGTTCCTGTGGAGACATCCCAAACACATATCTGTTGCCTGGGGGCTGGGGGAAGGCCAGAAATGCTTTTCCCAAGCTGTCTCGAATGGTTCTGCTTTGGGAGAAATAAGTGGGAGACAAGAAGTGTATCTGTAGAGGGTGGTGGGTGTTTGTATGTGGACACAGGAGTTTGTATGTTGGCACAGTAGCTACTGGACCTAAAAGTCTGTCTCTTGTTAAGCCAAGGTGCTAAAGTGAATGGAAAACACCCTCAGACTGGGTTTTCCTGAGGAGTAGGTGACCCCCAGGGAGCAGATGGCCCCTGAGGACAGCTCTTGTCAGCTCCTGGAAATGACAGAGGTGGTTTTTAAGCACTTGGAGTCAGCCAGGGCTGTGAGTGACTGATAGAGGAAAGCCTTGCAAAGTATCTGTGCTATCTCCCACTGCTTCTCTTTGAGGTTCTGTGCAGTAGGATTGAGAGTGAGGCCCTAAGGAGGGCACTGTGCAGGATCAGAGGTGGGGACAGAGAGCTGAGAGAGGAGGAGACGGGGCCCAGATGGGACATAACCTGTCTTGCCCTGTTAAGACCTTTTCTCCTCGTTGAGAGCTGACAGAGATGACACCAAGAGTTGAAAGATCTGTGTTTCTAGGAAGTCATGTGGCCTTGAAACCATCAAGCTTATGTGGAGGAGATGCCAAGAGGCCATGACACTTACAAACTCTTTGTATGTCTCGGCAGCCAGGAGGTGAAGGTGCTGAGCTCTCAGCACAGCGTTGGCAAACAGGTTGGCAAGGGGCATGGCTGGGAAGGTGGCAGCTTCCTGTGGCCACTGCAGGCCCAGAGTGATCACAGCAATGAAGAGAGGAGAGAACCATGACCCTGCAGCAAAGGGGAGAGGAAAGGTGTCAGCAGTCCTTTAGTGACTGCTGAGGAGGAGGGAGGCAGCTGGGAATGAGTTCCCAGCCTCTTCTGTCTGTGCTGGCTGAGCACCTTCCTTATGTCTGATGGACTCTGTGGGTGAGCTTAAGCCTCCCCAAAATCAAATGAAATCAGCTGTCTGCCTTCACTAGGCCAAGAGCTGATGACACTATCTGGACTGTGACCAGCTACTTTTGCTCTCTGAGACAATACCTGTAGGATCTGGTCATATCATATCACATCATGTAAGGGTTGGAAGGGACATTTAGAGCCCATCCAGTCCAACCCCCCTGCAGAAGCAGCTGCCACCTAGATCAGCTCCCACTGGAACGTGTCCAGGAGGGTCTTGAAGCCCTCCAAGGCAAATCCCCTCCAGTGGAGGAATGCCCTGGGGTCTGTAGGTCCAGGATGTGTTAGACATCATCCCTGTCTTAGACTTGGAAGATGAGTTTTAGCATCCTTGCCAACATTTATGTTACTAATAACTGTTATAACTGTGGCTCATGTTCTGCACCCTCTCCTTGCTCAGCTAAGGCTAAAGTTGAGCTAAGTTTATCAATGGATTAAAGCCACAGTGTAGGGAAAGGTATTTCCCTTCATTGATTTGTAAGCTGCCCCATCTTAGGGCTGTCACTGAGTGTGTGTAGCCCACCTCAGCATCATCTCCCCCCACCCTCAGCACCAGCCAGCCTTTGAAACTGAGATAAAGAGAAGTACCTGGAGCCATTTCTGCCCGCTGAGCTGCTCAGGTGTGGCTTGACACTGAGTGTTTCTTCTTTTCATCCAGGTGACTGGTGAGCCACCACTTTATATAGCAGGGGGTCTGTTTAAAATGCATATATGTGTTCCTGATCACAACAACACCTCTCTGTCTTCTCTGTGCATAAATGCAGAAGCGTTCGCAATGGTGCTGCCTCAGTGGGGCTGCTTATCCATAGATGGAAAGGTTGGGGAGGTTGTTTGCCTACAGGTGAAATCAGTACTGGAGGATTTCACCATCTTCTGCTGTTGAAGTTTCTTAGTGGTTGGAAGACTCTGCTCAAATCACATCAGTTGCTTTTCCAGGGTGGAATTTGCCATGTCCACCCCCTTTTCCTGCGTGGCTCTGCAGCCTTGGCCTGCAGTTGACAGGGCTGACTGGCCACTTTGGGAGGCTTCTGCCTTCAGAACCAGTGAGATATTTCCCCCTTGATTGTTAGTGGAGTTAGGGCTGGATGGATGTCAGACACAACCTATTTCTGCTGAGTAGCTCCTGTCCATTTGTACCAAGGTCTCAGAAGTTCAGCACATAGTTTTGGTGAGCTGGTTTGCTGTAGGTGTGACAAAGAGCTGTGAGAAGATCTGGTTGTGAGCATCTTCATGCTCTTGGCTGAGATGCCAATGTGAAACATCTCTGGGTTAAGGAGAGTGTACAGGAGATGGGGAAGAGGAGAGGTTGCACCACACGTACACTTGTTTGGGGGCAAAATGAGGCAGATAGTTGAAGGGTCTGGAGAACAAGTATGGTGGGGAGGGGCTGAGGGAATGGGGGTGTTGAGCCTGGAGAAGGAGGCTGAGGGGAGACAGGAGCACTCTCTGCAGCTCCCTGACAGGAGGCTGCAGGGAGATGGGGGTCAGGCTCTGCTCCCCAGTAATGACAGGACAAGAGGAAACAGCCTCAAGTTGCCCCCGGGGGGCTTGAGGCTGGAGCTGAGGCAGAACTGTTTCCCTGAGAGGGGTGTCAGCCCTGTGCCAGGCTGC